>NC_023752.2:16210919-16541965 GCF_000499845.2 Phaseolus vulgaris
CATAATCCTACAGATGATGTTCCTTTGAGATATTTCAGAATTCTTTTTGCATCTTTGAAGTGTGACTCTTTAGGATTTGCTTGATATCTTGCACATAGACACACCGCAAACATAATGTCTGGCCTACTAGCTGTTAGATAAAGCAAAGATCCAATTAATCCTCTGTATTTTGTTTGATCTACACATTTTCCAGCAGCATCCGCATCCATGTAACAGCTTGATGGCATTGGAGTGCTAGCTTCTTTGCAACTCTCCATTTCAAATTTCTTGAGAATCTCCTTGCAATACTTTGATTGACTTAAGAAGATCCCATCCTTCGTTTGCTTAATCTGCAATCCAAGAAAGAAAGATAGTTCTCCCATCATAGACATTTCAAACTCACCTTTCATTGCAGCCACAAATTCTTCACACAATCTATCTTGTGTAGCTCCAAAGATGATATCATCAACATAGATTTGCACAAGAATTATTTCTGCATTTGGTTTCTTGATGAAGAGAGTCTTGTCTACCATTCCTCTTTCATATCCATGAGATAGCATAAAGTTGCTAAGCCTTTCATACCACTGCCTTGGAGCTTGTTTCAGTGCATACAAAGCTTTCTTCAACTTGAAGACATGGTTGGGATACTTATGATCTTCAAAGCCCGGTGGTTGATCTACATAGACTTCCTCATTGATGTAGCCATTTAAGAAAGCACTCTTGACATCCATTTGGAAGAGTTTAAAACCAATCATACATGCAAAGGCCAGCAGCAGCCTCACAGCCTCCAATCGAGCAACAAGAGCAAAGGTCTCACCATAATCTATGCCCTCTTCTTGATTGTAGCCTTTGGCAACTAGCCTTGCTTTGTTCCTTGTGATCACACCATCCTCATCTAGCTTGTTCCTGAAAACCCATTTCGAACCAATAATATTCATTTCATTAGTTTTAGGGACAAGAAACCATACCTCATTCCTTGCAAACTGATTCAGCTCTTCATGCATAGCTTCAACCCACTTCTCATCTTTGAGAGCTTCCTCAATTGACTTTGGTTCAATTTGAGAGACAAAAGTTGTGTGCCTGCAGAAGTTTGAGATGGAGCTACGTGTGGAGACACCTTCCTTTATCTGCCCTATGATGTTATCCACTGACAGATCTCTAGGAATCCTCCACTCCTTTGGCAGCTCACTATGTTGCAGAATTTCAATCGGTTGTTTCTGCGAATCAACCGATTGTTTTTCTGCACAGATTTCCAGCTTCTCCAAGCTGATGCTTTGTTCATCTTCTTCAGCACTGGTCTTTGGGATTTGATTGATTCTGCGATCTACCTCATCAAAGACAACGTGAACTGATTCTTCTACAGTCATCAACCTCTTGTTGTATACTCTATATGCATGACTTGTGAGTGAATAACCTATGAAGATACCAAGGTCCGCTTTCTCATCAAACTTTCCCAAGTTTTCTTTTCCATTATTGAGAACGAAACAGCTGCAGCCAAAGACTTTGAGGTGACTCAAGTTAGGCTTCCTTCCATTGAAAAATTCATATGGAGTTTTCTTGAAAATAGGCCTTATAAGCACCCTATTCATCACATAGCATGAGGTGCTCACTGCATCTGCCCAAAAGTACTTAGGAGGTGATGATTCATTAAGCATTGTCCTTGCAAGCTCTTCAAGAGATCTGTTCTTCCTTTCTACCACTCCATTCTGCTGTGGTGTTCTTGGAGCAGAGAAATTATGCAGAATACCCAACTTCTCACAGAATTTGCTAAACTTCTCATTCTGAAATTCTCCTTCATGATCACTCCTAATAGAACCTATGTTGCTTGCTCTCCTCCAAGATTTCCTACAAAAGAGATTTTCAAGTACAAAGATTTAGTCCCCTTATGAATGTGGGTCCATCTGGTTTATACTCATCAATTAAAGCTTTATTTCCCTTAGGAATCCACTTCATAAGACCTTTAGGAACAACATGTTTTCTGATTTTACAGAACCTCACAGATTGACCTCTTTTCATGCAATAGAAGCATGTAACAATCGGTTGTTTCGATGGTCCAATCGATTGTTTTTCTAGCATTTTCGAAAATGATTTTGAAAATCTATCTTGTTTGTTTTGTGGATTAAAACCCAATCCAGCTTTTCCAAAAACACAGTTTTGAGATAGAACACTCTCAAAGTTGGATTGGCCTTTAGAAAGCTTATCCACTGTTTTAACAAGATAGTGGACCTTCTTTTCAATATTTTCACAAACTAGAGTGTCACACTTGCAAGATGAGTTTTTGTAAATGATTTCCAGATTTTCAAAATCTGTTTTTGAATGTTCTAAAAACTCTTCCAATGCCTTTACTCTGTTTTCAAGCCAGCTGTTCTTTTCTTTTAACTGATTGTTTAAGAGAGCCAATTGGTTGGCTTCTTCATGTGTTTCTTGAATGGCTTGAAGCAATTGACCATAATTTTTAGAGTTTGAGGAGTTTGATGAACTTACACTACTTGAGTCATCCTCCCTTCTGGCCATGAAACAAAGATTGAGGCTTTTCTTATTTTGCCTTCTTTTCCTTCTTGCTTGACTCTTTGTCATTGCTTCCTTTGGTTCATGAGCAGCCTTGAGTGTGTCCCAATATCCTTAGCAGTTTTGCACTTTGATATCCTGAAAAATTCATTAGTATCTAGTGCAGAAACTATAATGTTTTGAGCAGACCTATCAAGTTGGGCCATCTTACATTCATCATTTGTCCATTTGGACAAAAGTTTTGCAATTAAAGAATTATCCTTTTTGAACTTTGGAATGTAATGACCATTCTCAATTGAATCCCAAATTCTTTGATCAATAAATTCAATAAAGATTTTCATTCTTGCTTCCCAAAACTTATAATTCAATCCACAGAATAAAGGTGGTTTGTAGATAGAAGCACCTTCCTCAAAAGATAGTTTTCCAACCATAGAAAAAGGATTTTTAGATCAACTTGAATAACTTTCAAGAACCAAGCTCTTGATGCCAATTGTTAGAATATATGGTCTTAAACGAGAGGGGGGTGAATTGTTTAAGAAAGATTTTCGTAAACTTTTAAGCCTAGAATGAAAATACTTCAAGAAAACCTTGATTAAGAAATCAGTTTTTCAAAACATAAAGCAAAAGCACAATACTGAAAAACAATCGGTTGTTTTACCGAAACAATCAGTTGTTTATACCAGTTATCAAATAACAAAACTGAATTTAAAGAGATAGGGATAGAGAGATTGTACACAGATGTTTATACTGGATCACTCCAAACCCATAGCTACATCTAGTCTTCTCAGAAACCCTGAGGAAATTCACTAAGCAATCACAACTTGATCACTTACAAAACAACCAAGAGAATGACCTTGAACACCTCAAAAAACACACTCTCCTTGGTCAACACACCTACACCAAGATTGTTGATCTTGATCCCCTCAAGAACACACAGCCAATCTTAGCAAACACAGAAACAAAACTTGTTTCACAGAGAGTACAAGGATTACTTGTTACAGAAGATAATCTGAAATCAATACAAGCAGAATCCTATTCCACAACTTTGATCAATCAACACTCTTAGCAATCTCAACTCTTTGAAAAACTCAAAAACTCTTAGCAAAAACTTGTCAAAGATTAATTGTCAATTATGTTTTTATGAATTTATTCAAAGATGTAGTTTGTTATCAAATCTTAACAAACTCTTAAATTGCATTAAAAGATTGGTCAAAGCATTTAACGACTGGAGCGTAAGCAGTTAAAACATTTAAAGCTTAGTCAAAGATAAAACAGTTTTTCTGTTATGATCCCAAAACAAACAATCGGTTGTTTCCTCGAATCAATCAGTTGTTTTGGTTCTTAACAGTTCAAGCATTTTAAAAACAGTTTTCAATCTTTTCCTCAAAACACCTAAGTATAAACAATCAGTTGTTTCGACAAAACAATCGGTTGTTTTAACTTAGTTTGAAAACATTTTACTTTCACAAAGATTGAGATGCTTATGCTTTAGATTTAATCAAAGGGTGTTTGACAACATTTAAACTACCCCAGAACTAAGCTAAACCAGCACAACAACATCAAGCACAACAGAGGCTTCAACATCCTTCAAAGGGTTTGGATTCTTCAAAGCTTTGAACACCACTTGGCGGGCAACGACAATGCAATTTATTCCGTGTGTGTGGGTGACGTTCTTGGCGGCAACTTGGTAGGGAATGGCGAATGGCTTTAAGGGATTCCTTATCCCATGGGTTGTTTGATGGATCGAGAAGTGTTTCCTAATAATAAAGCCTCTACTATGCCAAGCCAAAGGAAAACATTTGCTCAAGCTTTAGGAAATATATGTGATATTCCTTTGTAACATCTACCTACTCCTTGTATTAAGGGAGACATGGTTGTTGTCTAAGTTGATGAGGAAGATTACTTGGCTGGTCTTAAAGATTGCAAGACCCATCTACATAGTCGGATTATTCTATCTAAGGGGGATAAACCTCTGACACTCCTTGATTTAACTAAAAAATTGCAGCTTGTGTGGAAGGCTATTGGATCATGGAAAGCAATCCCTCTTGGGAAGGGTTTCTATAAGTTTGAGTTCTCTTCTTTAGAAGACATGCGATGGGCTCTTGGGATGGGTTCATTGAAGTTATCTCCTAGTATCTTGAAATTGTTTGCTTGGACAAAAGACTTTGTTCCATCTACTATGAAGAGTACTAAAACCCAGACTTGGGTTAGAATCTACCATTTTCCTTTGGAATATTGGAGACCAAGGGCGATATTTTCAATCACTAGAGGCATCGGTACTCCTTTGTCTTTAGATGATCACACCATCAGAAAGAATAGGGGTTTATTTGCTAGAGTGCTGATGGATATTGATCTATTGTCCCTTCTTCCCAATCAGCACTTGGTTGAACATTCAAACTTTGCTTTTGTAGCTGACTTGGAATATGAATGGCTCCCTCCATTTTGCTCTCACTATAAGATGATTGGGCATGAGCTTTCTCAGTGCCACATGATTCATGATCAGGGTCGTGTTCCTAGACCTAAACATAAGCCATCTCAAAAGACAACAACTGATGAACAGAAACACGGGAAGGTCGTGATTCCTAAACAACATAAAGAGTATCGGAAGAAAGGTCCACAATCGAAGCTCGTGGAAGGCCTTATTGGTAATTTGACAACTAATTCTCTTGGTGGGGCTAATGCAAGGTCACTCTTAGGTCACCCTGCTTCTTATAAAACAGATGAAGGGGAGGAAGATTTTGCAGATATACCTCCTGATGTGAGTTGATTTTAAGATTTCATAGTTTAGAGGTTACTCTTTTGTTTATGCTTTTTTAGATTAACAATTTAAGGTGAGAACCCAAAGAAGATCCCCACTGGACACGAACTTAACCAAGTGGTTAAGTAAGTGTCAAGGATCACTTCTAGAGGGCAAAGAGAAAAACACAAGTATGGTGATTACGATGATGAAGCTACGGAATTTTAAAACAAAATGAAGCAAGAAATGAATGAAGAGTGGACCAAATGATAAATGAAAGAAACAAGAAAAAGGAAAAGAATATGAAGCGTATGGAAATGAAGAAAAGAAAAATGTGAAGAGATAAAGAAAGCTTATGGAAAGAAGTGTTGTCACGCCACTTGGAGAATGAGGTACTCTGAGATGAGTGGTGCAGAGCCGCCACTTGAAGTGTGATACACTCAAGATAAGACCCAAAATACTATAGTACTCAGACGCACTAAACAATCACGTATATCACTCGGTTTTTTAGTAAGGATGGAAAAAAACGGTTAAGTTTACTAAACAATTTGTCATATACTTAGAATCCTCACTAGTAATTTGCAATGTGAAAGTTGAAATGTGAATGCTCTCAATTTGTTTTTGTCCTTGTTTTTATGGATTCAAAATCTCCATATTCTTTTGTTCATGCATTTTTTAATTTACTTTTCAATTTTCGAAAAAGATATTAGATTGGGATTCAATTCATATGAACATTTGCATTCTATGTTTGGAATTAAATCAATCACTACTCAAACAACTTCTACTTTATATTTAGCTCTTCACAATTAAATCAAATTAAGTAGAATGGATTTAAGACTCCTAAAACACTAAGAACATAAGACTCAAGCTAAAAAGGTAAGGGAAAAAGAAAAAGACACAAAAATAATTCAAAAGCAGAATTTAAAGTGTTTAATGAATAAAATGGAAGAATTGTAAATGACAAGAATTGAAAGGCGAAATTGAAATTGCTTGAATATAAAAGCAAGAATTGAAATGTGCTGAAAATTTAAAGAAGAAAACCAACTCTTAAAAGATAATCACAATTTAAAACCATGCTTTGAATACCACATGATGTGAGTTGATTTTAGATTGGCACATTTTAGAGGTTTCACTTTTGTTTAATCTTTTTTAGATTAGCAATTATGGTGAGAAACCCAAAGAAGATTCTCATTGGACACGAACTTAACCAAGTGGTTAAGTAAGTGTGAAGGTTCACTTCTTGAGGGCAAAGTGAAAACACAATTATATGGTGTGCAGAATTAAAGAACATATAATGGAAAGAAATAAGATGGAAACAGAATAAGAAATAAAGAACACAAGAACATAAAAAGGAATGGAAATGGCGCAAATAAGAAGGGAAACAAGTTGAAGAGATGAACAAAGCTTATGGAAAATGGAGCAAGAAATCACACCACTTGGAGAGTGAGGGAATTCCAAGATGAGTGGTGAGGAGTCGCCACTTGAGGTGCACGAGTCTCAAGATAAGACCAAGAACAATTTAGGAGACAAAGCTCACTAATCACTCCAGCGAAGTTTCTCTTCTTAATTCAAATTCAATGTGTGAAATACATGAGGCAATGCAGTCTATTTATAGGAGAGTGTCTTGGAGAGCAAGATAGAGGGGTAGGGTTATTATTTGTGAGAAATCTTCTAGAAGGTAGGTCAAAGAAACCTAGGTGCACGTGTCATGAAAGGTGAGTTTGGCACAAGCCCAAATTACTAAGCACACCTTACTCTAGCTTATTCTTCTATTTGCCACCCCTAAAGTGAGCCCAATTTATTTTACATAAACTTGTCTTGTGAAAAGACTATAAGGAAAAACAATTGATATTCTGGTCCATGTTTGGTTCTTTATCTGTTGAGGCTTTTCTGAGACCTAGTGGGGTCTGGTCTTGTATGTTGAGATGACTGACCTAGTTGTGAAGTGTTTGGTGTGTCCTTGGTCATCTGCTTGTCGATTTGGGTTGTATCACCTCCTCTCAAGGATGCCTCAGATCGTGATAGATCCTCACCCAGGTAGGGGTTGTTCACTCCAACTTCTGATACAATTAAGGTTTCATAATAGGGGATGGTAAGGAATTCACCAGTTGTTATGCAAGCCAAGGGCTTAGAGTCACAACTTGTAGTAGATTCAGTTACGACTCATATTGATGGTCATCATGTGGAGGTCTCTGCTACTGTGGTTGTAACATTTTCGTCGCGTAATACCTCTCCTCAGAAGGCTAAATCACCTGGGGATATTAAAGCACTAGTTACGACTCTTATTGATGTTCATCATGTGGAGGTCTTTGCTAATATGATTGTACCATCTCCGTCACATCATACCTCTCCTCGGAAGGCTAAATCACTTTGGGATGCTAAAGCACTACTCCCAGATAATGATACGTTGGTTCTGCAAAATCAATTTTCCTCTCTTGATGGTTTGAAAACTACAAATGTGAGGGGTGATCCTCATACTGGTACACCAATTATTCTGACTACTATTGTTAAATTTAACTCTGAACATATCACTGTTGGAAATCAGGTCGTCTCCAAATTTTGGGCGGCTCCTAGTGAGATGGAGGAGCATGCTAGTGATATTGGGGAGGAAATTGTTTGCACTACTACAAGACTAGGGAGACCACCTAAGGGGACTGGTAAATACAAAAAAACTGCCAAGGAAATTCTCTCTAAAACGTCACAATGAAGGTCTCTTCATTTTTCTAGAATGTTAGAGGACTAGGAAACCACAAAACTGTGGAGATGTTGATTATTTTACTCAAACTACATAAACCCCTCCTTGTTTTTCTTGTTGAACCTATGATGCCATGCATTGATGCTTTCAATGTCCTTTTCAAATATGTTAATATGCACTTGGTGGCTACGTCTCCTATTGTTAATAAAGTTGTTAAGCTTTGGTGTTTGTCGGTTCAAAATCTTGTCCAAAATTTCTTGGTCAATGATCAGTTTATTTATGTAACTTTCCTTTTGCATGATAAATGTTTTAGCCTTGCAAGTGTTTATGGTGCTAACACACACTTGGTTAGACGGTTTTTGTGGAGGGATATTAGTTTCTTTAAAGGGCCTTGGTGTATTCTGGGAGATTTTAATGTTGTACTCTCGGCGGATGACTGTAAAGGGGGTGGCTCCTAATCAGGTTTCTTGTAATGAATTCCTTGATTGGATTAATACTAATGATATTTCTTGTGTATCTTTTACTGGTCCTTATTAAACTTGGTGTAATGGAAGGAGAGGATTGAATAGAATTCATATAAGACTAGATAAGACTTTATGTAATGGAGTGTGTTTGGATGAATGTGATTCTTGTACTTATCATGTTCTTGTTAAAAATTTTTCTGACCATTCTCCTATTCTTGCTAGTCTTGCTAGTCTTGCTAGTAATTCTTTAAGGAAGGTTAACAATTTTCATTTCTTTTCTATGTGGCTTTAGGACACTTCATGTATAAAGCTTATTCATGACTCTTGGGCTAATAAGGTTGTTGGTTGTCCTATGTTTATTTTGCAACATAAGTTAAAAAGGTTGAAAATTGAGTTCCGAGACTGAAATAAAAATTCTTTTGGTAATGTTCACAATTCTTCTTAAGTAGAGTCTCATCCTTGGTATTCAACAAACCTTAGAGACTGCTAGTTTGTCTGATATTGATGGGCTTCTTTGTCAAGAAAAGATTGCTAAGTTGGAGCTTGATCATGCTCTTCATGGTCAATATTTGTTTTGGAAAGAAAAGGCTAAGATGCTATGGCTTAAATATGGGGATTGAAATATTGTTTTTTCCATGCTATGGTCAAGAGGAGAAATAATTCTAGTGGGATTCATCGTCTATGGATTGATAATGAGGTTATTGTGGATCCTAATCTCAATAAGGATCATATTTTGTAGTTTTATAAAAATCTTTATGTTGAGTCTATTTCTAATGTTCAAAGAAATATGGAAGATTTTATTGGTACTTATATTCTTGAGTTGGTTTCTTCTGAGGAGAATATTGTTGAATATGATGTTTTGATGCCTCCAAATTTATGTGGAAAGCCTGAAGACTTCGTTGTTGGGTGTGTGTGTTTTCTAGTAGATTTTAACTTGTTAATTCACTCTTTAAGATAATCCAAGCTCATTTGAATCTTTATCTTTTTGAAAAGATGGGTTCTCTAAAAGGCTGTGAAATTTCAACCTGTTGAAATGTCGAAACATGTTGTTTGACACCTAGTGGTTTTTAAAATGGTTTGGAAAAGCTTTGCTTTTTTTGTCTTTGTTTTCAAACAGAAACAATTGGTTATTTGGATAAAACAACTGGTTGTTTTTGTTGATCATGTGTGATCAAGTGTTTTGAAGAATCCAAATACAAGGTGTTTGATGAAAGGATGGTGTTGTTGTTGTGTTTGGGTGGGATCTGGGTAGAATAAAGTGTGATTCACTCCTTTGTTGAATCTACAACTGGTGTGAATTAAAACCTTTTTTAAATTAAGTGGTTTTCCAACTAAGTGAAAAACAACCTGTTGTTTTGTCGAATCAACCGGTTGTTTTACTCTTAGGAGTTTTTTATAAAAGTTGAAAGGTGTTTGGTTTGGTTTACTTAACTGTCAAGCCAAAACAATCGGTTGTTTCGTGATTTCAACCGATTGTTTCTTTGAAAATCCTAACAGAATTCAGTTTTGAATGGTGAATCTGTTTTAAATGTTTTCTAACTAAATATGCTCCTTCATTAATTGCTTTGACCAATCTTTGAAAAATATAAATGGTTTGTTTATGTTTTCAAATAAGTAAGAAAATACTTTGAGAAATTTAGTTTGACAGATTTGATTCTAAGATTTCAAGATTCACATTAAGATTTGGATTTTAAAGAGAGAGTGGAATAGGATTGCAATTGTATTCAATTCAAATTGTACTATGATCAGGTGTAATCCTTTGTTAACCTACTGTATTTCTGGTGTTGTGTTGCCAAGGAGTATTATGTGTTCTTGAGGTGTTCAAGATCAATACTCTTGTTGTGGTTTTCCAAAGGTAGTATGTTTCTTGAAGCGTTCAAGGTCACTACTTTGGTGGTTTGTGTTTTGTAATCTGGTTTGATTGCTTAGTGGTACCCAGTTGTATTCTGGGGACTGGATGTAGCTCTTGGCTTAAGAGTGAACCAGTATAAGCTGTTTGTGTGTTTCTCTCTTACCCTGAACTCTTTATAATTTTGTTTTAAGCTTAACTGATATAAACAACAGATTCTTTCGAAGAAACAACCGATTGTTTTTCTGCGTATTGTTGCATAACTGCTTAAGTTCTTAGCCAACATTATTCATGTTCTCGATTTATACAAAGAATTTCATTAAACCTGAAATTTTTTTCAAAAACCCCTTTTAAACAATTCACCCCCCCTCTCTTATAATTCTACAAGATTTGTCACCAAAATTCAACGTATTCTTTCTTGTAGTCAGGGTTGTGTGCCTTTCACTTATTTAGGAGTGTCTGTTTTTGTTGGTGCTCCAAAGTGTCGATTACTTCAACCTTTGTTGATGAAGTCAAATTGAAGCTAACATCTTGGAAAGGTAAATCTACTAGCATGATGGGTTGGATTCAGTTGGTCAATACAATGATTATTGGATTTCTAGCTTATAGCTTTAATATGTATAAATGGCATGTTTCAATTCTTAAGCAAGTTAAGCAATGGTGTCAAAATTTTATCTGGATTGGTGATATTTTGAAAAAAGGCATAGCTACCGTTCATTGGGCTACGATTTGTTCTCTTCTTGAGAATGGAAGTTTGAATATTATTAACCTTCATCATGAAAATAATGTGTATCTTCTTAAGCTTGCTTGAACTTTGCTTATAGCATCATGCCTTGGTCTTTTCTCCTGAAAACCAGGATTTTAAAATAAAAATACGAGTTTAGAATGGTTTATAGATCGTCATCTCTTTTTCCTGGAATTAAGAAATTTTATTCTACTATACTTTATTATACTTCTTGGATTGTTGGTACAGGTACTTTTATTAAATTCTGAAATGATAAATGGTGTTCAACTACTTCTTTAGCAAATATTGCAGGGTTATCTGGTGGTGCTAGCATTCCGGATACAAACTCTCAGTTTTGGACTGGTTGTGATTAGAATATTCCCTTGTCTTTACAGTAAAAGCCTCATTTTTTTAATCTTATCATGGTTAGGGAGGAATAGGATATTCCTAATTAGATTCTGGATGAGTCGGGTCGTTTCACTCTTAAATCGGCTAGGACTTTTTTCTTGGAACCAGGAGTTCCCTGTGATTGGGGTAAATTCATTTAGTCTTCATATATTTTGTCTTCCAAAACTCTAGTACTCTGGAAAGTTTTTCATGAGCGGCTTCCTACATATCAACATATGTAGAATATAGGTTTGCCTATATGTTCTATGTGTATGCTTTGTGAAAAGCACAAGGAATCTATTTAGTATTTATTTTTTGAATGCTTTAATGCTTTGCATATTTGGAGTTGTGTTTAACAGATTTTTGTCACTTCTCATTTCTCTAATAAGGATGATCTTCTTTCTTTTATTAAGAGTGATGGTAGTCCTTTGGTTAAATTGATTAAGCTTGTTATGATAACTTTTTCTATTTGGATGATATGGCGTATGAGGACTTATGCTAGATTTCAAGATAAGATTGATGTTTCTAGGGTTATTTCGGTAATTAAAGATTTAACTTATCTAGTGGGAAATTCGTCAAAAGCTTCAATGAAGAATGATATGTTGGATTTCAACGTGATTAAGTTTTTTGGTATTAATACTCGTACAGGTAAAGTTCTTCATCATCTTCCTGTTAGATGGGAGTTCCCTTCACCAAGCTGGGTTAAAATTAACATTGATGGGGCTACTAGGTGATATACTGGTCTTGCTACTTGTGGAAGTATTTTCTGTCGGAGTATGGGGGAGTTTATTAGTGTTTTCTCTGCGTTTCTTGAAGTTTAGACTGCTATGGTTGTTGAGTTTTATGGAGTTATACATGCTATGGAGGAAGCTCAAAAGATGGGGCTTACTAATGTATGACTTGAATGTGATTTTGCTTTGGTTTGTGTTGTGTTTACTACTAGGACTAATGTTTCCTGGATGTTTCGTAATATATGGAATACTTGTCTTAGTTATTGTGGAACCGAACTATACTCTTGTAAAAAAGGTCATAAGGGAATTCAAAATTTTCCTATTAGCTCTACTAAAGATTAAAGTTGCATTTGCATAATTTACATGAGAATCAAGTACCTTTAGAACTGGTCATAGTAAGAATATCTTTGCTATGAACCAGATGTTGAATAGTTATACTAAGAGCTTCCTCTGCAAGACAAAACAAAAGAGGAAAAATGGGGTCACCTTACCTTACCTCTCTTTGACAAGAAAAATAACCAAGCATCCCACCATTAACAATTTACCAAGAAAAGTAAAGTGAAAGATTAACCAAATAGCTTTATAATAAATTAACCAAGTAGCTTTATAATAAATTCTCAATTTATAGTATCAAAAGTTTTTTTATATCAATTTTGATAATCATATTACCACCAATGAATTTTTTAAAAGCATGTTAATAACCTCAAAAAGTGCAAGTACAATCCCTAATGTCTTTACCTTTCAAAAAATTATTTTGTTGAATGGAGAACTTAGGACACTTCAACACATATACAAAAGTCTAAAATATGTATAAATAGAAACTAATTATCCATCATTACATACCCTTCTTCCCTAACCATACCGTAAAACCATAAAAAAAACCTAACTTGACTATAAAAGTTTATCATTCCTTTTAATCTTACTTTTCTAAAAGTCATAAGAACAAAACACAAACCAAACCTAGTGGCATTTAAGAATAGCAAAACATTAAGCTTCAACTGAGATCTGCTGAAATTTATTACAGTCACTCCTAATGTTGCCTTGTGCCTTTAATCTAGGGATGACAAAGCAGGACGGGTCAGCCTGCGTCCCGCTAAGAAAAATGTAGGACGGGTTGCCTAGTCCAACCCGCTAGCCCACTTAGGCCCACCCCCACATAGTCTGTAATATGCATGGGCCAAGTGCGCACAGGACGGGCTATTTCGCATGGCTCGCATAACTTAAAAATCTAAAACTTCTTTCTACACCCCCGTATTTTCTTCATGCAATCTCATATTTCACATTCCAAAATTTTTACTCACATCTTATTACGCATGTGTCACGAGAATAATATTGTGAGACCATTTATCTAATACATCAAAATAAAAATAAAAAAAGAATTAAATTTATTCAAAATTTCTTTTTAAAAAATACTTTTTATTAATTTTTAAAAAAAGTATTTCTTGTGTGGGCTGGCTTGCAGGCCCGCAGCGCGGGCTAGTAAAATCAATCCATATATTCTATGTGGGGCGAGCCAACCCGACCCGCATTTTGCGGGACAGACCTGTGCGAGGCGAAGCAGCCCGCATTGCTATCCCTACATTAATCCCATTTTTTTCTTATCCATGCTCACCCATCAATTACCTAATGTTGTCATCTACTTTAGTTGCAAGTTGTGTGACATTCTTTATAGCTTGCCTTGTAGTCATTCATGCTTGTAAGTACTCGTATATGTTCATTGTATGTTTCTCAAACATAAAAATGATATATTTATAGACTATGGAAGCATCATCCACATAAAAAAATAGATAAAAGACTTTAGACTATACAGTCTGAAGACTTGTTACTTTAGGCCTAAAACAAATTTGTATGTCCTCCCCTCAGGTTTTGTTTACAAAATCTTGCACTATGATTTGAGTTATGATAATTATCATTTTCATCCATTCTTGCCCCAATATTCATTAAAAAATTCTAATTCATAGAGCTAGCTTAAATGCTTAGTTACGAGCTCATTCATACATATCCACTACCCAACCGCAGAAGCAATACATATTTAACCTTGAATGAGTTATAATCCTCGCACTATAGTTACATGTCATACAACTTAGCCTTTAGTAGTACATATTCTTTTATGAGCATAATTTTATTCACACTTTAAAACTTTAATCATAAATTCTTGGACTATAATCATGAATAAATCCACTGTTTTAATTGAGATTCATCTACTTAAGTTTATTTTAGCCATAACAATTATTTCTTTAATCTCATGTTTTAGTCGCAATAGACGGTCTAATATTTCTTAGAGAAGACAACTTGATAGAACCATTTGTTTAAACGGCCTAAATGAAGCGTCTACTACTGTAAGTGGCCCAAATCAAGTGAAAGTTCAAGGTTCTCCTTTGAATCAAAATAGGAAACGAAATCTAAGTTAAAGAATTAGAGAATTAAATCTGCAATATCTCAGAAATAGAATTGGAAGCAAATCTTTTGGAAGGATATTCTCTCAAATTTCTAAAATTGAAAATCCCTTGTAAAACTCCCTAAGAACAAATCAAATTTACTTTAAAGATATTGTTCAAGAAAATATTCCTCAAATATCTCACATAGTAGTGCTGAGTTTAATTATAATCAATACGCAAATCTGAACAGAGTTTGGAAACAAAATAGTTGGAAGAGAAGCGAGAACGAGATCTAGAATTGATCGGGAAAGAAAATATGTAATTGATAATTTGAAGCAAAGGAAGGAAATATTTGATAATCGTAAAACAATATCCTGAGGTGGAATCTAATTTTGATTTTATGAAAGAATATTATAAAATCCATTTTTGAGGAAAAATAAGGCATTGTGTTTCGGCGTATTTCATCCTGTTTACGTTGAGTTTTCATAGCCAAAAGACTCTTAGACCTAGATTTTCTGCTTTGATTCCCTTGTAATTCCCCATTGAATTCTAAGGTTCTGATCAATAAAAGTTTGGTTTTTCAATTATATATAGTAGTTTGTTTTAACCTTATGAACTTTTTGAAATCTAGTTTTTGTAAAAGGTTTTTTCCAAACGCCTGATGAGGGTTTAGTTCTTTTCTCTAATTTGGATTTCTTTGTTATTTCACATTGATCTAATTAATTTATTGGACACCTGATTCAAGAGGTAAAAGAGAAGCATTCAATAAGTAGACACATGAATACAAATGGGGTATTGAATACATTAGTCGACAAATGTTTTGTTGATAGAATTTTGTTAAATTAGATTAACGCATGTTTGATTTAGTTTAACCATGTGTGGGAATTGGAGGATGATAATATTTAGATAGCTTGTGAAGAATTCATTGGTTGAAGAACTTGGGAGTCACTTGCTTTTCATTCATCTTACAATGTCTATTTTCTTGCTAAATAATAACGAATTCCCATTTCCTTTACTATTATTGCTAACTTTCATTGATTGTAGATATGTTTGAATACTGATTTCAACAGATTCTCTATTGGATTTGTTGGGAGACAACTTAGAGTCATCTGACCTTGTATATATTCTCATCTCTCTAGCATTAGACAATCTATCACCTTTTTAGACAATTTATGTTGGAACCTTTTTAATTTGACTACTAAAGGACAATTATTAGTCCCTGCACTAGAATTGCAACCATACAACTTTGAAGTTTCATCATAAGCATGAGTGGTTTTATAGATATTTTTTTATTCCAAAAATAATACTAGATATTTCATGTTGTATTCATTTGTATTCACTACCCACCTACCAGAGCATTAGTTCTAGTGACTCATGGTTACAACACTATAATTACACTCCAAATATTTGCATGCAAGCTTAAGTAGATAGGATTGAGAATTACTTGTCCCATGGGGATCTCTACTATTTACCTCTAATTTGCAATCTATATTTGTAGAAGTATCTCTTACACTCTAAACTCATACTGATAATGTATACTAAGACAACACTTGTAATGCATAAAACATGATTATACAGATTGTCCTCCATGATGCTCTATAATCTTCATTACCACTTCCTCTCCATATCCCCCACCCCCCAACTTGTCATATTCCAAGATTCTATTCAACATTAGTCCAACTGGTTAGACTTTGATTTGAATATGATTTTATCCATTCCCTAGCTTCACCAATTAGAGAAAATGAGAACAACTTATGACCGTCATTTTTTATTGTCTTGCTTCAAATTCCATGGTTGCACACAGTCCATAGAAGGTATCCAAATGAGCATAAGGATCTTTAAGATCCTTTCATGAAAAAACATGTAGGTTGAAACCATATTGAGGACTGTTGGTTTAATTTTTATTCCTCTTATTGATGGTGGAATGACAAATCTAGAGAAATGTCTTGGTCATTGATGCATAGCATAATCCCCTAATATTTTGGAGTATTTATTACTCTGTTATCTCCTTGACCCTTGCCTCCAATTTTCTCAGCTATATCACTTAGTGTTTAAATAATGTGAGATGCTTGTGAATGTGAAAGAGAAGAATCTCCCTCCTTTTTTCTTTCTTTAGTTTTCTTAGCCTTGATCCTATTTCTTTTTGCTACCTTTTCAATCTCCTTCTCAAACAACACATTAACTGTAGAAAAAATTCCTCTAAGTTAGTTATATAAATCACTAGAAAACTAAATCAAAGATCAGTGCAAGAGTAAAATGATAAAGAAATTTTTTAATTAAATTTGCACTATTCTAATAGCTTATTTATATATTGTTTTACAAAGGAAATAATCAAAATACTAATTACTTAAAGTAATCCCCGACAACAACGCCTAAAATCTTTATGAATTCTCTTGGAAAATGGACTAAGTCAATTGTAGTATAGTTGAAAAGCGGTTGTTGTTTCCTCAGCGATCAGAAAGCAGCACATTATAATTTTCTTCATAAGAATTATATAACTATAAATATCTCCAACTACATAATGATCTAGAATTAAATGAGATAGTTCTCAAAGATAGAATTGAAAGATTATTGAATACAATGATTATAACTCCCTAGTATGATCAAGTATTATGATCAAGTATTGGGATTGAATGAGACTTGGAAACTATTCTACATTTTATGTTCATACATGCAATATATTACTAGTTCTCTTATTCCTTAAAGCCAAACCAAGTTAATCGTTTAATCTTGGTTATCTAGTAGTCTCATCACAATAAATCAATTGCTTGATTAAACTCATTTGACCCTTGCATTAAGATCGGAACAATGATAGCCAAATACACTAACTTTGTTCTTAACAATTGAAATCATTGGTTGATTTAGTTTGTTTAAAAAAATAAAGTATTTTCCAATAATGTTCAATTTCTACCAAATCAATTAAGAACAGAATGTACTTGAATATATTAATCAAGAAATTGTAAAAAAGTTACAATCTCAATAGCAACTCAGACTATTTCAACTCTAAACTAGTTTTTGTTCTCCCTAAATTTCTCAATATGAATAGAAAATATTGAATATAACTTTAATTTGGAATTTGTGAAATAAAGCGGTTTAAATCTAATAAATATTAATTTAGTTGTTTAAGTAATGTAGAATATAAATTTTCTTATTTATATTATTTTTGGAATTATTTCTGTGATTATAATTAATGATTTAAATCTTGAAATTTTGAAAATAAGTTCCTAAATATTTTTAATAATGCATTGAAAATGTAAAATTATTATTAAAAAAAATTATTTTAAGCTATAAATTTGGTGATAAAAGGATAAAAATATTAATAATGAATATAGAGTGAAAATTAAAATTTAAAATTAAAAAAAAATCATGCAATAGTTACTTAATATTGATTTTTTTATATATTTACTGATGTAATAATAAATTTACATAATAATATTTAAAAAGAACCTACGTAAATATATATATATATATATATCATTGGCATTTATTAAAGAAAAATTTAAATATTTAAATAAGAGTAATTGAATATTTCATTTATTTGAGATTTACAGTTGTATTATGGAAAGCACATACATAAAATTAAAATAACACAATTGTTGTTGGAATGAAACAAACACAGATTTAATCAAGTGTGGATCTTATTATATCGTGTTGGTCGATGTAGGTATTGTCTTGTAATTCACAAATCATTTTAACAAGTATCATTCTGCATAAATATTTGATTTGGACAAATTGTTCAATCTTACCACATGATTCTTTATGTTGCAAGCATAGATGAAGAAGTTTAATTCTTTTTCAACGGATTTGTTCGCATTAGCTTCAAGTGTGATTTGTATTGAGTCATGGATAGTTGATTTAAACGGATTTGTTCGCATTAGCTTCAAATCAAACATCAATAGTTGATTTCCATGACTGATTTAATGTCTACATATTGTAGTACTTCCGTTATTTCTATGAAATGACTTATCTAAATACCAATCATGGTGGATTATCATTCTTCAGGGGTTTCAACATTTGTTGGTCAGAATGTAATCACTTTGACTTTCCATTTATAGTTTTTCTTTGGATAAGTCCTCTAAAATAAAGTATTGCTTCGGTGTAAGTGACAGGTTTGGGATTTGTGGAAGAACATGCAGTAGGTGGGTTTAGAAGTCTCATAATTTATTTCATATATCTTTTATACTTAGTTTATAGTTCAATCATTATATCAAAAGAAAATTGAGACTTACAAGCTATCCACTGACATACATGAACATTTGTTAATATCTCAGGAGCATCATACCAAATTAGACAATGATTTGTGAGTTTAGGTTAGAAATAATATAAGTCTTCAAATTTTTTAATCAAGAAGTCTCAAAGAAATCACATTTTTTCCTTCAAATGATTGAAGATGCAGTTGTATGAGAACCAAAACAATTTAGGAGACACACGTTGAAAGTTGACACCTTCCTCACATTGTGTAATTTGAACATTTGCAAACATAACAACGAGATAAGAATTAAAATAATTATATGACAAAAGGTTTGTCTAACTGTTTCATTCGCTTATCTTCAAATTTTGTGTTCTTATATTCAACGTGTACTTTTTTTATTTCTTTAGTTAATGGTATTTTGCACTATGTTTCAATTTGATGTTATACACTTGGTATTCTATGTGCTTTATTTAAACAACCACAATTATATTCATAATTAATATCAAAATTCTTAAACAAACATAGTACATATGGATTTGAAATTTGCAGGATAAAAAAATCATAAAAATAAACAACCTTCAACCACCAACCTAATTATACTATTTCGTTCAACTATCATTACTAGGTTAGCTCAAAAGCATAATACTTTGTTCAACAAATCATGTGAATGTAGTGTAAAATTTCATAAAAGTATGGAAACAAACATCAATCTTCAAAGTTATCATTTGAGATAACTTCTTATCCCTTGACAGCTCTCTAGCGTCATACATAATGGAACCACAAACCATGACTCTAGGTTGATGATAATGCAACTTGTTTAGTATTTAATCATTATTAAGTTATATAGTAGTGTGTACCTTTTGCTTTAAAGTTAACAACGAGAAATCATAGGGGATTTTAAAAACTTTAAGAGAGGTAGAATAAAATTAGGCACTTGTTCATATTATATCATTGTTCCATTGGCATGCATGACTGCTACAAGCGAATTACCAAAGTTTAATCCATTTGAAGTATCAATTTCATCCATTTTGACAATAATTATATCTTATAATTGGTGGTTGGAAGGAAAACTTTCATTTCTTTATCCTACAATTTATAAATGTAAAAATCACAACAAGAGACAAATTCATCACTATAAATCCTTAAAAGTAATTATTAGGATTACATATTCATTCATCAATGCACAAGATTCATCTATCACACTACATGAGCCATTATTCAACTTTAGAATTTGTTAAACATTAACGGAAATCATTTTCATATTTTCACCTTAAAAGCAATGGCTAAGATTGCATCTACCTTCATTGATGCATAAGATTCATCTAGAACACTACATGAACCATTTTTCACCATCAGGATTTGCTAAATCTTGACATTGAGAATTTATTAGAATGTCAGTCTAAAAGCAACGACCAGAATTGCATTTGCCCTCATCAACGCACAAGTTTCACCATACTTCATAAGACACTATTTGATACAACCCAACTTGGCAAACAGATGACTAAGGATATCACAGACTCTTCACAGTTAGGTCAGTCATCTCAACATACAAGACAATGTCTCACCAAACCTAAGAAGAACCTCAGTAGAGGGAGAACCAGACATAAACCAGAATACCAACTATTCTTCCTTCTAGTCTTCTTACAAGACAAGTTAAGTAAATAAATTGGATTCACTTGGGGCTTCAATTGGAAGAATAAGTTAAAAGAGGGTGTACTTAGTATATTGGGCTTGGGCTAAATACACCTTAACCTAGCTTCTAGAAACACACTCATGTGTCACCCATGTGCTCACCTTTGACCTAGATTCTAGAAGACTCCTCCATTAGCTCACATTTGACCTGGTTTCTAGAAGCTTGTAGTCATTTACACCCATACCCTTCCTCTTTTTCTTTTTATGGAACTCTTATCTATAAATAGGGTGCATTCCCTCTTGTAAATCACATGGAATTTTGAAGTAAAGAACTCTGCTTGAGTGTTTAGTAAGTATTTTCTCCTAAAGTTTTGGGTCTTATCTTGTGAGAGCATGCTCTTCACCGCTCATCTTGGAATTCCCCATCCTTCCAAGTGGTGTGACCAACCATACAATTCCATAAGCTTCTTCTATCTTTCTCTTTTGCTTTCTTCCATTATGCCATTCCATTGCTCTTTTTCATTATGTTCTTTATCTCCTTTTTCTATTTGGTCATTATCTTGCTTTTCTTGGTATCCTATTTTGTTTCAGTTCCATAACACATCATCATCTTCATCTTATTATTGTGTTTTCTCTTTTGCTCTCTAGAAGAGAACATACACACTTACTTAACCACTTGGTTAAGTTCGTTTCCAGTGACAATCTTCTTTGAGCTTCTCACCATATTGTGCTAATTCGAAAATCTTAAACAAAAGTGAAACTTCTAAAATGTGTCAATCTAAAATCAACTCATATCACTATTCACTTAAGATTTGCTAAAATTTTATGCAAAACATTGCTCATAGTGCAACCGTAAAAGAAAAGACCAAGATTGCATTTGCCCTCCTCCACCACACTGATGAGCAACTATTCTCCATATGAATTTGTTGAACATTGACGTAAAACATTAATTAGAGTGTCACCCTAAAAGTAATGGTAGGATTTCATCTGCCCTCATTGACGTATAAGGTTCATCCACCACACTACACAAGTAAATTTCATCATCAAGATTTGTTGAACATTAACATAGAGCACTGATCATAGTGCAATGATCAGTATGAGATTTTCCTTGATCAATGCAAAATATTCATCCACCATAATCCACAAGTTATTGTTCACGGTCAAGATTTACTAAACATTTATATAGAGCTTTGATAAAAGTGTCACCCTAAAAGTAATGATCAAGATTGCATTTGCCATCATCAATAGACAAGATTCATCCACACACACTGCATGAGGCATTGTTCAGTAAACCCTTTATAAATATGACTTCAAGAAATTCTATCATTCACCAAATTATCATCAAAGCTAGTATTCATTAAGAAAGTTTTGGAATCAACATCAACACAAGTATACCTTTTTTGTTAATATGGTAAGTTCATGACATTATTTTTTAACTTAACCATATTTTCCATATATTCAACGTTAAATAATTTTTTTTATTGTTACAAGACTCTAAAGATGATGTTGTGTAGTCATATTGTCATTCAATATCAGAGACACGACCTCTAATCATTTCAATATTGGAGGAAGCGAGATTTCTTAATATTAAAAAACTAAGGCATTTAAAAGTGGATCATGCCTTATTCATCGCTTTGGTTGAGAGGTGGAAACCTAAATCTCACATTTCAGGTTCGAACTGGTGAGTGTATCATAACACTGCAAGATCTTACACTTCAAATAGGTCTCAAAGTTGATGAACTAAAGTTTATTGGCCCCACAATGTTTGATTGTGAAGAAATGTGTGACATTTATCTAGGTGTCGCACCTATCAAAGGCAAGTTACTCATACTCTCCCAAGTGAAATTAAAGTAGCTTAGAGAAAATATGTTCCCACTTGGTAACGAACCCATATAACTACACAGTAATTATAAGCCTTACATACAAGCTTTGATTGTAGGAATATTGATGTCTAATATGATCTTATGCCTATTTTTACTAATATGCACTAAACTAGGAGCTACAACTGGTTTTGCTTATTTAGTCGTGTTGTACAAGGAAATGTGAAAGGCAAAAAATGTCAAAGAAAAAATAATAGGTGGTTGTGCATCATTATTACAATCATGGGCATGGATTGCAAGAAATATATCGCATTTATTTCCATCTACCAACCCTCATACCCCTTAGTGTTTAAATGGAGCAACAATAGAGTTTTGAACTTCAAAGACGTCCTCACAATAACCTTTTTAGCTATAGGTCTATGATTGATTACATTCAAAGTGATATGTACTAATAATTCTTTAAGTTTAATATGAAATATTAGATTTTGTAGAATACATTGATTTATTGTGATTTATATAGAATCCATATAGAGACATAGAGGCATTCACCGTTGTCCAAGCCTATAGGGGTGTTGAACTTTGGACAACGTGCACCATCATAATCTACTTTGTGATAGTTGAATGATATTAATCAATAGAGTCAAGTTACAATTTGGTTTATTTCAAGAGGCCCTACCATGCTTAACAATTTGGACAACCTCCACAAAATTGACATGTAAGGAGAACTAGACGAAATTGGATGACAAAGCATGTAAAGTGAAGAACAATTATCGGAAACAAACGTTTCCTGGTCATCCAATGCATTGGCATTTGTTTCACACCAATGGGTACATGGAATGGTACATTCCAATACCATATATTTCTCATTAATGCCGCAACTATTGCAAGAACCATAGACACAACCAAATTCATCACTCAAGCCCACATTTCCAACTAGAAACACTTCTAATCTTTCATATGAGGAGCCCTTTTGACATTCTTTCACATCTAAAAAATATTCTTGACGTTTACAGCACAACCTACTATGGACAATATTAGACACTCATTTGCATATAATTTAATTGGTTTCTTATCTAATTTGTTCACAACAAATTTTGTAACACCAATTTCATTCAATTCTTAGGTGCAATCTATGTATCCAATATATAATCAAGCTACCAATTCTTCTGTTTCACTTCAAAATAAAGATTTAATTCTAGTGTCTAATCACAATTGTCACAACCACAATCAAGAATATGCAACCCACTTAATAACTAATGTCATTATCACGTTAGAATTCACATCACTATGGAAACTAAAACTTTAACATTGTAATTAAATTGTTATTTAGAAAGTTCCTAAATTATAATTATTGAACTTTTCATTCCAGTGTTTTTATTTTTAAAATTATTACGAAGTGGACTTTAAGCCTAACTCAACCCCATAAAACCAGCTCATAAGGTTGAGGTTTGCACCCACTTATATACAATGAAAGGCTCTAATCTCTAGTCGATGTGGGATCTCCAACACACCCCCCTCACGCCGAGACTGCCAACTCGTGCGTGGGACTATATATTATGGGTGGTCCGATAGCGGGTGGCACGATAGGCCCAACACAAACACTCGCTAGGATAGGCTCGAAATGGCTCTGATACCATATTACGAAGTGGACTTTAAGCCTAACTCAACCCCATAAAACCGGCTCATAAGGTTGAGGTTTGCAGCCACTTATATACAATGAAAGGCTCTAATCTCTAGTCGATGTGGGATCTCCAACAAAAATTCCTTAAAAATGATAATGTTGATTCTCTTAACATAAATTTCAAAACATTCAAATATTTTATTCAAACTGAATTAAATTAAAATAAAGTTTTAAATTTTAATTTAATCCTTAAGGTAAGGATTTATAAAATAATCTTAGAGTAGAAGTGGTATATTTAAAATGACACTGGAATATTTTATTATTAAAATGAAAAGAGTTTATAAATAGAAAATTCAGTTATGTTTCATTTTAAAAGAACCACCATCTCTCTAAAACTTCTATTTTCCTTTTCTCTCCCTTCTCTCTGAGATTCTGACATCCTCACTCATTAGTTTGACGATTGGAGTTCGTCATTAACTCTTGGCAGCAAAGACTACAAGACTACCCAATTCTGAGTAAGTTCATTTTTGCTCTTCTCTTCTCTTTGAGTCAAATTTTGAACTTGTTAGGTTTGTCTCAATCTAGGTTTTTCGTGTGACTCTTTTAGCTTCAGGATTAGTATTTGTTACTCCAAAGTCCTAGTGATATAGTTAGATTTTTTATCAGAACTCTATGGTGCAGGTTGAGTTCCCCTTGAGCCTTTGGTAAGTTTGGAACTCTTAGTGAGCATATGATCAAACTCAAGAAAGGGAAGCTAATTTAAATTTCCAATTGAACCATAGGCTAGAATCTCTAAATGTGGGGGTGATGTGGTCACCAGTCTCAAATTTTCTTATAGAATTTCTTTTTTTTTTAATAGATTAGAATTTGCTTGAAATTGGAATGTGAAATTGTAGACATGGTATATATTGTAGAATGTATATGGGTTTTGATTTGAATGAGTCAATAAATGTATTTGAATAGTTTGTTGAATTACTTAAAATGTAATGTTTGATGAGAATGGGTTGATTGAGTTTAGATGATTTTTGGTTTAGAGAGCATATATATGTATAGATATATAGAATGACATAATAGCTCAATGAGAGTTATTGAATAATTATAAGTAAGAACTTGCATTTTAATGTGTAGATTGATACAAAAAATATGAGTTTGAATATAATTTTGGTATAAATATCATAAATATAGCAAGTTTATGCATATTGTTTTTGTATATCTCGCTCAAACGAGATAATTCTCGCTCAAGCGAAAATAGAGTGAAAAATGGGGTGCCCTTAGGTCCGTTTTCGCCCAAGCGAGAAGGAATCTCGCTCAGGCAAGACCTAGAATGAATTTTGGGTGCTATTGTGTTCAATATCGCTTAAACAAGATAATTTTTGCTTGGGCGAGACCCATTCTCGCTCAAGTGAGATGATTTTCGCACAAGCTAACCTTAAAAAAACTTAAAACTGGATTTTTTTTATCTTTTCTTTTAAAAGGTTGGGTTATTTCTATTTTATAGTTTTTAATTATAAATTATGTAAAATTTTATTTTATGTAAATTTAATTGAAAAATCCTTTAATTAGATACTTATGTGATTTTTTGATGAATTTTGTGTGTTTTGAAATTCTAAGCTTTTGTATGATTTAATTGTGTGATTTTGGATATTGTGGATGTGGAATATGAATCTTAATCGAGACATAGAATTTTCAGGAAAGAAAATACCATCTAAGATTGTTTAGGATGTGCATTGACTAGGAATTCATTTAGAAGGAGGTATCCTACCTCTAATGATATAATGGAATCATATAGATGAAGTTATTTATAGGTGATGAGAGTCGAAGGAGGTTCATATGAATGGGTCAGTTGTTTGAAAGATAACTAATTTGACCTGTTATATGAGTTAACCATGTCACACTAGGAGATATGATATGAGATTATTATGTGCATAGTTGTGTGGATTTCACAGTGAGATAGTATGACAGGTTCAGATCTCTGAGTCTAAGTCAATGCACAAGTCTTCCGGAAGTAGAGTTAAGTGTCTGAGTATGTTGGTCAATAGAAATCTGACATGAGTAATGTGAATGATGAATTATGATAGACACTTGATGGTTTGAGAAAATGTATGAGAGTTGATGACTTATGTTTGTTAAATTGAAATTGAAATTATATAGAATTCTTTTATAGTTAGCTTACTATATTGCTTGTTGTGTTTTGTTTTGTTTATCTGTGATGATCGTGTATTTACACAGGAGCAGATGAAGTTGCAAGTAATAGAACTCCTCAGTAAGCAGTTGGATGATGATATGTTCTTATTTTGAATGTTTTGTTTTTAAACCTTTACGTATATATTAAAATTTCTATGAAGAGGGATATATTTTGATATATAATGTGAGATAGTTGTATATGTTTATATGTTAATTAGATATTGCATGTATATTATTTTATTAAATATGAGTAAAAATATGAATGTTACAGTTAATCTTAATTATCACCAAATCACTTGATTTTATACTATATTTTAGGATAAATAATTATAATTTTTATCAATATATATTTCAATATTACAAAACCTTTGTAATTCATATGAATCTTATTCATTATAATAAAACTGCATATTTATTTAATAATTGAAATATCATTTTATAATTGATATGCCAAAAAGTTGTTTTTATTCATTATATTTTTTATTTCATTATTTAGAAAAACAAAATGCAAAATATAAAATTTTAAAATTAAACCTTTTTACTCATTGTATACTTCCTATTGTACTTTTAAAAATAATACTTGATTTCAATTTTTTTATTATGAATAATATTAATGGAATACGATTTTATAATTTGTTTTATGTCTCGTGATTACAATACAATTATTAAATATAAATTAATTTTAGTGACAAAAAATAGTTGATGATGAGTTGTGGGTGCAGATATGAATTGGCTTAAATTGTGGACAGCGAAGGCGATGTCTGGTCGCGTGTTGGTTAAGTAAATTAGACGTCCAAGGAGTCTTCTGTATTGGGAAGTGGCATCAGCATCGAGAGGTGAGCCTTGGTCAGGAGAGAGACGGGAGGTGTGAGTCATAGGAGTGGCCACAGGTGCAGAGTCAAGCATGCCAGTTTCTTGAAGGAGATCAAGAGTATACTTGCGTTGACTTAAATGAAGACCAGTACTGTTGCGAGCAATTTCCAGTCCCAAAATGTAAGTGAGATTACCTAAATTTTTTATCTTAAAGTGATGGTGAAGGGATGCAGTAATTGTATTGATTTCCTCCGTGTCATCACCAGTTAAGACCAAGTCATCAACATAAACAAGAATAACAGTGAGTTTATTATTATTATATTTAAGAAAAAGAGAGTGATCAGCAACAGAAATAGAGTAATTATTTCATAAAAGAAAAGTAGAAAGTTTGGCGTACCATTGGCGACTAGCTTGACGAAGGTCATACAAAGACCGTTGAAGCTTGCAAACATGCTGGGGAGAAGGAAGAGAGAGGCCAGGTGGGGGGGTCATGTATACCTCTTCATGGAGATCACCGTGAAGAAATGCATTATTGACATCAAGTTGTTTTAAAATCCAATTTTTGGTAGTGGCAATAGCAAGGAGAAGGCGAAGGGTAGTGAGTTTAGCAACAGGTGCAAAAGTGTCTAAGAAATCAAGTCCTTCAAGTTGGGTGAACCCTTTGGCAACAACTCTAGCTTTGTGGCGCTCAACAGTGCCATCAGAATGGTATTTGATTTTATATACCCATTTACAACCAATAGTTTTCTTTCCTGGAGGGATAGGGGTAAGTTGCCACGTACTGTTAGCAGCAAGAGCTTGAAGCTCATCTTGCATGGCAGATTGCCAAGAAGCATGTTTGGAGGCTTCGTTATATGTTTGAGGTTCAGGATGAGAATTGATAGAGGAAATAACATTTCTAAAATTGGAAGATAAGAAATTGTAAGACAAATAATTATGAATAGGATATCTACTACTTACAATGTTGGTTGCAGTGTGGAAATCTGCAAGATAGGCAGGTTGTCGGTGAGGACGAGCTGATCTTCTTGGAAATTGGGGTGAGATGCTTCCTGGAGATGCAGGCGGTGATAATTCTGATGGAGGTGCAATGTTGGATGCAGGAGCAGAGACACTATTTGTTGGAAGATCATAGGATAATGAGGCTGGTGGAGGGACAGTATTGGGTGCAGGAGTAGAGGCACATGGCTCGACAGGAGGTGCAGTATCAGAAAAAAAAAATCAAAAGCAGAATTATATGCATTATAAATAGGGAGAGATAAAGTGTTAGGGTCCTTAGGCAAGCCACTGTCCAATTTATATGGAAAGTCGTTTTCATGAAAGATTACATGTCTTGATATCTCTATGCTATGAAACTTTAAATTTAAGATAATATAACCTTTTGTATTTTGCGGGAAGCCAAGAAAAATACCTTTGATAGATCTATCATCTAATTTTTTCCTATGTGCAGTAATGATACTAGCATAACAGAGACAACCAAACACTTTTAGAAAGGAAATGTCATATGGTTTTCCAAACAACTTTTCATGAGGAGTGATGTTATTAAGTAATGGAGTAAGAATAGCATTTATTAAGAAAACAACATGATTTACAGCAAATTCACAAAAAATAGGAGGAAGATTTGCTTGAAAAAGTAAAGCCTGAGTTACATTTAGTATGTGTTGATGTTTACGTTCTACAATGCCATTTTGTTGTGGTGTTTCAACACAAGATTTTTTTATGTATAATTCCCTTTGAAGCATAAAAATTTGACATAGCAAACTCAACACCATTTTCAGTACGAATCGTTTTGATATTAGTTTTGAAATGATTTTGAACGAAAATAGTGAAGTTAATGATGTGCTGACGCACTTCATATTTGTTATGCAGCAGAATAACCCAAGTATAACGCGAGTAATCATCAACAATAGTCAAGAAATAACGAAAACCTTGCATAGAAATTATAGAACATGGTCCCCAATAGTGTTCAAGATCAAAAATAGCAGAGGTAACAGTATTACTTAAAGTGAAAGGAAGTTTTCTCTGTTTTGCACGACTACAAGTGTCACATACATGATGAGTATCAACAGTAATAAAAGAGTATTGTTTGCTTAAGACATGTAATCTTTCATGTGAAGGGTGTCCTAGTCTATAATGCCATAGTGTTTTGTCTGTGATATTACAATTAATAAAAGGAGCAAAACAATGCGGTTTAGAACAACTAGAAGCATGCAAAGTAGTGACAAGGTACAAGCCAACGGTGGCTTTAACTGTATCAATCCTCTCTTGGGTGAGATTGTCTTGTATAATGCAGTGGGTTGAAGTGAAAGTTAAAGTGCATTTAAGTTGGTGTGTGAGTTTAGAAACAGATATTAAGTTTAATTGAAAATGAGGCACGTATAACACATCAGACAAATAAAACTTATCAGAAAAACGTACTAAACCAGAATATGTGGCATAAACAGTTTGGTCATTTGGAAGACTAATTAAGACAGGTTTAATTTTAGTATAAGTAGTAAAAACGTTCAAATTGTGACAAACATGATCAGTGGCACCAGAATCAATAATCCAAGATTCTTTTACAGAAGATAGTGAAGAGAGAAACTTACCTGTTGAAGAATGCTCAGTATTGGGGATTTCATCCGTAGAGATGGTGCCGACTTGATTAATTTGAGTGTGAGGGGCAGGATCCTCAAGTTTTTGCTTACGCAAAATGTTGGTAAGGAATTGGCACTGTTGTGATGTAAGTTGAATCCCCTTTACATCCTGTTCTTTAGGAAAAAGCTCAAAAAAAGTGTCAGTAATAATCATATTGTTGGCTTGGGATGTCCAATTGGTGAATTTGTAGCCAGGAAGGAACCCATGCTTTTTATAACAGGTGTCGACAGTGTGGCCAAGACGATTACAAAAAGTGCAGACTTTTCTAGTAAAAGAAAACTTTGAGGTTTTAACATTACCAGAAGGAAAACCCACTTTGCAAAAACAAACAGCCTCAGTATGACCATATTTACCACAAAAATTGCATGTAATAGTGTGACTACTATTAAGACTATGAAGACTAGGGTTTTCATTAAACATTGCCTAAAGTATTTTTAAAACCAATCAAGATTTTGAAAGAAAACAGAAAAAAAAATAACCAAGAACAGCAAATAGGGAAATAAAAATCAGAGAGAAGCGCAGCAGAACTCTTCATTCGAAGAGCTCTGATACCATATTACAGTAAATGAAGATGAATATTCCTTGTCTGATGTGATGCTTTAATGTAACGTACGTAATCGCTCGTAATGAAGAAAGAGAGGTTTTGATGAACCCTAATTGTAGAGAAAAATAAATATAAAAGAAACTTTTATTCACTTGTATATTAGAGAGTAAAATACATGGGGTATATATAAGAAAAAGATTAAGACCTAACTGAAACAGAAAAGGAAAGTTGGGCCAAACAAACAAAGCCCAATAATTTAAAATAGAAAATTAAATATATTAACAGTTACTATATTGATTAAATTAGACACTATTTTAGATACTAAAAAAATTATTGGTATCTAAAGTAATTTTTATTATTATTAAATAGTTTTAAATTAGTATTTAATTAGCTACCATGGTTTTTGGTACTAATTTTAAAATCTAAAATATGTTGGTAGCGGAAACATTAATAACTAATTAGATACTAATTTTGGTTTTTGATCGTCAAATTAATAAATAAAACTTGATACCAATTTAGAAACTAGTTTATAAATTTTATTAATAGATACAAATAATTTTTTGAGTCTCTAAAATATTATCTAATTTAGTAAATATAATAACTGATTATTTTTTGTCATTAACATTAGTTTTTATTTAATAATTTTCTTGTAGTACATGGTAATCATTATAATAATAATTTATATTTTAAATTAAATTACAAACCAAATTTAAATTATATTAAAAAATTAATAATTTATTTAGAAGTAAAGTATTTTTAATTTTTTTTCCATCTCCTAACCCAAATTAAAATTCAATTCAAGACTTTTCTTTTTATTTTAATTATTTTTCATCTGTTTATTCTCTCTTTCCTTTTTTTCTAATAATAAAATTGAGAAAAAAGTGATCGTAATTCGATTTAAATTTTAAGGTCTTAGGATTTAGAATAAATTATCACTAATTTTTCAGCAAATAGTTTTGTTTTACATTAGAAATTTGGTTGAAATTTTTTTAAATTCTAAACATGAATAATAAAAAGTTTTACTTCCTTAAAAAAGCTGGTACAATGTATGGTATACTGTCGGAAAAAGTTCTCTTATTAACAAAATGTTTTATATTAGTGTGATAAGTATCCATTATTTAAAACATAATGTAATAAAAAGTGTAGATAAAAACAGAAAAAAGAGAGAAAAAGAAAAGGCAGTGAGAAATGATGTGATGTGATGCAGCGAAGAGTGAAGCAGAGGTGGTGTTAGAGGAGGAAGATGCATGCAATGCAGATTCCAAATATTAAAACAAAAAGAAAAGAAGAGAAGAGCAGGTTCGCATGCAGTGTGCATCTATGTTCTCCTCGTTAACAATGAAAATCAAAGAATGTTTGAAAACCAGACATATCCATGCTGTGCCTGCATGGAAGGGCGTGCAAGCAGATTCACTAACTGTGACTCACCTTCTCTCTCTCTCTCTCTCTCATATGGTCCAACTTACACACTGACAAACAGTCCCTTGTCCTCTTCTTTAAGCTAAAATATCTAGCTTTTGAAGTATTAACATGTTAGAGTAAGATTGACCCAAAATTTATACAAATAATTTAGTTTAAAATGTTAATATAATATGAGGGATCTTTCAAATTTTAAAAAAATAAATTGTATATAAAATTTTGAGTCCTGATAATAAAATATGATAATTATATTGATTTCTTTAAAAATTATAAATAGTTAAAGTGTAAGTAAAACTTTATAAAAGTGAATTTTTATAACATTTTATTATTTGAATAACATTTATAGAACTATAATATCAATTATTTGAGAGTGATGTTATATATAATATAAAACCCATTTAAATTAAAATAAGATAGTTTTTTCTATAAATTTCTTGGATTTTAAATGCTGTTAGTATCTTCTTAATTGTTTTTCTTCTTAAGTATGTTACTGATAAAAGGGTTTTTTTTCTAGTTTTGTTGATGGGTAGGTTTTTTTTATTGTTCATTTTTAATGGATTTTCTTTCTTAATGCCCTTCATCCACATAGTTCAAGCACAAAACCTTATTTAAAAATATCAAAACCACTTTAGCTTTGATCAGTGACCATTTGATTAATTTTTTTATCAATAAATAATAAAATTAATCTCGTTGATTCTGGTTTACAATGATTCTTTTTCTTGCTAAAAGAATTTTTAATAATTTTTGTTTTATTGGAATGTTGAAATTCATGTTTGGATGATACATTTTATAAAGTAATAATTTATCATTTTGATTGATTTTTTTTAAAAGACTACAATCTTTTTATAGAAGACAATTTTATTAGAATTGAATACAACTATTTTAAGCGACAAAATTATCTTTTCTTTAACAAAGAGTCATTTGAAGCTTTTTGTGTAACAAGGAGATATATGTGGGGGTTATTTCCAATAGTTTTGTTTCCATTGTTCAGCATATTTTGATATAACTAACGTAGGACCATCAACACTATATTCGAATCAATAATCAAATTTTGATTCTTGGTTAGTGGATACAAATATTGAACTACTATATCAACATTTTTTGGTATATTGGATTCGTATATTTGATAGGTTGAGGATAATGATTAAAATTTTCTTTGTCAACAAACGGTGTACTCATAAATTCAATCACTTGATATAAAAAAATTGTTGGCACAAATAATTTGATATTTAAGTCCCTTAATAAATACCTATAATTCGATCTCTGACTTAGACTTCACAAAAAGAGATAAGGAAAATTAATTAAATTTATCAACTATATATATTGTAAAATAAAAAATAAAGTAAAGAAAAAGAAACTTACAAAAACTAATAATTAGAAAAATAGAGTGTTGTGCTAGTTGATGGAAAATCTTTGTTCATTTGATGTGCCTTTGTACAAAATGTCAACTAATTATGAGTTGTTATATATAATTAAAAATTTTGACTTTAAAATAAATATTTTAAAAATATATTTAGAATGATTCTAATTTTTTATAATAAAGCATACAAACACTCAATATATATATATATAATTACTTTAAGAGTTAATTTTATTTTGAGTATTGGTTTTATTGAAACTAATAATTAGGATTAAGTTTAAGAATAAATTTATTTGGATCTTTATTTTCTTAGAATTGTAATAGTTAAGATATGTTGCTTGTTGGTGGCATGTTTTTCTATTTTTGACAATATGTTGATAACAAAATTCATTGAGATTTAAAAGGTTACGTGAATTTGTACTACTCTCTTTTTAAAGCAAGTAAAAAATATGAAGACGAAGGAGGTCAACACTGTTATTGTAAAACAATGATTATTTTTGTTAATCCTGATGTAGTACCACGCGTTTAGCGCGTCACAATGTGCGATTTGGTCAGATTTGCAGACATTGTATTAGCATGTAGCAGCTTCTGTCGCTGAGTTTGTGACTCTCATCAAATTAGAGATTGCTAAAATCTTTGCGCTTTTTGACTCTGCTAGTTCGTGGGACAGAGACAAACATTCTTTTACAACCTTATGTTGCTTACTTACTGCTCTATATTTTGGGTTGCTATATATGGGGAATGATGCATGTAGATCAATTCTTGTTCTTTTTTCAAATCTCATTGGATAATAATAGTATTCTCTTAATCAAACTTAATTAAGATCAAAATAATGGAAATCATTAAGTAGATTCTCAAATATGTGTAGTGTTTTTATCCAGCTAAATGTCTCTACTTTCATTATAAATCTTCTTCATAATCCACAAAAAAATGTTTTTTTAAATACTTGAATTAAACATAATATTGGCAATCACTGTTTTTATTTAAAATTGTGTTAGAATGCATTAAGAAAACATATTCTAATCAAAATTTTACCTTTGATTAATATAACTAAAATGCAGAATTTTTGGGAAAGGAATGTGATTTTTACTTTTTTTTTATTAAAATAGATCGATTTTAGAAATATTACTAATATGAAAAAGTTGTGTACTAAATTATTGATATCTAAAATAGTTTTTATTATTAATAAAGTTTATAAACGAGTTTATAAACTGGTATCTAATAAGTTATTAAGATATTAATTATTAATTATTTTATATTTTAAAATTAATAGTTAAAAAATTAGTATCTAATTAGATATCAATTTATAAATTTATTAATAATAAAAATTATTTTTTTAGATTTTAAAATAATATTTATAATTATTAATTTTTTTCTAAAATTAATTTTTATTTAATAATTTTTTCTATATCACTTTAGGGTGTTTATAATTTTCTAAAAACTAATTTCATTTCAGTAAAAAAAAAATGGGAACAATTGTCAGATTTTAGTAAAAAGAAAAAACCTAAAATGATGTAATGATTGTTTGGTGAAATTAGTGGGAATATATTCGGTGGAAGGTATGACAGGTGAAATTTAACAGTACAGATAGGTTTAACGGAAGCTGAAGATTTTTGACATACCTAAAATGCCATCATAGACATGGTGATTGGTGATGAAGCTAATCTCGAAGAATACTACGACCTTAAGGTTTCTGTGTGGCCATTTTGTCGTCTTTTAATGCTCTTTCTCCGCGTCTCTGCCACCAAAACCGCTAAATAATTACCCAAAGTTTACACTTTACACACTCCATTCTCTTCTCTTAATATCAAGTACAATCTTACATATTATCACAAAATCATTCTCTCTCTCTCTATCTATCTATCTATCTCCTCACACAGCGTTTCTCATTGGACAAATCAATAATTTAGAAAAGGACACTCACATGCAAAAATATTATCATTTTTTAATCATATAACAACTAACAGATTCTCTGTGGAGAGTTGGAAGTCACTAAACTCAAGGAGGATTTGTTTATGTTATAGTATTCAAATTTTAATGGAAATTTTATTATTTTGACACCACTGTTACTTTTATACTACAACTGTTTTTTTCTAGTAAAATAATATTTTTTTAATCGTAAAGTAAATATAGAATAAAAAAGAGAGTGAAAAGATATAATGACTCAATTTTTTATACATAAATTTGAAACCTCAGATTTGAATCTACATTGGGAAAATATATTTAATCATTCATGAATAATATAGCCGCTGCAATTTCTTGAAGTACTAAATTTCTTCACTCAGGCTAGGTCTACCTAGCTTTGGCTGCGTAAGATGAAACATCAAAATCGATTTTCCAAAAAGAAAAACAAAAAAAAAACCCTAAAACTTCGTCTTTGTTCAGTGAAGCCATTTCTAGGTATGGCTGCGCAAGACGAGACATCACAATCATATACATTTTGTAAAAGAAATAGAAGGAATTAGAACAATGTCTGGGGTTTTGGAGAATAGGAACTGCCCTAGAATATTTATCCCTGTTCATGAGTGGAATAGAAAATTCCAAATTGGGATCACATTACCAACAATATGACAAGCATCACCTTTTGAGTTTTTAGGAAGTCGTTAGAGTTTGTCCCAAACATGGGGTCTCTCAATAGTTTTTCAAGGTTGGTCAAATAATTGCATGAGTATAATTAACTCTGAAGTAATCCTTATATCCAAGCAAGGCCTAATTGAAATTGTTTCTATGGTTGTTGAACAAAGAGGATATCTAGGTTTACTATTCAAATCCAAGATTTACTATTTAAATCCTTAATTCACACTCCAAATATGGTATAGAAAAGAAACATGCAAATTGTCATATATGCATGCCATGTACGGATTTTTTCCTAAATTAGGATGATTTTATAAATTAATTACTAAAATAATTAAAATTTTAAAAAAAAATATTGAATGAATAAGTCGTGTCACGTTAGCACGATTTCGGTGTAATCAAATTTCAATTAATATTAAAGTCGTGTCAAAGTGTCACGATTAAATTAAAATCTAATTACACTAAAATTGTAAAACATTGACACGACTTCAATTCAAATCATCTTCACTCGACTTACCTATTTCAATAATTTTTTAAAATTTTATCCATTTTAATAATTAACATATGAAATTACCCTATTTTAATAAAAAAATTGTCACATGTACATTATTTAATAAAGTAAGTACCTTCATATTAGTTTTAGAAGGTTTAAAAAGTTCTTGTTGTCTCTGATCCAATAAGATAAGAAATTCATTATAATAATGTACGACTTTTTTTTTTCGGCAAAATTAAATGAAACATTTATAAGATTCCAACTCTTATAAAAAAAAATTACTAGAAACACGTGTCTCTCAAATAACAAAAATTATCTTCAACTAATAGATATTCCTATAACATATAAAAAAAATGCAACAACTATATCTTATGAAAACAGAAAACTATTGCAACTTTTACAATCCATATGCCCTTATAGAAGGAGATCCTACACTATTAACACCATTAATACATCTCTAATATATAGCCCAACCTTCAAAGCACTCATTTCATTGTTTGTGAAGTCTAAAACACCAAATAAACCGGTCTTTCAGGTTGGATTCTTTTCATATGCTTAAGTCACAAAACATAAGTGATGCTCTTATAAGGGGTGACAATGATACAACTCTAACTAGAATAAAAAGCTGAATATATAGTACTTAAACTTTTCTTTTGTGCTAGAAGCTTTGTTTATTTTCATTGATCTAAGGTTTAGCTGTGTGAAAAGTGAATCCGTCAAACAAAATAAAAGCATTCAAAGTTGGAATTATCTTGGATGATGAGAAAAGCGTTTGAAGAACCAAAAATTAAACCAAACAAAACGAAAGGGAGAGAAAGGTTGTTTTACAATATGAATAAAATAACCACACTAAGTTGCAAGATAAATCTTTTTAGAGAATTATATTAAAAGGGATAATGGTATTAACATCAAGGAAAAGTTCCTGTAGTCGTTACAAAGAACTTTCTAAAAGGAAAAATATAACGGAAAATCTAATTTTTAAAGGAAGAAAATCACACTTTTCCACTACAAAACATGTATGAGGAATGTATACAATGAGAAAGACAACCGATGTTTATTAATTCTTCTTTGACCACCACACTCTTGCTTTACTATCCATTTACTAGGAAAATCCAGAATGTCTTAAGAACAGTACAAAATGAGCTCAATTTAACTATATATGTAACAAAGGATTCATGATTTTATTTTTAATTAATATGATAGGCCAAAATTTGATTCATGTAAACGAACAGAGATGAATCATTCTGAATCCACGATTTGGGGGTGAATTTTCTATTATATATCATTGCAGCAAATTTTCCTCCAAATCTTAATTAAGTGAAGATGAAACCTGACTTAATTCAGCACTCTTCACCGTTAGAAAAAAGACCATATTTTCGATAGATATACGAGGCAATCAAGTGATACTGGTGACCAATGATCAGACATCATTGAACATGACTGCAATATTCATTCTCTTGAACTCGTAATTTCACCATATATAGTAAAACCTTCCCATACAAAACAACCTAAACCTAAGAAAGAGAGAGAAAGGAAGAAGAAATAACAACATATAAAGATTAAAAGTGGGGGAAAATAGAAAAACTAACATCCCTAGGGTTTTGATTTGATCTTAAAAGAAAGCAAAGTACTTAACCATCCTCGAAGCTTTTCACATGGGGGTGATTGTAACCGAATTGGTAAAAACTTTGTCAAAGGAAACAGAAGAACCAAAAGCCAGAAACTTCACAAGAGTGCAGAAAATTCTATAGTGGGTTACTAGTAGTGGAAGAGGAGCTAAAGACTGAAAGATCAGTCCAAGCAGAAGTGGCACCACCACCACCACCATTCCAATATTGCTCATTTGTATTAGGGTTATTGTTGACTCCCAAGAACTGTCTAGGCAAACCAAGTTCCGGATGATTATCTTCCATTTTCACAGAAGCAAACTGAGACATCATCCCAGAAGTTGAAACCTTAATGGGAGTGCCACCATAGCCATCACTACCACTAGCACCATCAAATGGGTACAACCCATGTGATGAAGAAGCTTCCAAACCAGACAAGAAGGGAAATTGGTGAGTTTGTGGCATCCTCCATTGGTCCAAACCAGACAACACAGAACCACCACCACCATTCAAAGCGCTTCCTATATGAAAATTCAAGTCCCCTATTCCTCCCATTGGCCCTGAAATTCCGCCATAGTTCAAGCCATAGTTTAACCCTATTTCTCCTCCACCACCAACACCAAGGTGGTGATCCCCAAGATGATGCAATGGAGCCATGAATCTAAGAGACGACGGAACACCAGTGCCACCAAGGCCTGCCACCATGTCAGCAGAAGAGGAGCCACTGGTTGTGGAAGCAGAGCCGGCACTCGCCGTTTGGCGATCGGAGTTTGCCGGCGACCTGGCGCTGTTTCCGGAGCTTCCTCTGCTCCTCTTGTTCCTCCGGCAGCCGCCGCCAACAGGGACGTTCCTCAAGGCTCCGCCACGAGTCCAGTACCTTCTGCAAGCCTTGCAGAAGTGGCGGGGCTGAGAGAGGCTGTAGTTGTTGAAGTAGCAAAACTTTGTGTTGGCGGATTCACATCTTGGACACTTCTGTGGAGCTTCCTGCATGGGTATGTTGGCCATCCTGGCCCTATCCGCCATGGAACCTGGCCTTATGGAGCCGGCGGTGGCACTGCCACCGAGTCCATGAGGTTGTGATGGTGGAGGCGGCGGCGGTTGTATTGGTGGTGGAAGAATAAGGTGGGAGCTGACAGCAGTGTTGTTGCCTTGCTGCTGATGATTTGGCTGCTGCAGTAACATAAAGTTGAAGGAGCAAAGAAATCAAATATATGTGGTATATTCAGGAGAAGGGTATAAACAAAAGTGTAGGAAGAATATCTATCTTTTGAATTTTGCCTTTTGAACTGAGAAATTATATGAGAAAGAACCAAATTGAAGAAGGCTTCAATTTTTTTACCTGTTGCTGCCAGTTGGCTGGATCAATATATGCTGGGATGGAAGTATAAACCATGGTTCCTCTTGGAGCTTTCTCTTTTGTAAAGGTCGATGGTTTAATTTTTTGGGAGGCAATACAAGTGGAGAGAATCACATCAAACAGTTAGAGAGAGAGTGTTGTTGAACTGAGCATAGAAGAGAGAAAGGAAAAGAGAGAAAGCAAAAGAAAGAAAGAAGAGAGGGGAGGGGAGGGTTTGGGAGAAGAGGTAATGAGAAGCAAAAATAAAGGAGGTGCTTTTGAGTATTTATATATAATTTTAGTTTGTTGTTGATTTCCCCCGATAGCACTCTTTTTGTTTTATTGCTTTTCAGGATTTTGAGAAGGCGATGTTTCTTAACCCATAAGCTTCTTTTTGATGCTCTGTAAGTAGTGTGCTTAGAAAAAAGAGATTTTGTTAGTGCCTCTCTCCCCCTTGTGCATGAAAAAAGCTAAGTGTTGAGTCTGATATGTCATGTATGTTGTAATAGAGAGAGAGAGTGTGTGTGTGTGCTAACCAGCCTAGCTAGACAGCCATACATACATAGATGGAGTAGGAATTTGGTGTGGAATGGGCAAAGCAAACTTTAATTATGATTGTATTATAAAATATAAGATTAGTTTATTGGTGAATGAGTGATAGATTATGGTAAAGAAATAATGTGATTGAATGTTAGTTTTATTTTTAAAATTGGGTTAGAAAAAAAGAAAAGGTGTCCATTTGTGCTTTAGTGTGTCCCGACCGAGTGAACCTTTTCTTGGTCAGGTCTGTTCCCTTCCCCACTCCTCTTTCTTTTTGCATGGAAACATTTATCCTTGCATCTCACGCGCCACGCCATCAACAACATCGACTCAAACTCAGGTGGAATGTGCCACACTACGTTCGGTTACATACTTAGAACCAAACCTATCACACCAAATCATTAAGATAATCTTCAAAATTTCTCAACTAAAAATTAAAATATTTATATAATTTTATTTTATAGATCTATCTTATAAGATGAATTTATATTTAAAATTTATTTTAAACATAAATCTACATAATAATTAAACATAATTAGAATAAAAAAATATATTTATATCTGTAAAATAGATTAAGGATAGATAATCAACATATTAAACAAGTATTGGCTTTCCATAAATTTACTATCCCTTTATTAACGGTTAGAACAGGTATTATACTATGGGTGGGCATAAAATTTATATAATTTTATTTAAAAACGTATAAAATATTTTCAAAAAAAATTCTCATGTATTCAGAATATCTGCTTAATTATAATATAATGTGTCAGATCATATTGCAAAAATAAGGGAGTTTTGCTTAGGTATTAAGGTCTTTGAAGGGAGTTTGAAGGCACCATGGCCCCTTCCTGGGATTTTTGGTGACATCAAAATCTGGACAATGTCACATCAAATATATGCGTCTGCAATGAGAAATTAAGAAAATAGAAACTAAAATTGTTTATAACACTTGAGTATATCTCTTATTCCTTACTTAATTGACATTGTATAGAGTTGGTGACTTCAATGTTGAGTTCGAAAAGTTTCCACTTAGGTTAATTTAGAAAATAAAATACACTTTAAGAAATTTTTGGAGAAATAAAGGACATAATTTGGAGACCAAAATCGTATCTAAAAAGGAGAAAGAGTAAAATTATAATTTAGTCTAATTTTAACTAGAGTTTTAAATGCAATATAATTGTTACAGTGGTGTACGTTACATTAGTTTTTTTTTTTTAATTTCTTTTATATTATAGTGAACTGTTTTTCTTGTGTTATGGATTTTATTTTCATCAAGGATTCTTCATATTAAATTTGAGAAAATGAAAATAGATACCAACTAACATTTTTTTTCGTCATTAATGGAAATTCAACTATATAGAGAATATTCAATCAAGAAATTAGGGTTTGACGGATTTTTTTTTTTTTTTTAGAGTAGGTGAAAGTTCTCAATCCATCAAAAAGTTATTCCTGCTAAAATAAATGTTATATAACATTATGTGTAGCATTTAACTCTCTCCCCTGCTTATGAGAAAAAAAAACTATTTTTTTCATTTAAGTAAGAATATTAGTTAATATCATTTAATTATATTAATCAAATTTATTTATATTTTTTGAAAGTGTGTTTCACTTCAACTTGATATTAACTATAAGGAACTTGTTAAAAATAATCTTAATTAATTAAAAATCTCTTAATTAATTAAAATAATATGATTGTATGGTATTATTAAATAGGGTGAATTTAGTTAAAATTTGATTGAATTTTGAAAATACTGTTGTTACTTATAATTGAGTTTAGAGAAAGCGCCTGACAAATATAATTTACGACAAATTCGAGGTTTAAATAATATATTTTTTAATGTGTTAATGTAGAAACATTACTTCCTTGGTCATAATATAATAAGTATCGTGTACGAAAAATAAGTCTCGATGTTATATTTTAGTTTTTGATAGAATTTTAATTGTTTTTTTACTTATATCTTTAAGAAATTTATTTTAACTTTTTAATATAATATTAATATAATTTCATTAAAGTATTATTCTCTTACATCTACGCATTATTTTTTATTTGTGTAACAGAATTAGGACGGAAATAATTATTATAGGTGAGAGGAACTATATTACATTGGTACTTCTAACTACGACAATATATAAAAAAAATTAAAAATATACCAAATTTTAAAAATAAATACAATATATATATATATATAAGTTAATATTAATTTTTTAAAAATTATTAAAATTTAATTTATTTTTATTTTGTAAGAAAATCGTGAGAAAGTTTTCCAAGCTTACCTTATATGTATATATTAATGAGTGAAACGAATGAAGATAATATATTTGTACTGAAAAGGCCTAGAGGGTTCAGATTTGGGGTCTGTGTCGCTTACCCATGACCAGCTTTAAGTATGACCCATCATCGTTAAGGATCAAAGTGATGACCCAAAATTAGGCTTTTAGTCAGAGTCCTGGTCCAAACTCCAAACACCAACATGACCATCCAATGACAAGGGAAGAGATGCTTGGGCCAAAATAAAATTTTAAAAAGCAAGAGAGAGGTTAACAAATATATGTGTTTTTCCTCGTTGAATTCAAATATGTTATTATTGTTAAAAACTTGTAAAAAATAATAAATTAAAGTTATTTCATGTGTTAAAATTTATTTATTTATATATTTTAATTTTTGTATATATTTCTCACCTAACAAAACTAGTTTTTTTTGTTGGTATGATTGATCTACTTCACTACAAGAAAATCATTAAATTGAAATCAATTTTAGAAAAAAAAAAACTAATTAGTTGCTATAGTGACTAAATTAAAGATTATTTTAAAGACTAAAAATTTGTTAGTTTCTAAATTAGTTTATATTATTGATAAATAGTTTCTAAATTGGTATCTAATTAGCTACCAATGTTTTAACTACTAATTATTTAGATTCTAAATTTGGTAGCAAAAACATTGGTAGCTAATTACCAATTTAGAAACTATTTATCAATAATAGAAACCAATAATTTTTTTAGTCTTTTAAATGGTCTCTAATTTAGTCACTATAGCAACTAATTATTTTTTGTCTCTAAAATTAGTTTCTATTTAATAGTTTTCTTGTAGTGTTTCAAAGAGTTTATGTGTTTGATTTTGATTGTTTACTTCAACAACTAAGCATAAAATATAATTTTATGTATATTATAAAGAAAGTATCAACTCTATCTCATCAAAAGAAATGTATGTTTTTTTTCATTCTTCCAAGAAGATTCCACAAGTCTTGTTAATATGAAATATTTCTTGGAAAAACGTGGTAAAATTTATATCATGCAAATGACTTCTATGTAGAAGGCAAGATGTTGGTGTTGTGGTAGGCATTGCACTTTACTTAAAAGGTGGAAATAAGTCACCCACTCATATTTGTGAAGCTCTACCATGCTCAATAAGTATTGTCAAAGAAGTCACATGCATTCAATGCTAAGTCAAAAGCATTTAATGTGTCTTGGAACCTCAAAGCATGCTCAAACACAAGAAGAAGCATTAGTAATAGAAGAACATCATAATGTCTACAAAAGATGTGCAATAAATATTTTCTTCTCGAGCTCTATATATAGAAAATCTTTTTGAAGAAGGAGGACTTATGAAAATGTTGAAAGTCTTGCTTCAAGAATGTGCATAAGATTTAAAGCTTCCAAACCTTGTAGTTTTGAGAAAGATATGTTCATGTTCATTAGTAATATAAGAGTGATAACTCTTGTATACGTCATAAGATGTTGTTAGAATATGTGGCTTGATACGAGAGGGGGGTGAATTGTTTTTGTAAGATTTTTGAAAATACTAGTGTTAGATTGAAAACTTCAATTAAATAAACCAATTGATTAATCTATTCAACTGGTTATAAAAAAATTAACAGTTATATAACCAAAATTTAAGTTAGTTGATTTAAGAAATCAATTCATTGTTTTATGCGCAGAACACTGAAAACATTTTATATTGCAAATATCAGAGTGGGGAATGAGTTATCATATAAAAGAATTATACTGATTCACTCTTAACCAAGAGCTACATCTAGTCCTCAGCACACCTCTGAGAATTCACTAATGCAATCAAGCAAAATTACAAAAACAACATTGATCTTGAACCCTTCAAGAACACACAACACTCTTAACAACACACAGATTTTAGAAACCTTATCTAAATTTGTTTACAACACTAAAGTAAAAGAATTTTAAGTAGACATGGGTTTTTCACAAATGAAGAACAACAAAAAAGTTAACCCATAATCTACTTCACACTGCAACAATAATCTAAGATTTCAAGAATGATTCTAAAACAATTTGATTTTCTTTCTTGAAAAGTGTTATTCAATGCTATTTTTTAAATGATAAGAAAAACATCTTTATATAGACTTTTAAAAGACTGTTAAAACAGTTTGATCATTTAATGAAAATAGTTTTAAATCAATTAAAATAGTTTGAAAATCATTACAGTATTCTGTTAAAATCATTTAATTGATTTTTTAAACTAACTGATTGTTTTCATTTTTTGTTGAAATCGCCACATAAAATACCCAATTCATTTATCAAAATAACTGATTGATTTTCTTACCAGAAAAGACAAAAAGAAAACAAATCATTTTTAAATCCTTTAAAAACCTTTTAAGTTTTTTCAACCGGTTGATATGATAAATCAATTTGTTAAAATACTTTTTGTAGTCATCAGACTTAAATAGAAGTTATTTCAAGTGATTAAAATACGAATCAACTAATTAAAATAAACACAAATTTGAAAATCAAAACATTTAAAGGAGATTTCAAATCAAATTAACTTGGATCATGTAACTGGAGGCAAATTAACAATAGAAAATCTACCTAACTAGACACACAAAGTAGTACATTACAGATTTGAAAATCATCAAAGCTTCCTTGTTCAATAGATGGTCATCTTTCTAGACACTTCACTTGTCAAACTTGAAGTTGTGTCGGACATTCTCATTGGATGCAACCTCCTAATAACTATAAAAAACAATCTCTTAAGTAAATATTTGGTAGTGCATTTCTCAAACAAAATCATCATCTAGCTACACATCATTAGATGACATTTTTTTTTCAAAAATTACAAAAAAAAACTTAAAAACACAATTAAATTGAACTAGTTTTCACATACATATAAGGTTTAGGGTTTATATTAAAAAAAGGACAATTATTTATATGTTATATTAAATATCTTGTGACAGTGTATTTTATGGCTTGATTTAGCCCATTACATCACAAAATTGTATTTTAGTGAATATTTTTTAAAAAATTGTTAGACTTGATAATTGGGTAGAGTTTGAGTTGTTCGAAGTAAAAAATTCTAGCTTGCTTAATCCTTCATTTTGAGGGTTTGAGTACATGCGTAGAGTGAATTGATATGATTTGCTACTAAATTGTTAAATTCTAATTCTGAACCAAATCAAATTTTAACTCTATTTTTAAAATAATTTTTTTTTATCTTTTTATTGTAGTTTTTAAAATATTGTAGAGAGATATATTAATTAAATTTAAATTTAAATTTTTAGGCCAAAATTTTTGTAATTAAAAATTGTAATTTTTAAATAAAATATAATTAAAATTTAAGAAAACTAAAATTGAAAACCTAATTTAGAAAAAAAATTAGATCATAATAAATTTCAATGAATTTAAGAATCTGTATCTGAATTCAACCAACACAATTCTTGTGATACAAAATTTTAATTCACTTATAAACCTATTTGATAACATTTTTTTTCTGACAAGTCGATTGTGTTTAGGTGGGATTCTAAGTTAAAATTCATCCATAACTTTATTTGAAACCCAATGTAGGAATAGTTTATAATTAGGTATTTTATACACCAATCAGACTCAAGGTCTTTTCATAAACATTAAAATAAATAGAAAATATATATTAATTTAGGAAGTTGAATAAAACTTACTTTCACGTTTATTTGACATTGGTGATATGACACTTTGGAGATGATAATGTAATAATAGTTGGAAAATGCTTCAAAGAATCATAAGTCAGTACAAAATGCAATACATGAAAAGTTAGTACAAATATAATAGATGAACCAATACTTAAATTTATATACCGATTTACTCTAACACTATACTACATTTATTTTTTCTTTATAAATTGTAAATGGTTCATTTGAACAATAATTAACTACAAGTATTCTCACTATCCCTTATGATCTATAATAAATACACAAAGTCACTATTTCTTATCCTTTTAATTCTTTTGAGATAAAAAAAAAATATTATTTTTAGGACAAAACTAGTTTTGATTTTTCTAAAGTAATCTTTGACTACTACTTTTAGTTACAACAAAAAAAATTGTTTGTGTGATTACAATGATAATTCTCAATATATAGAATATAATTTATTAGCATTTCTTGCTAGAGAGAGGACTTCATAGAGTGAATGTTTGATAATATAAGAAACACTTTCTCCATGGTCTTCTTATAAGTTCTAAAGATTTTGCAATAAGTTTTTTAACATTATTATATACAAAGAATTTTATTTCATGTAAGGTTGCTTAGAATCACTCAAAATCACTAGTCTTTTTTCACTTGAAAGAACTTCTATATATAGACGTTTTGAATAAGATTGTTGAAATTTGTATGCAAATCTTTTGTCTTTATGTAGTGATTTATCACAAGTTGATAGTATTTTAGTTGACACATTTATGTTGCATTCAACTTGTTATGCAAAAGAGAATTTTTTTTTGAATATCCTTTCAGAATACTAACAACATCCAATCAAGCATTCATGTGATAAACATGGAAATTTGTGAGTTGATTTTGTTGAAAAGTAGATGATGCAACAAATAATGTCTTATGTTATATACATATATCTTCAATATGTAGTTCTTTGTTGTTAACGTTATCAACTTAAGATTTTATCACACATTATGTTAGAGAGGATAAAAAAAAAGTTTTGCATAACATAAGAAACAAAATATCAAATATACTACTTTTTGTTAAAGGAAACAAAATAAGACAACTTTTTTCCTTACAAAACATCTATCGATGAGTTTCCTAAACCTCATTCTACCCTACATTTAATAAACTCCAAAACCCCAAATAGCACACACATACCACTATAAACCTAAAAAGTTTAGTACTTACCTCAAAGAAGAAGAAAGTTAACCTTTTGTCGTCCTTTGAATGATACCACAAGAAAGTACACTACAAAAAAAATCACTTTTAGCGACCACCAAATTCGGTCGCTAAAAGCACTATAATTGGTGGCTAAACGTATTTGCGACCGAAACAGTCACCAAATAAAGATGGAAGCGAAAACCCTAGTCGCAAAGCCTTTAGCGACCGAATTATAAAGTGGTCGCTAATTTGCAACTGAAATTTCGGTGGCTAAATCGGTCGTAGAAAATTTGGTCACCAAAATTCAGAAACCAAATTAGCAACCAAAATTTTAGTGGCTAAATCGGTTGCAAAAAATTTGGTCACCAAAATTCGGAAATCAAATTAGCGACCAAACTTTTATAAACAAATCGGTGGTTGAAATAGAAGGTGATAGCGACCACCATTTTCGGTCGCTAGTGGATTAATTAAAAATAAACTTTTGGTGGCTAATTCGGTGGCTAAATGGAGACCCCTATAACAACATATTTGATTTCGATGGCTAAATATTTTTTTCTTTAATTACAGCGACCGATTCTATTTCAGTAGCTAAAAAATAATTTTGTAGATATTGCCACCAAATTGGTTTTGATGGCTATTTTTTTATGTATTATTAATATCTATTTAAACTAGTATTTTGACCATTTTATAAAAAAATTCAAATATGCTTATAGATACTTAAAATTGTGGGAAGCTAAATAGGAATGAACTACAAATACATAATTTAAGAAATGAAATCAAATTGATTATTGCTAAATATATATATATATATATATATATTTTTTTTTTGTGTAAAGGAACATTTAAAGGAATTAAAATGTTTAAAAATACAAGTATTCGGTTTTAATGTTAAGTTTTGTAATAACTAAAATCATGTCAAGTCTTCATGTTTCAATGGATCAAAGGTTATGCAATGTGACGTAACAACAACACTAAAATAGTATTAATAAATCCAGGTTCCATATTTTTATACAAACAAGAAAGAGAAACCTAATTTGGATGATGAAGGATTACAGTGTCTTTGTATATAAAATGAACCAAGGCCTAATAGACGCAAGAAAATAATTAGATAATGAAGAAAAATGGTATGAGATTACACATTAAAATTGAATTAAGTAGCAATGCTACCTTGAAAACTCTAGGCTCCATGTCATTGAGAACTATCACCCTATCATCTTTCCCTAACCCATTGGAAAACAACAGGAAAAATAAAACTGGATGCCTCACACTAACAACATTCTTCAACAAAAATAATGCAGGTGCCTTGTACTTCTCAAACATAAGCTTTGTTGTCCTGCAATAATAAAATTCAAATTATCACTGACACTTTAAGATGAGCTCATAATTCTAGACAATAAATTATAATAAGAATACCTTTCTCTCTGCTATTGAGAGTTTGAAGAAGGCTCTACAAGGATCATAGGATGCTCTTTAGGATCAATAAGTAGGCAATCCCTACCAAAAACAGAAAGCATGGTCGATCAATAGGCACTCTCTACCAGAAAAAGAATGTGAACCAGTGACAAATAAAATAATCTGTGGATTTTATAGTGACCATGCATGAAACTTGTTTTAAAGCATGCTATTTAATTAGAACCATTTGTCTGGACACCCCAAGGTAAAAATTGAAGCAGCAATTACCCTATTAACATTCTAGGGTAGGTTAAAAATCCATCACAATCTTAAAATGCAACAATAAAAGAATAGTAATGCATATTATAGAACTTGGCACCTGCAGAATTATATACATGAACAGAGTCATAGTAGCTGGGAGGATGAAACTAGCCTAAGGGGGTACTGCTGCTCCCCCATGGCATGGACCAGCAGGTTTGAGATCTGGAACTACAAAAAATAAGGTATGCAGATCATGTAATATGAAGCATGGCCTCAGTAGGATGGAAGGGGAAATGGGTGTGAAGCAACTACCAAGCCAATGTTAAAGCATAATATAAACTTATTGAATGACGGGCGTGGTGCAATAGGGATGCAAAACCTATACATGCTTCAAAATGCAATGAGAACAATCAAAACTACATCTAGAAGAAAATAACCATTACATGAAAATTAGCCTTACCTTTAGTTGTCTCTGCTGGAAGAACAATTTAATATTGACAAGGGTCTAAATCTACAACTACAACAAAGAAATTAAAAAAAAAAAAAAAAAAAGAACCCAGGTAGCAAAATTGAAGTGAATCAGGAAAGCATGAGAGTAATTGTATTAGGTTTAACCTATGAAGCTATAATGGGAAATAGTTGGTAAGAAAACCCAGATGATGCAATTGAAAGGTGTAAGCAGAGAAAATGTCACTTGGCAGCAATGTTCATATTCAATATAGTTTATAATAGTCATAGATTAAATAATGTGAATGGAATCAGAAGCAAAGAATGGTGGCAGAGTAAACTTGCTTCTAAATGCAGGGTTTAGACAATCCAATTAAAGCTAACACACCAATGTCTATAAAAAAAATTCATTATTATTAAGAAAACTAAACATGAAATAAAGCTTCAACTATTATCTATGTCATTCCTTATCAATTATAGGAGCATACGATCCCAAAACTATTGTCACTGGTAAAGTTTGTGATACTTTAGTTATAGTTATATTACAAAACCAAAGCAACACCATATAATAATAACTAAAAATATACGAGAAACTAAAATTAAAATTAAAAAAAATATATATATTAACTAAACCAAGATGTTGAAAATATAATTATTATACAAGAACAAACACTTCAGAATTTAACTTGAATACCTGCAAGTTCATATACGAATTAATAGAAACCAGATAACCTGAAAAAAAAAAAAACTAGTGAAGAAAATAAACAAAATGAAATCCATGCAGTATTTGACCACCTTAGGAAACTAAAAGGAAGCATTTAGAAATGAAATAACAATAGAGAAAATGATCCATAACAAATCATCATACCCTTGTACTCCATTCTCCACTTGAGTTTCACAATTACAGGCTTCCTAGTCAAATTATTCAAGACAGGTTTGGGATTAACTGGTATAGTCTGCAAAACACGAGGTAAAAAATAAACTTAGAAAAATTAGAAAATAAGGCACAATCAATCTCACGCTGTGATCTTTTATACTCAAAGAACATTGGCTAGTTCTAGATCTACTTCCATTAAAACTCTTTCATTCCGATTAAACATCAAAAAATGCACAACAATTCAGAAAATGGAGATCGGAGATCTAGGGCATGAGAAATGGGGAAAATGAAAAGCAATTTTAAGAAACCAAATCGGGGCAAATTGAAAACAAATACCAAATAAGAGCTTCAATTGAGATGATGGAGCTTCGATTGAGAGATGAAGTAGCTTCGAATGAGAGATGAAGATTAGAATATATGGAGATGAAGAGCAAACAACTACTGTGTGTATAAAAACTACGAAACTCTATAAGTATGTGAAAAACTGCGGGAAGTGTGTAAGAATATGAGAATGTGTCACGGATTTGCGTCATTCTCGTTCGCGATGCAGAGGCCCTAGAAAGAGAGAGAGAGGTGGGGGAGCAATGTAGCGAAAACCTAAATCGTCGGCGTTCTCATCGTCGTCGTCATTGGCGACAGTCTAAGAAGCCATGACCTGAGCGAGGCACTGAGCAGCGGCTTTGCCTGCAACATTCTGAGTCCTTTTGACGATTGAAATTCCAATTGCAGTGAGGGTGAGTGAGGAAGAACGAGAATGGCCATTCCCTTTTTCCTTTATTTATTTATTTATTTATTTTATTATTATTATTAATATTAGTATTAGTAAAATACACATTTATATTTAGCCACCAAAAAAAATCGGTGACTAAAAAATAAACATATTTGGTGGTTGATTCGGTGACAAAAATAAACCGTTACATTTAGCGACCAAAAGAAAATCGGTGGCTAAAATATAAACATATTTGGTGGCTGATTCGGTGGCAGAAATAAACAATTACTTTTAGCGACCAAAAGAAAATCAGTGGATAAAAAATAAACATATTCGGTCGCTAATTCGGTGGCAGATAAGCAATTATATTTAGCGACCGAAAGAAAATCAGTGGCTAAAAAATAAACATATTCGGTCGCTAATTTGGTCGCAGATGTATTTTTCCCAATTTATTCAAAACAGCCACCACTTTAGCGACTGATGCTTTTGTGACTCTCATGTTCGATCGCTGATTCGGTCGCAAAACTAACTAACATCATTAACAATTCATTCGGTCACTATTTCGGTCGCAGATTTGACACTGAAGGTATTTGGTGGCTATTTCGGTCGTAAATTGCAACCACTTCTTTTCAGTTGCTAAATTCGGTGACAAAATTGTTATTTTCTTGTAGTGGTAGCCCAACCTGTTCACTTACTCTTACGCCATTAACACATCCTGGAGTTAAGCACAATTGATATTTTCCTAAATGCACCTTCGATTTGCAATTTTTAACTCTACATATAACGTTCCACTAATATTAATAGCTCTATATTTTTAAAATATTGTATTCTTTTTCATAATATATTAAAATTTATAACCATTTAATATTATAATATTGAAATTAATATAAAGAAAATAAATTATAAGTTCTAAATAAAATACAATCATTGTTAATAAATATACAATACTGAAAGCAAAGTATTGAATAAAAAGTGAAAATAAAATATAAAATTACCTTATTTATATTACATAATAAAATGTATTAATTAATTAAATTATGTGGCTAAGAACATTTAATTATCCCAATTTAAAATACTTTTTATCACCTTAGTTAAATTATTAATATTTTTCTCCTTTAGCATTAAAGTAACTATAGGTAGATATTATAACAACAAAGAATGTTGAAAGTTTTGTTTCAAGAATGTGCATTCCAAACCTTGTAGTTGTGAGAAAGATATGTTGATGTTCACTAGTAATATAAGACATTACTTCTTTTTTTCTAGTGAGCGAACTTGTGATTTCTTATAACATATTCTTTGTAAACTTCTCAATTTTAGTCAGTAGTTGTTGCATTCTAAAGAATACTCATATTAGCCAGAGTGGTTGAGTTCCAAATAATATTTTGTGTTTATCTAAGAGTGGTTGCATTCCAAATAATGCTCGTGTTTGCTAATAGTGGTTGAGTTCCAAATAGTATAATACAAGGAGAGGTCGCAGTGCAAATAATACTTAGTTTTAGCCATGAGTGATAAATGTCCAAATAATATTCATTTGTATTTTGTAGCAATAGTCAGTTTAATAAAACTCAATCAGTTGATTGATAATTGCATATAGTTCTTGTTAGCAAACGAACCAATACAAAAACACAATGTAAATCGTTCTTATCCCTTCTCTATTTAGATTGCATGTTATTTAATTATAATTAAAATTAAAATGAGATATTTGGGAAAATAAGGTTTGAAAAGCATTTTTAGACACTTCACCTATCAAACTTGAAGTTGTGTCTGTCATTCTCATATTAGATGCAATCTCTTAAGTAACTATCAAATGTAATTGTTTAAAGAAACTACTTGATAATACATCTATCAAGTAAAATCATCGTCTACTTGCACGCCATTAGACGATATTTTTTCAAAAATTACAAAAGAGCCTTAAAAACACAATTGAACTAGTTTTAACACACACATTAACTCGATTATTTATCTTTTATATTAAATATCTTCTAATGATGTAGTTTATGTATTTTATGGCTTGATTTACCTCATCACATCATAATGTTTATGTTTTTAATTTATATATACTTACATAAATTTAAAAAAAAAACATTAAGTGAAAATAGGCTTAATAAATTTTTATCCATATTTTTCAATCCATGATTCATTTGGCTAATTAAATTATGTCAAATTTATTCCATTCTTTATATTGTGAAATGGGAAAAATGTAGGAACTAAATGAAGGAAATAAGAGAAGACAAAAGGTTGTAGCAACTGATTGAACGTAATTGCACAAAATTGTAAAACTAATCTTATTCATTTTGATTTACTCAATCATATATATAATAAAATTACAATTACTGGAAGCTATAAAATAGGAATACTACTAACAGGCCTGTAAACTGACCATTAATGCAATATAACGCTAAAATAGTTTAAGGGTAATAAAATCAGAATTAATAATAATAAAATCTAAATTAATAACCAACATCTTCCCTTAATTCTGATTTGGAACAACCTTCCCAATTTGAGTCATGATATTGTTTTTTTCAATCGCCATCAATTCTTCATTCATAGTCTTTTGCCATTTTGGGTGTTGAATGACATCGGCAAGTCTCACAGGTTCTGATTCTGCAAGAAAAGCAAAGTGAACCAAATCTCCATTGTCATCAACTTCATCATCAAGATTTACTTCGCAATCTTGAAGATGTACAGGTTGTCGCTGCTGCCTTCTTGGTCTCTCCATCATAGTTGCAATTGGAGTTGCAACTTCAGGTTGAATTACAACTTCAGGTTGAATTGCAGCTTCAGATTGAACTGCAGGTGCTTCAAGAGTGACTCCATCTTCCATATCATCGTTCAAAACATAAATATATCGTTTTTCGAATCTATTTCAGCTGCTGCATTTCATTGCCATTCCTCATCTTCGGCAAATGTAACATCACGACTAACAATCACCTTCTTTGTCATTGGATTGTACAGTTTATATCCCCCATGCTTATATCCAATGAAAATGGTCTTCTCTGCCTTATCATCCAACTTCGATCTTGCTGCCTTGGGGACATGAGCATAAGTAATTGACCCAAATACCTTCAAGTGTTGCACATTGGGTTTGAATCCACTCCATGCCTCAATCGGAGTTGTGTTAGGAACACTCTGAGTGGGTGATCTGTTTATCAAATATACCGCACATGTTACAGCCTCAGCCCAAAAATAATTTGGCATACCTTTCGCTTTAAGCATGCTTCTTGCCATGTCCATGATTGTTCTATTCTCTCAGCAACTCCGTTGTGTTGAGGTGTGTAGGGACAGGTTATGTTATGCTGCAACCCAAGTTCTTCACAATGCCTATTCAACTCATTAGACTTGTACTCACCCCCTCCATCACTACGCACCATCTTAATTTGTCTGTCACTCTGTCTTTCAACAAATGCTTTAAAGATTTTAAAGCAGTGGAATACCTCATCCTTGCTTTTCAATACATAAATTCAGGTTTTCCTTGAAAAATCATCAATAAAGGTTAAAAAATACTTATTACCTCCAACTGATGATATGTTCATTGGGCCACAAACATCTGTATGAACAAGCTCCAAAAGAAATTTTGCACGCCAAGGCTCCTTAACAAATGGTATCCTGTGATTCTTTCCAAAAATGCAAGTCTCACACAATTGATCAGGATGATGAATATGGGGTAAACCATTTACTAAATTTCGTTTGGAGAGATTTTCCAAACTCTGAAAATTTAAGTGCCCAAAGCGTAAATGCCATAACCACGATTCATTATTCACTGTTGCATTCAAGCACTTGAAATCACCCATATGAATATCTACTGGAAACATGCGGTTTTTTGATAAAAAAGGATTTAAGAATCAAACTACCTATTTTTTATCAAAAATTGATAATTTATTTTCAACTATGTGCATCACATAACCCTTCTCGGCCAGCTGTCCCATACTCAACAAATTACTTTTCATATCAGGTACATAGAAAACATCATAGATGTATCTGTGATCACCATTCTTCAATGTGATAAGAATTCGCCCTTTTCCAGTCACTGGAACGAACCTGCCATCACCGAATTTCACTTTTGTGGAAATGAGTCATCCAAATATGCAAACAACTCCTTCTTACCACACATGTGATTTGTGCAACCTGTATCCAAATACCAAGTCTGATTGTTTGGAGTTTCATTTGATGTGGCTGCCATTAGTACTGCATAATCCTCTTCATCTTGTTCGTGATTATTGTCTTTTTTAGCACAATTGGAATCATGATTATCACCTTTTGATCTGCACTCATTCGCATAATGGCCATGTTTATGGCAATTATAACACTTAACATTTGATTTATTATAAATGCCTCCTCGTCCTCCGCAACCATGTCCCCCGCGCCAAGCGCCTCCATGATTCTGGCCACCATGACCTTTGCTGAAATAGCTACCATGTTTATGATAGGAGCTACCAATTGAGGCTTGTGCTTCTAAAGCCTGTTCAATTGGTTTTTCAATCTTATTGTCATTCATCCGCTGCTCATGCGCTCGTAGAGAACCAGACAATAACCTTACTGTCATTTTTGAAATGTCATTGGCCTCTTCAATTGCGGCAACAACATGTTCAAATCTGGGAGTTAAAGATCTCAAAATCTTCTCCACCTTTGCCTGCTCCGAATGTGTTTCACCATTGGTCTTCATCTGATTTGTCAAGGCAAGAAATTTATTTATATAAACATCAACAGTCTCTTGGTTTCCATCTGTAGCAGTTCATATTGGCGTTTTAGGGTTTGAAGACGCACCCTTTTTATCTTATCATCACCTTTATAATTGGTTGACAAAATTGTCCAAGCCTCACTGGCAGTTGTTGCTCCTTCTATCTGCTCAAACGTCTCGTCATTCATCCCTTGATGGATGAGATACAAAGCCTTATTGTCCTTCTTCTTCTGATCACGATGCGCTACTCGTTGCGCCTCAGTTGCATTAGCAACTAATACAGACACCCCACTCTCAACGACATCCCATAACTCATGATAATCAAACAAAACTCTCATTTGCACACACCACCAATTATAATTTTTTCCATCAAGGATATGGACTGATAATTGGGTAGAGATCATGATAACAGACTAGCTCTTGATACCAGTTGTAGGAACTAAATGAAGGAAATAAGAGAAGACAAAAGGTTATAGCAACTGATTGAACGTAATTGCACAAAATTGTAAAACTGATCTTATTCATTTTGATTTACTCAATCATATATATAATAAAATTACAATTACTGGAAGCTATAAAACAGGAATACTACTAACAGGCCTGTAAACTGACCATTAATGCAATATAACGCTAAAATAGTTTAAGGGTAATAAAATCAGAATTAATAATAATAAAATTTGAATTAATAACCAACAAAAAAACATTACTCAAACATGTTGAATTGTATTTTAGTGGATATTTTAAAAAATTTGTTAGGGATGATAATTGGGTAGAATTTGGCTTTTTCGAAGTAAAAAGTCTAACTTGCTTCATCCTTCATTTTGAGGGTTTGAGTACATGTTTAGAGTGAGTTGATATAATTTGTTACTGAATGGTTAAATTTTAATTCTACACCAAATCAATTTTTTTAACTCTATTTTGAAAAATGAATTTTTTTTTTATCTTTTTATTGTAGTTTTTAAAATATTTTAAAGAAATATATTAATTAAATTTAAATTTTTAGGCCAAAATTTTTGTAATTACAAATTGCAATATTTAAAGAAAATATAATTAAAATTTAAGAAAACTAAAAAATGAAAACATAGTTTAGAAGAAAAAAAATAGAACAAAATAAATTTAAGAATTTTTATTTGAATTTAACCAACACAACTCTTATGATCCAAAATTTTAATTCACTTATAAACCCATTTGATAACAATTTTTCCTAAGAAGTGGTTTGTCTTTATCTTGGATTCAATGTATGAATAATTTAGAATTAGGTATTTTATAAATCTATCAAACTCGAGGTTTTTTCATAAACATTAAAATAAAATATATTAACTTGTTGAATAAAACTTACTTTCATATATATTTTGTAAGACATTGGTGATATGACACTTTGGATGGATGATAATGTAACTTGAAAATTTGTTTCAAAAGAATCATAAGTTAGTATGGATGCAATAGATGAACCAATACTTAAATTTTTATATCGATTCACTCCATCATTATATTCTAATTTTTCTTTGCAAACTATAAATGATTCATTTGATCGATAATTAACTATAAATATTCTCACTATCCCTTATGATCTACAATGAGTACATAAAGTTACTATTGTTATTCTTTTAACTCCTGTAAGATAAAGAACAAATATTCTTTTTCTAAAAAAAATTACTTTTAATTTTCTTAAAATAATCTTTAACTACCACTTCTAGTTACAACAAAAAAAGTTGTTTGTGTGATTACAATAATAACTTTCAATGGATATGATATAAGTTATTAACATCCCTTTCTCGAATTTCATAGTGTGAAGGTTTGAAATAAGAAACACTCACTCTTTCCATGGTCTTCTTATTCGTTCTAAAGATCTTGCACTTAAAGAAGTTTTTGAACTTTATTACATGTAGAAAACTTTATTTCATGTAAGATTGCTTAGAATCACTCAGAATCACTAGTCTTTTCTTATAGGGAAGAAATTCTATATATGTCTTGAATAAGACTATCGAAACTTATATACAAATATTTTGTCTTTGTGTAGTGATTTATCAGAACCTGGTAGTCTTTTAGTTGATATATTTGCATTCAACTTGTTATACAAGAGAGATGTCTTTTTTTAACATTCTTTCATAATACTAACAACACCCAATTAAGCATTCATGTGACAACAACAAGAGAATTTGAGTCGATTTTGTTGAAAAGTGGATGGTCCACTAATTATTTTTATGCTACATACATATATCTTTTATATCTAGTTTTTGTGTTGTTAATATTGTCAAATATCATGTTAGAAAAGGGAAAGAATACAAGAAAAAAAAATATCAAATATACTACTTTTTGTAAAAGGAAACAAATAAGAAAACTTTTTCCTTACAAAACATCTTATAGGTGAGTTTCCTAAACCTCATTACACCCTACATTTAATAAACTCCAACACCCTAAATAGCACACACGTACCACTATAAACCTAAAAAATTAGCATTTACCTCGAAGAAGAAGAAAGTTCATCTTTTGTCATCCTTGAATCATACCACAATATATTTAATTTTGTCATACTTAGTCATACTTAATACCACTAAAAATATATTTAATTTTTAAAATAATTTTGTAATTTTTTTAGTAAAGTTTAAGAATGTATTGAAACAAAATTAGAGCTCCCGATTATTACGAAGTGGACTTTAAGCCTAACTCAACCCCATAAAACCGGCTCAATGAGATGAGGTTTGCACCCACTTATATACTATGAAAGGCTCTAATCTCTAGTCGATGTGGGATCTCCAACACACCCCCCTCACGCCGAGACTGCCAACTCGTGCGTGGAACTATATATTATGGGTGGTCCGATAGCGGCCCGATAGCGGGTGGCACGATAGGCCCAACAAATACTCGCTAGGATAGGCTCGAAATGGCTTTGATACCATATTACGAAGTGGACTTTAAGCCTAACTCAACCCCATAAAACCGGCTCATGGGGTGAGGTTTGCACCCACTTATATACAATGAAAGGCTCTAATCTCTAGTAGATGTGGGATCTCCAACACACCCCCCTCACGCCGAGACTGCCAACTCGTGCGTGGGACTATATATATTATGGGTGGTCCGATAGCGGGTGGCACGATAGGCCCAACAAATACTCGCTAGGATAGGCTCGAAATGGCTCTGATACCATATTACGAAGTGGACTTTAAGCCTAACTCAACCCCATAAAACCGGCTCAATGAGATGAGGTTTGCACCCACTTATATACTATGAAAGGCTCTAATCTCTAGTCGATGTGGGATCTCCAACACCGATATCTATTAATAAATGAAATAAAATTGATTAATTAATTAGGATAAAATTAAAGTTTAGAATATGTGTATTAAAAGAATCATGAATTTTGTATAAGTATTGTTCTCGCCGATTCGAAGTCGGTCGGATTACGAATGAGTTCGTCTCGGTCTCCCTTCAGGATCTCAGTCGATACAGTGGATGAGGCACTGGTAGACTCCCTCAAGGCTTTAACGAATCAATCTTCTGGGACGAGGGGGCTCCTCCTGCGATTAAACTTGAACGCTCAAGTCACTAAGAACACAAAATATTATGTATATAGTGAACATATTGGAAATATGCAAGTTCAAAATAATTTTGTAATTTAATGATAATTAAAATACATTATCTGTACCGCTAAGGGCCGAAAACGATTATAGGACACACCAGTATCCGATACCAATTGACGTATTAAAATAAAGGTATATTAACATAGGTTAAATCGTATGGAAAATTAGGTAATAGAAATGTTAATCACGGTGTATCTTAATATCAACCTAACAGTAAAAGAGTCAAACAAAACCCTATAAATAAGCACAATAATCAAGACAAATATACATCATTATTACAACATTTATTACATTTGCATACAAACATTTACTTGAGCACCGAATAATCATTTGTAGGTGCACTCTCGATCAAAAACAAAAAAACAAAGCACGAAAAATGGAAGTAAGGATCATCACAATAGAATGGAACTAATAATTCAATATATATATGAACTCCTTGTACAGAAACAATATCTAAAAAAAAAATGAAACTATTTTATCTAAATAAATTATTTGAAAAATAATATGAATTAAAGGCAATTCAAACTGCAATACATCTTAATTTCAATTTACTCTATCACTATTTTTCTAAACTTGAGTTATTACCTTAGAACTTGCATGTCTTCTTGGTGGTTATTATGATTGCACATGCTGTCACTCATTCTTTTGTCAAAGGTGAGTTCAATACAACAACGACTTCACCGAAGGACTTCACCGCACAACTTGAAGATGCAGCCATGGATCTTTGTCATTTATGAAACACTAGAGAACTCTCATATAGATCTCTAACAAGATTCAATTATAAACTACACAAATATTTTTCTCATGTTCACATATTCACAAATTGATAGCAATAATTTCCATTTCAACCTATGGAGTATATATCCAGTTCATTCCTCTTTTGCATAGTCATATACTCTTAATTTTCCTTTTATTCTTCTTCTACATGTTTTTTTTTTATTTCCTTTAAGATTCTTTCACATTACAAACAGTAAAAAACATTCAACTAACAATTCTTTAAAATAATATAATAATATAATAATATTTTAAATTAAAATAATTAAAAAATTAATTTATTGATTTGTGAAGCATATGTTTTCACTGTAGACTGTGACTATCAGCACCCTTTCTATAATTTACATTGTTACTCGCTAGATCATATATAAATGTGCATATATTTTCTTCAATTATACTCAATCAATGTTTCATAATTGTGAAGCCTCTCTCTGAAGTAGTGAACTATATCACATTATTTATCTATCACCTACTCATATACTATTTCCCAACGTTTCTTAGTTATGTTGCCACGATTTGGTGATAATACTTCTATTAACATTGTTACTTTTTAGTTTTAAAACCAATTTTAAAAAAATGTTGCAAGAAAATAAGATTTTTTATGTTCATTATTCCCTATTTAAAAATAATTATTATTTAGAACGATTCTCATGTCACTAGTTGTAAAATACTCTATTTAAGTTAATATTCCTTTTTAAGGTATTACGATTTTTTTTCTTCTATTTTTTAAGTGTAAACATTATGTGCATATAATATATCTTAGGTATTCTCTTTCATTTCCAGTTCAGCTCTTCATCTGCTACATCCAAATGTTCGCGCGAGGAATGGAAGAAGCAAATGGATATTGCACCCAAAAAATATCTTAATTCAATTGCAACTGATTAAATTTAATTTATTTAAGAGTTTATTTCCTTTTACTTTTTATCTGAAAACCTGTCTAAACCCTTCTTATCATAAAAATGAAAACATCATGTTAAAAATGTTACAAAATCCAGTCACAAAACATTCCACGGTAACAGTTTTTTTTTTTTTCATTTTAAGGTAGTAGTTTTCATATACTACACAAGTTCAGTCTTAATTCAACTGCTACAAAACCTTTTGGAGTGGAAACTACTTACAAACTCTGTACTCTGATATAAGGAAATAATCGAACATTATAAATTTAAAAATTAAAAGCTCCATATTCAAGAAAACTTAGGGAAAAAAAAATAGAAATCAGACAATATTAGACTCATCACGCTCACCGTGAGTTTCGTGCAAATCACCGTTGGGTTTGGTGGCGGCGACGACGGCTATGGTGGCGCGACAAATGGGACAACTGGAGTGGTTGCTGAGCCACAAGTCAATGCAAGAGGCATGAAACGAGTGTTTGCACGCGCTCAGCTGCCGGATTTCTTCGCCCTCGGCGAACACCGACAGGCATACCGTACACTCGCCGTTGATCTCCTTCGCGTGCGCGTCTTTCCGGTACTTGACGCCTGCGTCGACGGTGGGGAGTTCGATCTCACGGTGGGATGCCTCCGACGAGACGGAGGGCTCGCTGGCGGAGGGATCCCGCCGGCTGCGATGCGAGGGGCAACCGAAGGCGAAGATGAATGTGTAGATTAGCGCCGGGATGGTCACGACGGCGAGGAGCGCGAGGAGGAACTCGAGCGGGGAGAGATCGACGGAGCTGGGAGGGTCGGCGAAGGGCGGCGGCGGGGGAAAGGGGAGGACGGTGATCTGGAAGATGGAGCTGGGGGCGCCGTCGAACGGAAGCGGCGGCGGGTAGGGGATGACAGTGATTTGGCCGGCGGGACGTGGCGGCGGAGCTGCGACGACCGTGGGTGAGTTTTGCATTGTGACAGAGGAAGAGAGAGGATGGATTATAATTATTATTATTATTATTTATTATTATTATTATTAAGTGTGTGTGTGGTTTTATTTGGGAACTTTTTGTGTTTTTGACATTTTTTTTTCTCTGGGTGAGTTTGTTTGGTCGGTTTTATATTATTTATTTATGGTAGAAAAGGTGATTGAAAATGGTTGTTCGCAATGAAAGGGATTGAAGTTGGATAAATTCTTTGAAGCAATAATTGGTTTAGGTGGGTGAGTGAATAAAATGGATTTTTTCTCTCTGATGATATGTGGACAAAGAAGTCATAGCTGGACCCTTTTGTGTGACTCTTTAGCTTGTTTCTGTCTCATTTTCTCTTCTATATTCACATAGGTTTTTTTAATAAAAAAGTTTCTTAATTTTATAATTTTATAGTATTAAGGGTATGTTTCACAAATTAACCGAAAAATTAACTAGTTAGTTTATCACTTACCAAGTAATTTTGTTGTTAATATGTTACCTTCTACCTTATAAATTACTTGGTAAATGATAAACTTCCAATTTATAATTTTCGAGGTGATAAGCTAATTTGATGTTTCTTTTGATCCTCACATATCGCTTATGTGTCTTCGCTTTTCATCTTCAACGTATATATATATATATATATATATATATATATATATATATATATATATATATATATATATATATATATATATATATATATTTAGGTCTATATATATAGTTTTTAGAAATGTGATAGTTGAAGTTTCATATAATGTTCAGCTTGATTCTTCTGTGTCTTAAATGTGATACAATTTTAATTCTTTCCTTTTATTCCTTAAATATGTACATTGAAGTATTAAGTCCTCTTGACTTAAATATCTATGAAAATCTACAATGTTGATCTTCCATCCTGCAATAGATGCTTTAAAAGGAAATTTTTGCTTTAATATAATCTTCGTGTCTTATTCGTGTGAAATAATTCAAATTATTTTTTTATATTTTTTAAATGTGAACATTATAGCTTTAATTTTTCTAACTTGATCAATTGTCTCACGTTCACTTCTTCAATGTTATATATGCTCGATATGAAAACATTTGTTTTGATGTAATTTTTGTGTCTTTAAACATATATTTGACCTTTCAAATAGTTTCTTTATCTACATAAATTTGAACGTTGAGGCTTTGACAGTTGTACACTTGAATCTTTATCTTTTCACTACTGCTCATCATCTTCTTCATAATAGACGCTCAAATAGAAAAGTTCATAGACGAGACTTTAATGTATCATATCACTTGTTTGCACCTTAAAACACTTTTCTCTTTGCAAATCTACGTTCTCAGTGTCTTGAAATGACTAAAATCTTCACCAACGCAAATTTCACTTTTTAAAACTTCATCTTTTTCTCATTAGACACTTAATAAGGACACTTCATACAGTGTCTACAAATTTTGGAAACATTATAAGTATTAGTGAAAATAACAATTATCATAATAAAGCATGGGTATCACTAAAATAATATCTTTTATTATTTTTGAATTATCCAGACCTTCTATTCTAGGATTTTAACAGTAAATGCATTTTCAAACAGTTTCCCAAGTTAATAGATGATTTAAACGTTGAAGCATAATCAGATTTTAATTTGGACATATTTTCACAAAATATATTTCAAAAAACATTTTAATATAGGAAATGCGAATGCTCTATTTTTCGAAAACTTTATAGTTAAAACATGATTTATTCGAAAACTTTATAATAAAATCCTAAACTTAATCATTAAGGCATAATTGTATTCAAAATAGTTTGTAATCAATAAGGAAAGTACATCTCATTTACACAAAAATGAAAGCACATAAGATTTCTTAATTTCAGTGTGCTCTGTTTTACGTTTTGTATTTTATATGAATTATTATAAGCAAATAAGATTAAAAAACAATAACGCATTGTCATAAAATAATCTAAGAATGTAAAAGTTAAGTATAGACACTCCTGATCTAATAGATCGTCTAACAAGTAGAAGACGAATTTATCGTCTGTCACGTGCTAGTTTCAGTGGTTGTCTAATGTGTCCATGAGCATTTTGTTGTTAATATTTTCTTGTGCCTTGGAAGCGTTAGCCTTAATTTGGTTTTCGAGACTGTTTGACGAGATGATCTAACACGCTCTAGTATTGTGAGATCGTTTGGTGCGTTTCTTCATAGTTGGACTATCTATTTGATAAAGTTTTCCACTTTGATTGTTCTCTTTATAACATATAAGCACTAAAAAATTGTCTTATTAAGGCGAAGGCTAGGTTGTACGTTGTGACTTTACTGAATTGTCTAATGTATCTTTTCACTGTGAGATCGCCTAGCGAGTCTTGTTCATCTTTCTTATTGATATTGTCTAGATTGTACATAATGTGAGTTGATTTTAGGATTGCACATTTTTTGGGTTGCACTTTGTTTATGGTTTTGGATTTTAAGAAAAAATATGGTGAAAAACCCAAAGAAGATTCCTACTAGACACGAACTTAACCAAGTAGTTAAGTAAGTTTGAAGGTTCACTTCTAGAGGGCAAAAGAGAAAACACGATTATATGGTGTTGATGACGAATAAGTGCGGAATTAAAGAGCATATAAAGGAAAGAAATAAGATGGAAACCGAATAGAAAAAGATGAAAACAAGAACATAAAGGAATGAAAAAATAAAAAAGATAAAAGGAAAAAGAAGCTTAGGATAATGAAGGTGTGGTCACGCCACTTGGAGGGGGAAGAGGCTCCAAGATGAGTGGTAAAGAGCTACAACTTGAAGTGTAGAACACTCAAGATAAGACCCAAATTCTAGGAGACTCAACTCACTAAACACTTTAACAAACTTTCTTTTCTATTTCAAAATTCAATTGTCCAAATACATGAGGCAACACACCCTTTATATTGGAGAGAGTGACTTGGGGAGCAAGGGTGAAAGAGGTAAGGGCATCATTTGTGAGAAACCTTCTAGAAGGTAGGTCAAAAAAATCCTAAACCTAGGTGCACATGTCATGAAAGGTGGGCTTGAAACAAACACAAATTACTAAGCACACCCTACTCAAATTACTAAGCAAACCTTACTCTAGCTTATTCTTCTATTTGGACCCCCAAAGTGAGCTCAATCTATTTCCATAAACTTGTCTTTTTTAAAAGATCAGAAAAAAGAACATCTGATGCTCTAGCCTATGTCCAATTCTTCTTCTGTTGAGGTCCTTCTAAAGTTTGGTGGGGCCTTGTCTTAGATGCTGAGATGACTGACTTAATTGTGAAGTGTTTGTTGTGTCCTTAGTCAACTGTTTGTCGAGATGGTTTGTATCAATAAGTGAGTTCCGTTAGAAGTTATAACACACCTTATAATATTTGTTATCATAAAAACATATAAACTCTCGTGTCACAAAACTGTCTAATGGACGATAAACTATCTAACATGTTAAAAGGTGGGGTTGGACTTTACACACACATAGATATTGGTTTTCTAATATTATAAAATAATCAATTAATCCTTTCATTAACAAATTTAGGTTCTTGCATTAAAAATAGGAACAACATGTGGTCAAAGATAATGGATGATTTGGCTTAATTTAGAAAAAGATAGTATTTTTCAATATTAATCCGTTTCCAAGATCATCAACATAGATTCTTCTTACTTATCATTTCTCTAATAAGGATGATCTTCTTTATTTTATTAAAAATGATGGTAGTCCTTTGGTTAAATTGATTAAGCTTGCTGTGATAACTTTTTCTATTTGGATGATATGGCGAATGAGGAATTATGCTAGATTTCAGGATAAGATTGAGGTTTCTAGGGCTATTTCGATAATTAAAGATTTAAGTTGTCTAGTGGGAAATTCGTCAAAAGATTCAATGAAGAATGATATGTTGGATTTCAATGTGATTATTTTTTTTGGTATTAATACTCGTAGTGGTAAAATTCTTTGTCCTCTTTCGATTAGATGGGAATTTCCTTCACCAGGCTGGGTTAAAATTAATACTGATGGGGTCGCTAGGGGGTATCCTGGTCTTGCTACATGTGGAGGTATTTTCTGTGGGAGTATGGGGGATTTATTGGTGCTTTCTTTGCGTTTCTTGAACTTTAGTCTGCTATGATTGTTGAGTTCTATGGAGTTATACATGATATGGATGAAGCTCAAAAGATGGGGCTTACTATTGTCTGGCTTGAATGTGATTTTTTCTTGGTTTGTGTTGCGTTTACTGTTAGGACTAATGTCTTGTGGATGCTACGTAATCGATGGAATACTTGTCTTAATTACTGTGGGAAAATCAGGTTTAGGGTTACTCATATTTTTCGTGAAGGAAATGCATGTCCTAATAAGTTAACTAATTTAGGATTTATTCATAGAGAATAATTTCATTGGTATAATAGGCTTCCATCTAGTGTGTTCTTAGAATTCTTTAGGAATAGGTATAGTCTACCCATGCATTGTTTTTGTTAACATATGGGTTTTGGTCTAGTCCCCCTATATTTTTGTATTTTCTTTCTTTTTGTTTTTTTTAATAATACTTTTTTCATGTCATGGCAGATGATTGTTGTTACTTGAGGTGTCAGCCTAGCTGAGATGTCAAGTTGCATAGTGATGTCTAACATGAAAGTTTTTATAAAAAAAGAGATTATAAACATGTAATTTAGACATTTATAAGTTATATATATATATATATATATATATATATATATATATATATATATGAATAAGTCATTTTATTTAAATTAATTAATTTGGTGAATATAGATCAAATTAATTTTTATTTATTTTTCAAAAAACATTTTTTATTTATTAATTTAAATTACAATTATATTGAATTTCTTTTTTATAATTTTTATTGTGTATAATTTTTACATAACATTAATGAAACATTCGTTACTTTAATTTGTAATAATCAATTATGTCTATAAAATTAAAATAGGTAATAATAGATAAATAAAACAAAATAAAGTAAAATGTATTAAAATATAAAAGATAAAAATATAAAAAAATTCAATAAACCCTAAGCAAACTCCTTACTTTCTTCCTCTCAATTTGCCTCTCGGTCTCCACAAAGTCCAAACTCTGACGGTACTTGCAAAAGACACTCCGACGCTCAAGTTAAAATTGAGTATTCGGCACTCAGTCCTCTGAGCACTGTATAATGACGTACTTGGTTCTTGGATTTTGGGCCTATTTATATGGTTATTATGGGTCTTTTTTTATTGGGCCAAATTATGGAGCTGAGTCATGTTTAGAACTGTATTACCTAACTCTTGATTGATAATTAGCCTCACTGATCTTGTTTAAGCGTAATAGTCTTTGTGGTGTCGGTTAGCGTGATGACCGGGTTCCGAGACATGGTCTCAGTCGTGCGAACCCTACCAGTACACTTACCCCCAGGCTCGAAGATGATTAATCTAAAGAGTCTTTGTTTGAGACCGTTATGAAGGTTGGGTTTCCCGAGGTTTGACGTGACTTTGACGACGCCGAATGTGTGACGTGACGTACATTAATGAGGGGGTTTTTGGTGCCATTTGATCGAGGAAAATCTAATGGTTGAGATGAAAGTGACGCTTTGTCTCCCGAGTCTCTCAAAGGCTATAAATAGTGGCCCCCTACAGTTTCGAGTTACTGCTCTTTCTTGCTTCGACATCCAAAACCCTCATTCGTCCTGGCGCGCTGCTTACTCTACACTCCGCGATCACAAACCTTGCGCGGAGGTAGTGATGACGGATAGTGAAGGGCGCGAGAGTGAGCATTAGGAAGGCGATAGTGAGTGAAGGGAAGAGTGAGTGTTTCATGAAGGTCAAAGGAGGGTTTCATGAAGGTCAGAGCATGGTTTCGTAAAGGTCGTGTTAGGGTTTCGTGTGGAGGCAACGCTGAATTTTTAGTTTCGTTAGCAGAGAAAGGGGGAAGAGAGGGAAGAGTCACGTTTAGAAAAGACAGAGAGGGAAGACAAGTTTTGGTTTCCAAAGAGTGAATTTGGTTTCCAAGAGTGAATTTGGTTTCAAAGTGAAAGCAAGTTTAAAAAAAAAATTAGTTTCCAAGTGAAAGCAAGTTTTTTTAAAAAAAATCAGTTTATAAGTGAAAACAAGTTTTAAAAAAAAAATGGGAATAATGAGGAATGGTGTGGAGAGGGAAAGAAAACACGGGATTTTTATTCTGAAGGATAGTTGTGACAGTTTAAAATGACACATTCTAAAGGATAATTGTGGTGGCTACTAAAATGTCGTATTATACAGAAACTGGTGGCGGTTATTAATAACCGCCATATTAAAACCGCCACTTTATACATGATTTTTTGTAGTGTATTCTTCTTCATCTTCGTCTTCCTCTTCCTCTTCTCCCTGTTCCTCCACAACCAAACTCTTGCGGTCGGGGCAATTCAGATATTGCTCCCTTTGGAGAATGTCGTCAGCGGGGAAGATCCGAAAGGTGCTGCCGACAGGTCGGATCCCCCTAAACAGTCATCCCCCCTCTTGGGGCTTGATTTGGTAGACCCTAAGATGACTGGGTTTACTTCTACCTTTTTGGACGGGGCTTCCATTTCTTCTTTCTTGAGGAAGTACCCGATTTTGACGTCGGATGCCATCGATGGTATTCTGGTCATTGATCACTACCGATCGACCGATACCATATGTATGGTCGGTCTCCTTTAGAGGGTCCCTTCTTCTTTTTATACCCTTGTCTTTTTTCTGATTTTCACATCACCCTTTCTTTTCATGATTTCACGATGGGCGTCCTTTAGAAACTCAACGTGGCCCTCTCTTAGCTCTACCGTAATACCTGGGCTTCCCTCCAAACTTTTCATCTCATATGCGACGCGTTTCATCTGTCTCCAACCCCCTCTACTTTTCTAAGTTACTATACCTCTCACTTGGCTGAACTTGTTAGTTAGCATTCGCTCATCTGTTGGTCGGGTAATATTCTTTTTAACCCTTTCACCACCTCTTACAAAAATTTCAAGGGTAAATTCTTCAAGATTCTTATTGAGCCCAAGGGTACGAGGTTCTTTTTTGACGAAACTGGTCGATCTAGGTTTCCTATGTATTGGACTAGGAATCCTACTCGATTTAAGGAATGGAACCATACAGCTCCGAGTGCTGAGGAGCAAGAGATTTATTCTTTTTTTGATAAGCTCCCCCGAAGGCTCCCTACACGGAAGTTGTTAGCCATGTACAAGTCGTCTCATCTGTGGGCGGCCTTCCAGGGTATGCTTGTGTTGTCTTGTGTCTTGGTCAGTGATATAATCCAAGAAGACAAACAGATGACCAAGGACTCAAGAGACAATTCACACGGTAAGCAGTCATCTCAGCAATCAAGTCAAGGCCCCACAAAAGATCCGATAGACCTTACCTGAAGAAGAATGGGGCATACACCAGAACATCAACTAATCTTTCTTCTGGTCATCTTAAAAATAAAAACATTGTAAATAATTTGGGCTGACTTTGGGGGTCCAAATAGTAGAATAGGCTAGAGTAGGTTCATTTAGCATAATAGGGGGTTATTTATCATTTTAACTTGTGGCTATTACATTAGGGTTAGAATGTAACCCTAGCTTCTAGAAGTTATGCCTAAGGGATAGTTTTAACCATGGTCAACACCCTAGACAACCCCTCTCCCCTTCCTTTTCTACCCCTCTCTCATCTTACCCTCCAAGTCACTCCTTCCTATATAAAAGGTGTCTTCCTCCATGTATTTACACATTGAAATTTTAAGTAAAGAAACTCTGCTTGAGAGAATTGAGAGTCTTGTTAGAATATATGGCTTTAAACTAGAAGGGGGGGGGGATGAATTGTTTAAAGAGAGTTTTCGTATACTTTTCAGCCTCGAATGAAATTACTTCAAGAAAACCTTGATTAAGAAATCAGTTTTTCAAAACATAAAGCAAAAGGCACAACACTAGTAAAAACAATCGGTTGTTTTACCGAAACAATTTGTTGTTTATACCAGTTAACAAATATCAAAACTGAATTTAAAGAGTTAGGGATAGAGAGAATGCACACAGATGTTTATAATGGTTCACTCCAAATCCAGAGCTACATTCAGTCTTCTCAGAAACCCTCTGAGGAAATCCACTAAGCAATCACAACTTGATCACTTACACCACAACCAAGAAAGTGACCTTGAACACCTCAAGACACACACACTCTTCTTGGCCAACACACCAACACTAAGATTGTTGATCTTGATCCCCTCAAGAACACACAGCCAATCTCAGCAAACACAGAGACGAAACTTGTTTCACAGAGTACAAGGATTACACTTGTTACAGAAGATAATATGAAATCAATACAAGCAGAATCTTATTCCACACACTTTGATCAATCACAAACTCTAAGCAATCTCAGCTCTCTGAAAAACTCAAAAACTCTTTTCAAAATCTTGTAAAAGATTGTTACTCAAATCTGTTATTCTGAATTTATTCAAAGATGTTGTTTGTTACCAAATCTTAACAAACTCTTAAATTGCATTAAAAGATTGGTCAAAGCATTTAATGACTGGAGCGTAAGCAGTTAAATCATTTAAAACTCAGTCAAAGATAAAACAGTTTTTCTGTTATGGTCCCAAAACAAACAATCGGTTGTTTCCTCGAATTAATCGGTTGTTTTGGTTTTAACAGCTCAACCATTTGAAAAACAGTTTTCAATCTTTTCTCAAAACATCTAAGTATAAACAATCGGTTGTTTCGGCAAAACAATCGGTTGTTTTAACTTAGTTTGAAAAACATTTTACTTTCACAAAGATTGAGAATGCCTATGCTTTAGATTCGATCAAGGGGTGGATTACAACACTCAAACTACCCCAGAACTAAACTAAACCAGCACAGCAACAGCAAGCACAGCCAAGGCTTCAACATCCTTCAAAGGGTTTGGATTCTTCAAAGCTTGAACACCACTTGGTTCAACAAGTCTGAGTACTCCTTTTTATCTAGGTCTTATCTTAGGTGGTTAGTATCCTAAGTGGCGACTCTGGGTCTTATCTTGAGTGAGTGAAATCTCAAGTGGTAGCTCTTGTATCACTCATCTTGGAGTCCCTTTGGTCCAAGTGGTGAGAATTCCCTTTCTAATCTATAAGTTATTTTCATCCCTTCATCTTTTTCCTTCTTTATTTGTGCCATTATCCATTTCCATTTCATGTTCTTTAATGTTCCTTCAATTCGGTCATTCTTTATCATTTGATTCTTGTTTCGTTTCCTCTTTTAAGTTCTCTTCAATTATGCACCTTTGCATCATTGTCACTATATTATTGTGTTTTTCTCTTTGCCCTTGTGAAGTGAACCTTCACACTTACTTAACCACTTGGTTAAGTTCATGTTCAGTGGGGATCTTCTTAGGGTTCTCACCTTTAAATTGCTAAAATCCAAAATCTAAACAAAAGTGAAACCTTTAAAATGTGTAATCTAAAATCAACTCACATCAGTCGGTCTTCTTGTCTTTGACTTATGTGTTTTCTTTTTTCTTGATGCAGAAACGATGAGGAAAGAAGTCCCCCAATCTGACGACCTCGCAGCAGCCTTCCATGCGAGGGCTCTCGAGAGGGACTAAGGCAGGGGCAACATTGATACGGTTTCGGCTGGCAACCCCTCGACCTCTAGTGTTGATCCCTCGACCGCTGCTACCAGGACCAAGAAGAGGGGGAGGGATGCAAGTAATAAAGCAACTACCATCCGATCTTCGGGCGGCATCCCGACCCCTCCACGAAGTCCTTCTCTAATCAACATGGAGTCTCCTCCATTGACTAACGACACTATTTCTATGGTACCGACACCTACGAGTAGGATCGACATTATCAGGGCTTGCAACCTTCCTTGGTGGTGGAATCAACTCGGAGTTTAAAGCTTCCTCTAGGATTCTTCCCCTATCGGCACTCAAGGGGGTATATTTTGTGAATTGGCCAATCCGATTGTCTCTGCGCCTATCCCCTCGACCAACAACTAATCGGTACTACCGCTCCTTCTCTTTATCTCCATTGCCTTCCGCTCGGGTGTGATTTCTAAGCTCTCTCAGCTCCTCCAGTTGCATGAAATTAGTGACCCTTCACCTAAGCTCGTCTAAGTTTGCAGCTGGCTAGATGCACAAACTGTCGGCAAACGACCCCGATTGTAAGGCCGTGATCATATGGTGCATGGACATATCCGGGCTCAGATTCTGAATGCTCATGGCCACCTTCCCGAACCTATCAATGGACTTCCTCAAGGACTCCTCTTCTCCTAGCGAATGTTGACCCGAGTGATGGAGGTTAGGTGATGCGGTCGGCTGGTGGCGAACTGTGTATCAAACTTGGACACCAGTGTCTTAAAGGTGTTGACAAATTAGGAGGGAGCTTCGTAAACTAGCTCAAAGCTCATCTTTTCAGTGATGTAAGGAACATTCGACACAGAACTACGTCGTCCGGGGTGTACAAACTCATGTGTGTGATGTACACGTCCATGTGCTCGTCGGGGTCGGTCATGTCGTCATAACGATTCTTGTTAAAGCCTTTCTACTTATCCGGTAGTGGAACCCCGATTATGTTATCGGTGAAGGGGTGTTGGTGAGACAAGTCCAAAGTACCGGTCGTGGGGACCGACTTCGTCGGATAGAGCGCGCCGTGAACCTCCTGGGTGTGGATCTTCTCCTTCGACTCCTCAACAGTCTTGGGGTCGGTGGGGGTAGTGAAAGACCTCCCAACGAGATTAGTCGGTCTAGCGGGCGATCCCCTCTCCACGAACTTTTTTTCCATCTCTTCATTCTCCTTTCGGAGAGCCAATATCTCATCCTCATACCTTCGAGTGATCTCTGATAAGTGCCTAATTTCAGTAATATTTCATATTAAAATATAGGCACTTATGAGGATTTATTGCTAATTTACATATAAAATAATCCCTAATTTATGAATTTATACCTTTTTACATTTTTATGAGCTTTATTTGAATAAAAGCATTTTATTCCCAAATTTTGTGTTAATTGCAGATTTTTATGGAAGATTGAAGATTTGGAATAAAGGAGAATAATTTGAGCTAAAAAGATAAAGCCGGAAGGTCCCAGAATGAAAAAAGATGCAAAGAAAGATTGGACATTTTTTTTATGTTTTATCATTTAGCGCGACACAGGAAGCAACCTAACCCTAGTAAACTAGGATAAATAGAGGGCTAGAGGCTCAACCCTAGTGTGTCAGATTGAGAGGAAAACACCATAGAGTGATATGTAACCCAATTGGGAGAATGGAAGGTACTAGATGTATGCGTGGCTAATTCTATCCTTTGGAATTGGGAGTAATCTGCTCAAACTCTTATGTATTGAGGTGATATCTTATATATTAATATTCAGTTCTTGATTGATTATTGGTATTGTTGTTTTACTTTTAATTTTCCGTGACAAATTTTACTTTTAATTTTCCGTGACAAATTAAATTTGTCACGGAAAATTAAAAGTAAAACAACAATACCAATAATCAATCAAGAACTGAATATTAATATATAAGATATCACCTCAATACATAAGAGTTTGAGCAGATTACTCCCAATTCCAAAGGGTAGAATTAGCCACGCATACTTCTAGTACCTTCTATTCTCCCAATTGGGTTACAATTCACTCTATGGTGTTTTTCTCTCAATCTGGCACACTAGGGTTGAGCCTCTAGCCCTGTATTTATCCTAGTTTTCTAGGGTTAGGTTGCTTCATGTGTCGCGCTAATGGGCTAAATGATAAAACATAAAAAAGGCCCAATCTTTCTTTGCATCTTTTTCCATTTTGGGACCTTCCGACTTTATCTTTTTAGCTCAAATTATTCTTCTTTATTCCAAATCTTTAATCTTCCATAAAAATATGCAATTAACATCAAATTTGGGAATAAAATGCTTTTATTCAAATAAAGCTCGTAAAAATGTAAAAAAGGTATAAATTCATAAATTAGGGATTATTTTATATGTAAATTAGCAATAAATCCTCATAAGTGCCTATATTTTAATATGAAATATTACTGAAATTAGGCACTTATCACTCTCCCCAACTTAGAATCTTGCTTGTCCTCAAGCAAAGTAAATGAATATATTTGAATTTAAATATCAAACAGCTTAATTCACTAAACAACAGATCAAATTAGAAACTTATAATGCTTCCAAATTCAAATATAGAAAAATATAGATACAATCAACTTCCAGGATCAAATCAAAATAAACAATAGACAATTCATCCAGGAATATCTTCTCATATGCTCACAGGTAAGTGTTTCTCTTTATTTTCACTGAATCATAACAAATCACAGTTGCTTTTCATTTCATCTTCAAATCACAACCATATTAGAAACATGAATCTTGAGGTCTTTTCCAGGGTTGTAATGAGGCTGGGCTTCCAAAAAATATTGGTTTTTCTTAGATAACAAAATGCACATCTTAAAGAAGAAGAACATACCTACAATTCAATTATAGAGAACATATGTGTTATCTAATTACCACTTTCTTTCGATGTCAGCTTTTTCCTCATTTTCTTTCTGTCTTTTCATGATTTTTTTTTCTTTTCTATTTATTTTTCTTCTTTTGTTTCTCTTTCTTTCTTTTTTTTCTTCTTTTTTTTCAATAATAGGAAAAAATTCTTCCTATTTACAACTTTTTGAACTTTCACAATAAGAACCAACCATTCCCTTTTCTATATGTATTGCATCTATGTTCTCCTTCCTTGGACATGCTAAAGGGTAGGAAATTATATCAATAAAGGTTAAGGTGCAATATTAACAAAAAAATTATTGGCCCAAAGGGGATATATATAAAAAAATGGAATTCTAACAATATACAAGTTGGTTATTTGGCCCTAGGCTCCTAATTAACACAACAAATGCCTCAATCATCTTCATGCTCTTTTATGATGTAACAAAAATAAAAATTAAGCAACCACAATTGTCAATTCATCAGTAAAACTCTCAAAACTGTTTAAGGTTCACACACTCACTTGGTTTAAATGGTCATTCCTTTTTGTCTTGTCATTATCTGTCCTAATCAATCATCCTGTTAAATTTTCATGTATCATAATTTTAACTACATTTGAATAGGGATTCAATCATATTTTCTTTTCTAACCTGTGTCTAATTCATTTCACTATTTAATATTTAAACACAAATTCTTTTTTCCACAATTCAAAATTAATATTCTAGTTCCTTTTTATTTGAAAGAATAAACTAGAAAACAAACAAATTAAAACGGAAATTTATTCAAGAAATAAAACTAACAAAACAGGAAATTTATTCAAAATAAGCAATAAAAACAAACTAAACAAATAAACATAAAACAAAATAACTGAAAAATAAAATAAATAAAATAAGACAAAATTCAAATGACTGAAAAGAAAAGAGAATTAGAAAGATAAAACCATATTTTTGCTCAATCCTCTCTTCTTAAGAAGTCATCCAACTTTTTGTTAAAATCTTTATCTACTTCTTCATTTGCTGGATTTGCCCCCCCCTAAATAATAGAACCTTGAAATTCTCCATAGGTTGGGTTTCCCTTGAAATTCTCCATGGTTTACCAGCTGGGCTTATTTGATAGGAGTGATTGGCTAGTCAAAATTTCCTAGCCACTTCATTATTAAAACCATATGTTCTCTCTCAACTGGTGATAGGTACAGTCATCATCATCTCTCAGTCTTTTCTAACTTCTCCTTGCTTCTCTTTTCTTTATTTTTAACTTTTATTTTTCCAGGTTGTCTTCTCAATTGCTCAATCTATAAAAACTTGTTTTCTTAATATCATAAGACAACTCAAGCAAAGATTAGTATAACAAGCAAATAGTTTTTTTTTTTTAAATGAAATAAAGAAAAACAGAAAATTTAAAATAACAAAAGAAAGAGAAATAAATAGTAAATGAAAAACAGAAAAAAAAATAAAATAAAAGAAACAAAAACTTACTTAAATAAAAACTAAAAACTAAATAAAATAATAAAACTATAATTTTTAACAAAGAGAAAAATAAAATAAATAAAAACAAGAATAATATATAAAAACTAAAAATATACAAAATAAAAAAAAAATAACTAACTAACTAAGAAAACTAAAACAAAATATATAGATAGAAAAAAAACTTGCGTAAAATAAAAACTAAGAATGAAATCAAAGAAAATAATAAAACTAAAAATAAAAATAAAATAAATAACTAAATAAATAACTATTAATAAAAATAAATAAAATAAAATAAAATAAAAATGAAACAAAATTAAAACAGAAACTAATAGTAATAAATAATAAATAAATAAAAACTACGCAAACTCTAAATAAACAACGTAACGTAAGCTAAACGTAAAAATAAAATATGATAAAACAAAATCCAAATCAAAATAAAATAAAAATAAGAATAAAAATAAAAAATAAAATAAAATAATTACAGTAAAAAAAAACTACGTAAACAATATAAAAACAAAAAAGTAAAGAATAAAATAAAATATAACAAAACAAAATCAAAATAAAATAAATAAAGTAAAAAAATAAAAAAAACTTAAAAGAAAAAATATTAACATAAAAATAACAGTTTTAAAAAAAATACATATTCAAAACAGAAAAAAAAACCTTTACAAAAATTAAAAAAAAAATAAAAAAATATACAGATCTAGAAAACAAAAAAAAAACAAAATTATTCACATCTAAAAAGAAAAAAAAAATCTTTACAAAAATAAAAAAAAATAAAACTAAAAAATTTATTCACATAAAAAAAATACTTAGTATATTCACAATATTTAGGAAATTATATTCAACAAATCAAACCCGTTCTCCGACAACGGTGCCAAAAACTTGATGACTTTTTACGGCAACTGCACCGTGTTTGTCAGAAGTAATAATTGTCCCTAAGGACAAATATCGATCCCACAAGAAACAGTGAATTATCGAGTACAATATTCGCTAAATATAACAACAGAACAATAAAAAGAGTTTGAAGTGATGATGTTGGCACTTATCAATAAGAAAACAAACAAAGAATTAGTTGCTTCAATTGGAAAAATAGGCATTAGGTTTCATCTCTTTCACTCTCATGTATTTTGATTAGCATGTTAATATTAAGTTCTTTGATTGAAATTGATGTCCGTATAAAAATCATTTATATCGATTCCTCGCATATAAAATCCTTAAGAATGTCCCCTAACTATTGATCCCTCGCATAATTATAAGAACAACTTAGATCGAAGCTCAGACGCTTAATAGCAATTAACATTTTAAGTCTATTCCTAGCACTCAAATATGTTAAGTATTGTTGTTTAGGTCCGAAGCCTAAAAATACCTCCCGGTCAGATTTAAGATTCTCAATTTGTCACGGAAAATTAAAAGTAAAACAACAATACCAATAATCAATCAAGAACTGAATATTAATATATAAGATATCACCTCAATACATAAGAGTTTGAGCAGATTACTCCCAATTCCAAAGGGTAGAATTAGCCACGCATACTTCTAGTACCTTCCATTCTCCCAATTGGGTTACAATCACTCTATGGTGTTTTCCTCTCAATCTGGCACACTAGGGTTGAGCCTCTAGCCCTCTATTTATCCTAGTTTTTTAGGATTAGGTTGCTTCCTGTGTCGCGCTAATGGACTAATGATAAAACATAAAAAATGTCCAATCTTTCATTGCATCTTTTTCCATTCTGGGACCTTTCGGCTTTATCTTTTTTGCTCAAATTATTCTCCTTTATTCCAAATCTTCGATCTTCCATAAAAATCTGCAATTAACACCAAATTTGGGAATAAAATGCTTTTATTCAAATAAAACTCATAAAAATGTAAAAAGGTATAAATTCATAAATTAGGGATTATTTTATATGTAAATTAACAATAAATTCTCATAAGTGCCTATATTTTAATATGAAATATTACTGAAATTAGGCACTTATCAATCTCCTCTGTCCTTCTCTTCATCTCAGTCATCTCTCTCTGCAGAGACATCAACAATGACATCTGTTCAGTTTCATACATTCTGTCGTTCGCCATGCTTCAAGTTGATACCATATACTTTCCTCTTTACGCTAATTCTCTCGAACCCACGGTGGGCGCCAATTGTCCTCGAATGAGGTTGGAACCAAGATAACGATTCAAGTTGCTCCACTACTTCCTCTCTAAGCAAGCTCCTTACTTTCCTCCTGTCAATCTGCTTCTCAGTCTCCACAAAGTCCAAAATCGGATGGTACCTGCAAAAGGCACTCTGACGTTCAAGTCAAAATTGAGTATTCGACACTCGGTCCTCTAAGCACTATATAATGACGTACCCGATTCTTGGATTTTGTGCCTATTTATATGGTTATTATGGATTTTTTCTTATTGGGCCATATTATGGAGATGGGTCGTGTTTATAAGTGTATTACCCAGCTCTTTATTGTTGATTAGCCTCACTGATCCTATTTACGCATAATGGTCTTTGTGGTGTTGCTCGGTGTGATGACTGGGTTTCGAGACATGGTCTCGATCATGCGTGTCCTACCAGTACAACTCCAAAGTAGATTAAAAACATAGAAATCAACACAACAAAAATATGTAACCTGAGAACCTCTTGGACTTTAGCATGTGTTCCTTGATGACATAAGTCTAGTTCACCTTAATCTTATTATGGATGCAATACATTGACATAAAATCTTCTTCATTCTAACATGACATGATTACTCCCTAGGTATAATCTACCAAGCAACAATGAAAGTCATTAGTCTAATCGTTCTTTAAGCTTAAGTCCTCCACCATGGAAATAAAGCAAAATACCTCTTAAGGAATATGCAGTTATGTTTAAATGCAGAATGCTCGTGCAATTTTAAAAATCAATTGAATATAAAAACAAAAGAATCAATTTTTAGTCAAATTAAATACATGTAACCAATTAGGTCAAAATGAGAGAAGTTGTAACTACCTTGCAGTTTTGGAAATCGAAATTTTTACAGGTTTTATTTCAAAAAAAGACTTTTTGACTTCCAAATGACGTGCAACATGGTAGTTAAGTTTCATACATATTAGACAATTATAACAATGCATATTAAACAAAAAAGTTGATTGAAAAAAAAAATCATTATATTAACATCTGAGTACCATATTAAATCAATAGAAGATTAAACAATTGATTAACATATTGAACAACTGATCATATGTACTAGTAAGATCATGCAATAATGTTTAATTAATTAATTCGATAAAATAATTAATTAAAATAGAAAAAAATGCAAATATGCTTTCAAAAGATAATGAGTTCAAATCAAGTGTTTTACATTTTAACTCACTACAAAAATGATATACTGAATCTGAGAGGTTTATAACATATTTGAATAATCCAAACTCACTCTTTAAGAAATTAAACCTATAACTAACCAAGGGTTTTGTAAACAAATCAACTAAATGGTCTATGAATCTAATTTTACAATCTACTTTTGTGATATGATCCCTTATAAAAGGATGTCTTATTTCAATGTGTCTGGTTTCAGAATGTTGAATTGAACTTTTAATGAGATTATAAAGCAATTAAAATTTCAAATTTATTCCTAGCATTTAAATATGTTAAGCATTATCATTTTGGTTAGATACTTAAAAATACTTTCTAGTAAAATCTAAAGATCAAAATTATGAATAAAGATTCAAACTTTAAGAATAAAATGATAATACCAATAATCAATCAAGAATATAATATTATAAATAAATATCACCTCAATGCATAAGAGTTTGAACAAATTACTCTCAATCTCAAAGAAAATAATTAGCCACTCATGGTGGCCAATACAAGCATTGAAGTAAGAAAAGAAGATCCAGAGCGTTTCTCCTTGACGACTCTGCCCCCTTTAGGGTTTCCTTCCTTTAGCTCCTCCTCCGGGTCACACTTTTCTCTCTGCCTTATACCCTTATTTAACCTAATTGGGCTTGAGCTAAGTGACATCTTTACTCATAATATATTTAAATCCTTCATCTCTCCTTAAATTCCTGAAAATAACACAAAATTGGGAATAAATTGTTCTTATTCTTCTCATAATCCAAAAATATGTAAAAAGGTTCAATTCCTAAATTAGAGGTTGAATTATAACTCTATTATCAATTAAAGTCCATAAGTGTTTATCTTTTCGTATGCAATATTACTAAATCATGACACTTATCAATAAACATGATTCATATATTTCTAAAATTTCTAAAGAGACTACTCCTCGTGAAAGTCCTAATGAACATAAACATTTCATACCTTGCACTTCTACTTTTAATACTTCTTCTTGTCAAAAGACAAGTTCTGTTAGATGTATTAAATGCTTAAGATATTAACATAACGCTTCCATTTATTTAACCAAAAGAACTATGGTCTAAAGAGAATGATGACTAATTGATAATGAGCATTCTTTTTCTTGCTCAAACTCTATATCTTCTACTTCTTCTAGTGAGGATAAATGTGTTATTGAACCTTTGAAGAGTGATTTATTAATGATTAGACACTTTGGTTTGCCATTCAAAAATATTCGAATGATTTTAAAAAGTATTTTCCATACAATTTGTCTAGTAAATACTAAATTGTACACATGGATCATTGATGGAGAAAGTTACAGTAATATTGCAAGCAATGAAATGGAAGACAATTAACCATTCGTCGCCCAAGTTCATATTTGTTGGATATCTCAAAGCTACCCAACTATATATATTTGATGAAGCAATAAGCTTTGAAGAGAAGTTGATGTTGTCATATGCTTTGAAGAGAAGTGGATGCAGCCATAAGCCTTGAAGAGAAGATTTGGTGCTAAATAAAGTGTCTAGGTAGCTAAGGTAGATTAGATTAAGTGTTTTGATGTCTTGATCTATCTCTTATCTCAAGCCTATGGTAATGAGCCAAAGCACAAAGTCTTTCAAAAAGAAGTTAAACTGATTTTTAACTCTCACAAGTTTTCAATATGTTAAAAGTTTTTCAACTTGTTTAAGTTTCTGTTTTATACACTATGCACTTTTTTCAGTTGGTTATTTGAAGATACAATTGACTAAATGTTTTCTGATGTAATGTTGTTTGAAGTTTGTTTTGTTTCCAAATTCTATTTTGTTTCCAAAGTGTGTTTTGTTTCCACATTCAGTTTTCAACTTCTCAACAATCTGTTTTGATTCTTTTTAGTGTATTTCAGAAAAATCAATCTATTATATTAGCCTTTAACTAGTTGTTTTCTTAATAGATTCAAAATTGATTTTCAAATCTGTTTCGGTTTTGAATTCTATAAGAGGGAGGATGGGTTTCTGACCAAAACATCACTTGAATACATACAATCTTACTATTTTCAAAATCTTGAGAAGTTCTTTGAGAGAATTTGTTTTTTTGGAGAGTTCTTTGAAACTTTGTGAGTTCTTTAAAACTTTGTTAGTTCTTTGTGTTGTCATTTTCATCATTAGCTTGTGATAAAGGGAGTTTGGAGGTCCCTAGTTATGTCTTATAAGTCTGCAAATAAGGTTATTCGTTTCATACTTCTTCTATTGTGTAAAGTTGTGTTAGTGTGCTTCTAAGATAGGGTTTTTTGAAGCATAACCTTGACCGGAATAGTGTTTTCAGTGTGTGCTTGTAGCTTTTGTAGGGTTCAAGAGTTGTTATTGACAAATCTTTTGTAAAAGATACTTTTGATATAGTGAAATTCATCTTAGTGTGAGATGGAACTAGATGTAGCTCAATTTTGAGTGAACCAATATAAATCTTTGAGTGTTTTTGTACTTTCATATTCATTGCTTTGAAGTTCTGAAAAATTTGTAAGAACTGGTATAAAAAGTAATCCATTGTTTGAAAGATGAATCAGTTGTTTTTACTGCAGTATTTGTTTTTCCAGTTTTCTGATAATACAATCCCTAAAAATTACTAACTTTGCTGAAGGAACTAAGTAACTGAAAAGTGTTTCGAGTTTGGAATCCTTCTTGTCACATTAAAATCAAAACTTTTAATTGGTTATCAAGTATTAGAATCTGTTATTATCTTTTATTTGAAATTTGAAATTCAAACTGCTACTGTGGAAGTGAATGTGCAGTTTTAGATTAGAAAAATTAAAGTTAGAAATATAATCAGTTGTATCTCACTAAATCAGTTTTTTTTTCCTTCTGAAATTACCTTCTGGTATGGAAAATTTCAATATGTTTTTCCATAAAACAATGAACTATTTTACTGTCATGATTGTATGAAGTTGTTTTTACGAAAATTATTCATAAAATGTTTATACTCCCTATCAAGGTTGAAACGAATGTAAATAATACTCGTGAGGACAAGTTTATTTATCATTATCGACTCTTCTCCATGAGACTTTTATGTATATTTTGACCTTATGATTTTTTTTTATTTAAACTTTTTGATCCCGTGAGCAGACTAAATTAGCAGGTTTAGTACTTACCTATAAGAACATGTCATGCTAGAAAAGCCTTTTATATGTTGTTGAAAAGAAAGGAAGTCAGGGTAAGTATCATATCCAAGGATGTCATAAAGTGAAACTTCTCAAACATGTCTCTTAAGTCGTAACTTGTATTTGTATTTATCACGTGACAAATAGAAAAAAAATATTAAAAGTTATTACAAGTTCAAAAATTTGTAATTTCTTATATTTAATAAACTAGAAAAAATATACATACTTACAATGTCTTTTTAATCATAAATTATTGTATACGATACATTCATTAAATTTTATAAAATTTATTTAAACATAGATTTTAATTGGTAGAAGTGAATAGTAATTAAATTGGTAACACTTTTACTTAAATATTGAACAAATGTAGACAAAATAATTTATACATTGATTATATAAAATAAAAATTCTCAATTTGATGTTTAAAATCAATTTAGTAATCATATTAACTCATAAAATTAGTGGTTATTTTTTTTAAAAGAAAAGAAACTAATATTTGGAAAAAGGGTGTTTCTCTCCGCACCTCAACAAATGGATTCCTTCGCCCCATATTTTTAATTATAAATTATTGTATACGATAAATTCATTAAATTTTATAAAATTTATTTAAACATAGATTTTTATTGGTAGAAGTGAATAGTAATTAAATTGGTAACACTTTTACTTAAATATTGAACAAATTTAGACAAAATAATTTATACATTGATTATATAAAATAAAAATTCTCAAGTTGGTGTTTAAAATCAATTTAGTAATCATATTAACTCATAAAATTGGTGATTATTTTTTTTAAAAAGAAAAGAAACTAATATTTGGAAAAAGGGTGTTTCTCTCCGCACCTCAACAAATAGATTCCTTCACCTCATCATTTTCTGAAAAGAGCATTTTACCCCTTTTAAAAATGATTTTCAGATTACTCTTTCCAGAATATTTCTGAAACATGTTTTCTGGAACATATTTTGTGAATTCCGAATTTACCATTTTGAAAAAAAAAAAAGTTTTGGAAAGGATAATTTGAAATGGTTTTTTGCCTTCTAGATTTTCTATTATGGAAACACACTTTGTTTATGGAACCTCTATTCCGAAAACATATTTAGCTTACGCAACCTTTTTTCCAGAATCACCCAAAATTATTAAGGATAATCCTGTTTTTTCAAAGAATGTAGGGGTGCAGGAAGAAATACCCTTGAAAAAATTGTAGAGCAGATTGCATGGACCCGGCGAGAAAAAATGGGCTGGTCCGGGCGAGGGGCCTAATTTATGATAAATTGGGTTGAAGAGTATTCCCAAAACAAGGTTGGAAGTCTGGAGGAGCGTGAGGAGGAGCAAGGTTGAAGAGTGTTCCCAAAATCGCAATATCTTCAATTCTATCTGCAACCACAAACCTTCTCGTTCGTTGATCACAAAAATGGCGACGAAACTTCATATATTTACGGGATTGACCCCAGCGCCATTTCAATCTTCTCCTTCTTCCTCCTCCTCCATTCTCTGCGTAGTGAAGAAGCCTCTCTCTACTTCCTTTTTCGGCGCTGGAGGAGGTACTCTCACTCTTCTCGTTACTCGCTACTCGCAATCGTTAATTTTCGTTTAATTTGCTTAAACGTTACGGTTTAGCATGTGATTAGTTTAATTAACCATGTTTCTAACTTGTGATCGTTGCAGTGGAAGTTCTGAAACTGAGCGCGATGAGGATTGCGAAGCCTGTGCGTGGTGGCGGTGCTCTCGGTGCTCGCATGAACCTCTTTGACAGGTTCGCTAGAGTTGTGAAGGTGAGAAAAGCACCGAAACGACAGTCGTTTACTTTTTCATGGTTTAGCTTTAATATTCTCATTGTCGTTGTCGTTATGGTTAGATTTTGTCATCTTAGTAATGCAGTCATACGCAAACGCTGTCATAAGTTCGTTTGAAGATCCGGAGAAAATATTGGAGCAAGCTGTGCTGGAAATGAACGATGACTTGACGAAAATGCGTCAAGCTACTGCACAAGTTAGTTATATTACAATTTTTCATTATCTGTTTGTTTTGATTTTTTTTTTATAAAAAAATTGTTGGGTGTGCTATTTCCTTGTGCTTTTTAGAATAATTAGTAATTAATGTTACAATTGTTTTACTTTGAGTTTTTATGATAGTACACGAACTATTTGGCTGTAAACTGACTTCGAAAGAGATTGCTAGTTTTCTCTGATTATGCCATCTCTTATTCAAATTTATTTTATTGAACCTTTTTTTTTTCTCTTTCTTGAGGTATTGGCATCTCAAAAGCGGTTGGAAAATAAATACAAGGCTGCTGAACAAGCTTCTGAAGAGTGGTAATGTATGAAAGATTTATTATCTTAATTTGCTAATGATGTATGGTATATAAACATGCCTTTGTGCTTTTTATGTGATATAGGTATCGGAAAGCACAACTTGCTCTACAGAAAGGTGAAGAAGATCTTGCTCGTGAAGCACTTAAGAGGCGTAAATCTTATGCGGTACATTCTCAATTTGTTGAATATATTTTACTAATTTTTGTCTGAATTTTTACATGAGGTTTTCAAAAAATGTCTGTTTCATTTTGTGGTGTGTACATTAGTCAAACAAAGTTCATGATACACACACATATATGTGTGTGTGTGTATATATATATATATATTATATATATATATATATATATATATATATATATATATACATACATATTCCTTTCAAATGTTTGATAACACTTTGTCCTTCTCTCATTCCTTAATTATTTGCCCGTTCCTACAAGCACATGTAAAAGCTTGACTGAAACAATTGCCAAGGGTTATAACTTATAATGTGTTTTGATTAGCTGAAGTTGTTGGAATCTTTAGATAACGACTTGACAGACTACACAATGGCTGACCTTTGAAAGTGCTTTCATGTGTGCATTTTAGCTCATGTTAGACAGTATTGATGAAAATATGAATGTTGACAACATCATTGTAATTAAAAAATGTGTATTTGCCAAAGATTGATCTTTTATAGGAAAGCCATCTTCGAAATAGTGACTTTTGTACATATTGTGTAATGGAAAGCTCATTATGCTTTTAATATGTTGCAGGATAATGCCAGTTCTTTGAAATCTCAACTTGACCAACAAAAGACTGTTGTTGAGAATCTTGTCTCTAATACAAGGGTAAGCTAAGTTATTCTCAGTATGTTAAAACACCAGTTTCTTGTGTTAAAGTGTTCGAAAACAATGATTTTGAAGCAATGGGCTGAATAACTGAGCCAACTCTTTTTATGGAGTGACATTATACAAGTCACCTAGTGTCAAGAAAAACTAAGTCAAAGATCAATAAAGCTTATCATTTTGGACTAGTTTGATTCTTGATTATGTTATGGCTGTATATACCTAAAACCTTGTTAAATCATAGTTGTGTCTTTGGTTACTAGAAAGAGTAAACTGTGTTGCTTGAGTTCATTTTATAAATTTTTCCTAGTCATGTTTTACAGCCGCTAGGATCTATACTTTGTTTTGTTCTACATTACATAGGATTTGGACTTTGGTAGTAGTAGAAACTGGAAAATTTCAATCTTTAAGGTTTGGGTCTTCATTCTCCATCCATTTACATGGTAACATAAATTATTGGACATCTTTTTCAAACACTGTAATTCTATTTTAGATGAATGATTATTTTAATAGATTAATTTAGAAAATTGGTATATTCTTGGTTGTGTGGACTGTGGAGAAAGATAAATCAAATTGTACATGTGATATCTAATGAATGAACTGTAGACCCTCCACCATGTTTTAGCTTTCCACTTTACCAGCTACCATGACCTTTTTTCATCAGCATGTCACACTAAAGTCCTTCCATTTCAAAAGTTTCTTTCTTCCTTCCTTGAATTAAACCCGAATCCATAGTCCATGGTTTCTACTCCTTGTGCTGTTCACATTGTAAAGGCATTAATTTACCCCTATTACCTTTCATATGAACCTGTAAATCTTTCCTCATCAAAAATACATACAATAAATAAGACTTGTGTACAATTAATCAGAAAATGATATCCTCCTGTAGCTTCCGCCGGCCTGTCTTTTCCTTAGCTATGAATGTGAAATTATCTTGAGAATAGAATAACAGGATAAAGCAAGTGGCAAAAATAATTTAGCAAAACTTGTTTTTGGCTCGTAGGCTAAAACCTAAAATGCACCAATAGTAGTCTATAATGTTAATTAGGAAAATGCAGTTCTAAATTGGAGGTTGAAGTTTTTTTGCTTGAAGTTGACACAACCATGGTTGTCAAACTTGCGAGTTCACATTTCCACACACCCTTAGTGAGTTAACTCGATAGTAAACTTGGTTTTTGATTAAACTCAGAAGACTTAGAGTAAACTCGGTGAACTTGGTTAAACTCGTGAGTCTGCTCTGAGTTGGCGAGTTCAGCTGGGTTTTCGTTTTAACCCAAAATGGTGTGTTTAGGGTTCGCATTTCGTTTTGGTGTTGTTGCATCTTCTCTGGAGTGCGAAGGTCATGCGTCTTCTTTGAACAAGTGTGGCGGTGGTGGCGATCGAGCGGAGCAGGTCGCATGGTTGTGGCGATTGTGCAGAGGTGGTTGCACGATGGTGGTTTGTGCGGTTGCAGTGGTTGCGGTTTGCGGTGGTCGCGGGTGGCAGGTCGACAGTGGTGCCTTTCATCATATAAGAGAGATGGGTAGTGCTGGAATTAGGGTTGCATTGTTCTGTGGTGTGATTTAGGGAATTAGGACTCTGTTTTTTTGTGGGCTGCACTAAATTGTTTTGTTTTTACTTAATTGAAGTGCATATTTTTGTTTGTTTGGAGTACTCTGTTTTTTTGTTTTTCAATTGGGAAAACTTGGTGTAAATATTTTTTTTTTTCATGTGAACTAAACTCTTACGAGTTTACGAGTCGAGTCTACTGAACTCCCAGGAGTCTACGTAGATTCTCGAGTTTGACAACCTTGGACACAACACAATGCACTTTTCTACCTTCATTGTAAGAATTGCCTCTTCTGGAAATGATTGGAATCAGTTGAGCAATTTTAGTTTAATACTCTAATGCTGCCATTTTATTATACATAACATTTATTTATGACAGCTATGAGGTATAAATTTTTATTTTGTAGCTCTTGGAGAGTAAGATACAGGAGGCAAGGTCGAAGAAGGATACCCTGAAAGCAAGAGCTCAATCAGCAAAGTTTGTCTTTCAATTCCTTTTCCTATTGACTTCTGCTTGTTAGAATCTTCTCTTGGTGTTTTAGTGATGGTTGTTGGTTGATGTTCCTTCAGGACTGCAACCAAGGTGAGTGAGATGTTGGGAAATGTCAATACAAGTAGTGCTCTTTCAGCCTTTGAAAAGATGGAAGAGAAAGGTTAGAAAATTCTTTACATGTACTTTTTTGCCGATGATGTACATAAATAATACTTATATATGTAAGAATGTGGCTTATACTTAATGTGTACCTTTGACCACATACAAACATATAATTTCATTGCCATGCTACTGAGTTATTTTGAGGATCTACACTTCCTATCCTGCTCCCCTTTTCTTTTTTGCATGATAGCCTATTATTATATTCATAAACTATAGAATCAAGGAAACAATCTGTCATGTTGAAGCTTCTAGTGGTTCACAATTTTTTATTTTGATTTTTACAAATGTCAAGGGCTATAAATAATCATGATACATTATTATTAGGCCCAACCTATACTTTGTGAATTATGCTCTTTTTGACACTCATTCTTAATTATCTTATTAAGTGTAATAGTATTCAAAATCTATATTAATGAGTAAAATTATAATGAAACTTGGCATTAGATAACATCTAACATGCTTAAAATGCCTAATTTATAGGATAAAAATGTGAGTATTTGTATGAGTTGTTTATATAAGCTTTTATGTGTTCTTATTATTGTATATGAAATTATTTTTCTTTTGTAATTATTTTCTATTATCTTGATAGTGTTGGCGATGGAGTCCCAAGCTGAAGCTCTTGGCCAGTTGACAACTGATGATCTTGAAGGAAAGGTAGTAATTGTTTGTATACCATGTAACTTAAGTTTATATGTGTGCATTATATGTTGTGCTTGGAAATGAACGAATTAAAAGGGGGGAACTAGATTTGTTTTGTTTTAATTTATGCTTTAGGAAACATAATTCAAAATAATGCAAAACAAAATCTTCTGAAATATTTTGATCATAGCTAGATTCACTACAGTTATGTATTCTATTTACGAATTAAAAGGGGGGGAAACTAGATTTGTTTTATTTTAATTATTCTTAGGAAACATAAATGTTCATGATTTTAATTTATTCTTAGGATAAATGTCCATGATAATTGGAAACGAAATCTTCTGAACTATTTTGATCATAGCTAGATTCACTAGAGTTATGTATTCTATTCAATGATAATGTAGTTTTCTTTGCCTATTTCACTTACGGTTGGAAACTGTAGAAAACAATATCCTCGGAAGCTATTTAGTAAGGAAATAAACCCTGAGCCCGTGAGCCCATTAATTATGCAGCAGAAATGTAGAATCTTCTTTACGTAACTCTTTTCCTTTGTTAGATAATTTGATTGAGCCCAGAACCACAAACCAGTGGAACAAGCCTAAGTTTCAAATATATATTGTGATTTGTTATATAAATCCTTGGCTTCGTCAAATGAATTCTTTTATTGTGGGTTTTATGGGCCTCATCATTCCGATAAATTTATCATGCACTAGAGTTGGAGGGACTTTGGAGTGACAAAGACCATAATTTTTTTTTATGTAAGGGTTGACGTGTTTGATATCATTGAAAGAAAGAGATCCCAACCTTAGTTCCCCAATCATTTGCAGCACGTTAAAGATTTATTTAAGAGAAAAAACAAAGCAGAGACTGTAAAACTTATTCCTTCATTACTTTATGAGGAAATTGCACTTATCTCCATTGAGTATTTTATTGTGCATTAGAGTTGGGGAGTTTGGAGTGACAAAGATTGTAAAATATATTACATAATGTGGAAATTTTACTTACCTCCTATAAGGTTAAACCCTAAATGACACACATCCTTTTTAGTTCTAAAATAGACACTCATCTCTTTTATGTTTTTAATAAAATGACATTACAATCTCTATTTTTTTTAATAGACATTAATCCTCATATTTTTAATAAATGATACTTCTATCGTGTTTTTTATGACGTAACTCTCACCTCCCTTTATTTTATTTTTATAATAGTTTTTTTTAAAAAAATCTTTATAAAGAAGTTCTTAAATTTTTAATTTTCATATTTTTTAAGTTTTTGTTAATATTTTAAAATAAAATAAGGGAAGTGTCATTTTATTAAAAATATAAGGGAGATGTTAAAAGCATGAGAGAGGTGAATATTTATTTAAAAACTAGAGATGTGAATGTTATTTTATTATAACTATTGAGGAATGTCAATTTTAAAACTAGAAGAGATGTGAGAGCCATTAATATAGAAACCTTAAGGGAGGCATTATCAATTTCCCCATGATTTTGTTTGTGAAATTCCTGGGTTTCGTTCTCCTGCAGCTATTAATTATTGATTTTTGCAGTTTGCATTGCTTGAGACCTCATCAGTTGATGATGACCTTGCAAATTTGAAGAAAGAATTATCTGGTAGTTCAAAGGTAAGCTTCAAATGGGAAATAGTTTTTATGTTTGGGTATAATGCGAAGATAATTTAATCAAGTTGGTAAACCTGTGAAAGGCCAGGAATTTCTTCTTTCTTTTTCCTAACGCATTATATTTTGCTAATTTGACGGAGAGGAAATTTTGTGCAACACTACCTAGGGGCTGTGTATCATATTTTTTCATTAAATTGTTTGACTGTTTGCTTCAAGCAGAAAGGTGACCTTCCTCCTGGAAGAAGTGGCACCAACACTGGAATTCCATTTCGAGACTCTGAGATTGAGTTGGAACTTGATCAATTGAGGCAAAGAGCAAAGGAATTTTGAAGCATGGAATCTTTTTTTGTTTCTTCATATTTAGCTTGAACTTAGTTTCTGTATTTGTGATATCAACGTTGTACAGCTAAAAGGCCAATCACGATATTGTTAACTACTTTGGTTGGAAAATTGAACTGATTAACTCATGAAGCTCATGTTTTGAACTCGTAAGTGTGATGATATTGTAATATATGTACGATTAACAGTCCTTTTTTTTTTTATATATCTCTATTAAATGCATGATGTTTGCACAAAAAACTCTACATTCTCACAGTTGCTATTGTCGATAATCTTCACCAGGAGAAGAGCAATGCTACTTAAAACCTCGTACCATGTCCAGAACCGCAAGCTTAGCAACACCACCATGTTCATAAACCATAAGGGTGCATCCTCTTTGACCTCTTGTTAAGTGGTTGGGTAATGTAATTGTATTTTGTTTTGGGCTTGCATTTTTCCATCTCAAATTGTGGAGAGACAATTACTTCCTGCATCTAATGAATTTTGACCTGCACCCAATCAACTTCTGAATATGCAAAATTATTTTTCATTCTGAAATTGAAAATTCTGAAATAAAAAGATACATTTCAATAAAGAAAATCCATAATATTGGAAAATGAAATTTCAAAATGAATTGGAAAACCAAAATCCATTTCCAGAAAAGTAATTCTGAAATAAAACAAATGCATTCTGGAAAATAAAACCTGAAAATATATTCTAGAAAAGGAAATCTGGAAACATATTCTATACAATAAATTCTGAAAATGTTTCGGAATTCCTTTTCTAGAACGGGTTTTTTGACCATGATGGGGTTATTTTTTTGTTTTTACCAAAATGGGGTCCGTTTAAAAAAAATTACAAATTTAGGTAAGTCGTACCAATTCGGTACGACTTCATATGCAGAAGTCGTCCCAATTAGGCACGACTTCTGCCATGTCATACTAAAGTCGTGTCAACTTGGCACGACTTCTGCCCTGTCATACCGAAGTCGTGCCAACTTGGCACGACTTCTGTCCCATCATACAGAAGTCGTGTCAACTTGGCACGACTTCTGTCACGTCATAATTGTCCGCACAGACAAGCTTAATAATAAAATTCAATTCAAGTTTGATTATTAATTTCCTCATTTTTTTATCTATGTATTTATTCATTCATAACACTCTTAGAACATTCATTTTCTTTATCTATGTATTTATTCATTCAATTCAAACATGATCCATACACAATTATCCAATTTTTTGTTCCTTAAAACTAACACTCTTAGAAAATTATGTTTCAAATTAATTTTTAACATTACATAACTTACTACCCAATATATAAACAATAAAATTAAAAAAAATTATGACGTAGCAGAAGTCGTGTCAAGTTGGCACGACTTCAGTATGACAGGGCAGAAATTGTGCCAAGTTGGCACGACTTCAATATGACAGGGCAGAAATCGTGCCAAGTTGACACGACTTCAGTATGAGAGGGCAGAAGTCGTGCCAAGTTGGCACAACTTTAGTATGACATGGCAGAAGTCATGCCTAATTGGGATGACTTCTGCATATGAAGTCGTGCTGAATTGGCACGACTTGCCTAAATTTGTAATTTTTTTAAAACGGATCCATTTTGGTAAAAACAAAAAAAAAAACCCATCATGGTCAAAAAACCTAAGTTTTCATAATTTATTTTTCAGAATATTTTGAACTGCACCCACTTTTATTTAAAAATTGAAAAAAAAAAATTTGTCATTTTACGTATAGAATTGAATTGGTTGCAGCAATTGCAGAATGGAGGTTTATTTTACCATCTAGCAAATTCTCTCTGCACCTCTTCCTCCACCTCCATATAATTTTAAAAAGTTAAATATATCCTTAACATTATACTTGATTAGTCAATTTGGACACCTCTTTTATTATTTTATTTATTTTGAATACTGGTTTATACAATCCAGTAGTTGAAATTGAATCTGGAGTTGTATACCGGTTTGTACATGACAAAACAAATAGGTTTCTAGAATCCAATATATAGTCCCTAATCCGGTTTCATGTACAGATCGATATTCAAACTGTAAAATGAAATGTCTTGATTGATTAATTTGGTATACTGTTAAGGATATATTTGACTTTTCAAAATTATATGGAAGTGCAGGAGGAGCAATGGAGGTGCAGGAAGAATTTGCCAAAATGTTTAATGAGTGCTGCCCACTTCGCTTATTTTCGTAATTTCTTTTTGGCAAATTCTCCCTGAACCATTACAATTCTAACATACACTCTCTTATTAAAATGAGAAAAACGCCTCTAAAAATGACAAAAATAACCTTACATAAAAAGAGAGTATAGATAAAAATCACTTATGAAACTCTTTTTCTGGAAATATTTCGAATTTGAATTTCCAGAACATATTTTTGAATTCCAGAAATTAATTTTTTTTTTCGTAATGTATTTTTTTAAAATTTTGGATTATATTTATTATTCTGAATTTTCAAATCCAAGAATAAGAGTAATTTTTTCAAAAGATGATAGGGCGGAGGTTAAAAGTGATATGTTACAGGAAGAAATTGCCTTTTTTTTCACGTGAAGCTGTAACCCAGCATGAAGCAATGACACGGATAGTGTTTAGCTGCTGATAAAAGGGTGGCCAATTCTAATTTTAGAGAGAAACTTAGTGTGTGACGACAAATTTCTACGGTTGTAATTATTTAAGCTCTTATTGTGTTAGCACTGTGTTTGACAAATAATATATGCAAAGTTTTTCACACAAAGTATACAAGAAAAAGGTCATATTAGAGCAAGACATGTCACATTTTGGGTTAGATAGTTGATATTGAGGTGAAGCATCTGTATGTTTAAATATTAGAGAATCAACAAATCAAATTGACTACACAATACGACGGTGTTTGGATGTTAAACTTATTTAGGTGAGCTTGAACCCACCCAGATCGAAGAAGGAATTGTTTGTGGGTTTTAGAGCATGGTCCCCTACTGAAGAACAAGTGATAATATTGAGTAGAGACGTGTTTGACAAAGTCTCTCTGAGGAAGTACCTAAAGAAGCGTGTAGACCTAAAACGTATAAAAATTTAGAGATGAGTTAATGAATGAATCTTAATGACAACGGAAAAGGTTGAGTCTTCTAAGTTTGGTTATTTTCGTGATGCAATTTCTTATCTTAAAGCTAACATGTGAGTAGTTGTTAAAGATGGAAAAGGTAGTCTTTTCAAAAGAATCAGGCGTGTGGTTTAGTGAAGTCACCTCAAGGCAATTGTTCATTGCAGAATTTTCAAAAAGAATATGTTTACAAGTGTTTGATAGGAAATTGTCTGATGAAACATTTGCATATAAACTCGATATGTTCAAAGCACATTTGATAATCAGGCTATAATTAGAAGGAATGGATGAATTATAACGAGGTTTTTTCTCTTATAGACAAGCACACATTCATTAGACTTGTATTTGTTCTAATAGCAAAGTTAGATATGGAGCTGGAATAATTTGGTATGAAGACGACCTTCCTCGATTCATTAGACTTGTATTTGTTCTAATAGCAAAGTTAGATATGGAGCTGGAATAATTTGGTATGAAGACGACCTTCCTCGATTCATTAGACTTGTATTTGTTTTAGTAGCAATGTTAGACATAGAATGGAACAATTTGGCATGAAGATGACCTTCCTCAATTACTAGTTGGAGGAAAATGTTTTGGTGAGGCAACTGAAAGGTTTCAAGATGCCTAATAAGGAGTAATACATGTTCAAGCTAAAAGATGCATGGTGTAAAGAAATTTTCTCGAAAGTGGTATAAAAGATTCAATCAATTTATTGTCTCTTAGGGATATTCCAGAAGTTCCTATGATACATGTGTCTATCATGAGAAGGTGGAGGATGATTTGATCATCTACCTATTATTGTATGTAGATGACATGTTGATAACAAATCAAAATATGGTTGGGGTTAGAAAGTTGAAGTCACTACTTGGTAGATTTTGATGTAACATTCCAAAATTGTAATATACTATTTTTTCAATTCTACGATTATTACAACTTTTAATGTATCTTATGAATAAATTAAACCATTATTACAACCGATGCAAAAAGTATTCATGTGACTTAATAATTCATTTGAAACATTCTGTTTTACAAGATCCAAGAGTTTAGATAAATTGAATTTTTGTATGATGAAGTTGGAAATAAATTAACATGGAGTCTTCATTTAGTGTACACTAAGGACATGTCTTCACAACACCTCTCATTTCATGAAATATTGATTGACTCGCTCTAAGACTTCATATGATGACTCTTACTATGAAAAATTCTACAACGAAGAAGTATCATCTGACATATTGAAAAGAAACAAGTTGAACATGAGAAAATTCTTGCATTATAGATTCACGACAAGGACAAATAATCTATGTTAGTGATTATCTAGAGTTATTTCATTTAAGTATTCAAACTATATATCCAACGTTTTAACATGTCATTTGACAAGAATTAAATAAGACAAGAGGAATGACAAGATTAGAAACTTAGAATATTTCTAACATGGTTACTGTTGGAGATCCAACATTAACTAGATATAAGACTAATTTACAATATATAAGTGGGGGCAATTCTCACCTTATAAGTCAGTTTTGTGAGGATGAGTTAGGTTTAAACTCACTTCCTAATATGGTATCAAATTCTATGCTAACAAGGTTTGTCGGGTCTATTGTGTCACCCACTATCCAGACAATATGGAAGAGATTAAGGGAGTTATTTAAGTATAAAAGTTCCTTCAACAAGGCATTCCTGATTAGGAAGCTTGAAAATTTGAAATACAAAGATGGTTTCTATGTGGAAAAACACTTGAGTAGTTTCAACTGATAACTATGGAGATTATATTAGATGATGAGTTACTTGCATTGTTGTTGCTTAGCTCATTATTAAACAATTAGGAGATATTAATGGTATGTCCGAGCAACTATGCTTCTAATGGGAAATTGACTTTTGACATAGTTAAGAAAAATTGTAGGAACAATTAGCTCCAAAAGGGAGGGGGTTGAATTTAGTCTTAAACTCTTTTCTCAGTGGATAAAAAAACTATCTTGTAGACCGTCTATAATCGTTTAACAAGAAAAATATATTAAACAACAAATCATGAGTAATAATAAGAGTGATGAGAGATCAACACATAAGAATATATCTTGGTTCACTCAAACCCGGGCCACATCCAATCCCCTTAAGAAACTGCTTAAGAACTTCCATTAACCAAAATACTTGGTTACAACGAATATTCTCACTTCTCTAGGTTACAACAAATATTCAAACTTTTCCAAATTACACCTTAACCTCCCCAAGAGATTAAGAATTCTCAAGGAAAATAAAGAATACTCTCAAAGAGAGAAAAAAAATCTTACAAGGGTATAACTTCACAATATGAAGAATTACAATGGTCTAACACACAACTCAGAGACTAAACACTCAAACAACTTGATTAGACGCTTACTATAACTCTTGTAATTTCAGAAAGATCACTTGAACAACTTGAATTGCTTGGCTTTCTCTTTATTTTGTTCTTCACCTGCAATCCCTTAATATAGCTTTTCAAATATTTCCCTTGATACTTGAATTGGTTAAGTTTTCTTTTTGCAATATCTTCATGTCTTTATCATTTTGGTGATATATGCTCAAAAACAAAAAGCTTGATTTTGAAATTTATCAATTTTTTTTTGCTTAGAATCTACTTTAAAAACTAATTTGAAAGTATTTGCAATATGAGTTAGTCAAAACAAATAAAAAACATAATCAAACAATCTTTTTTTCTAGATAATACGTAATGCTAAAAACAAATTAATTAGGGTTTTCAATTTGTTTCTATTTAGAAAAGATTTAAAGATATTCACAATATATCATAACTAATAAAATTTGTTCAAGTAAGATAACTAAGAAAGAGATAATATAGATATATTTGTTTCCTAAAAACAAACAGTTAATATCTTTTTATTCCATAAAACTTGCAGATAAAATCTTTTTATTTTTGATATGATAAAGCCTTAGTCACATCAAGTTTTCAAATAAAGCTAAGTTTCCTTTTAATGTAATATATGGTCAATCTAGGTCAATCCAAGGAAAACATGTTGTATGAGAGTATTGTATGATATTCTTTCTTTCGCCAATTAAAATAGGGGGATTGGAATTGAAATTGAAATGATATACGAGTCGGAATGTAAAACAAAGTTTATAATAGACGGTCTAGAGACAATTGTCTAGCAGACCATATATCAACACTTAAATGTAAAGAACTAAAATGTAAGTGACAAAAGGTAAAAAGACTTGAAAATGAAGTGCAATGTAAATTAAAATATAGAAGATTTCATGCAAAAGAAACTAAGTACAACTACTAGACCTTCTAGTCAACAATTATTTACTAGACCGTCTAATAGTTCTACTAAGATAAAGTGAGAGAAAATTTCTAATACTAAAGTGTAGAAAAGGAAATGACTAGAATATAAATTGTGAGAAATGCAAAAAATTGGAATAGTGAAGTGCAAAAACATAAATGACTAGAATGTAAATGGCATGAAGGTAAATTGTAGAAATTGTAAAGTGCTTACGTAAAATTTGGAAACATAAATTGCAATTGAATTAACATGAAACGAAAATGAATTAGACGCGTAAACTAAAAAATGTAAATTGTAGAAAGGAAAAGGAAAATTCACTTTAGAGACGTGAAACAAAGAACAAAATCATGGTTAAGTAATTTTCAACTTTGAATGAAAGAGACCCAAATATGGATTTCTTGTTAATGAAGAAAACACATAACCAATCGATTTGCATGTTCTTAGAAAACCATTTTCAATCAAAAATAGTTTTTTTAAACAAATTCAAAGAGAAACACAACTAAAATAGAGCATCGTCAAACATGATTTTAAGTTCACTATTACCCAATTCCAAAATTCAATTCACTCACAAAGGTAAATTGTCGAACGTAAAACAATGCAAAAAGTAATGAGAAGAAGAAATGCAAGAAAATGAAGAAAATAAGCGAAGAACTTGCATATAGCTGAAAGCGATAAAAACTTTTAACAAAAAACTAAAAATTGAAAACTAAACTGCTAATCACTATCGTGTCTCTCCTATAGTGTTTCTAGCTAAGCATGTCTTTACTCTACAACTAAACTCTATTTATAGAGTTCTAAATCTAACAGATGGGTGGGTCTTTGCTATGATAGAAATCGGGCCCATAAAAAATTGTCTTCAACTTCTTCGGTCGTTAAGATTTTGTTGACCATCTAATGCTTCATTGACCATTGACTATTGGTAGTCTAATTTTTGTTTTGTTGATTTTAACTCATTAAGATCAGTTTTTCCAATCTTAATGGTTTAAGTATCTTCATTAAAGTTTTATATGTCAAAGTCCAATTCAAAAATATTCTTACAAAATTCATGAGAAACTATTAGACGGTGTATGCAAAATTTAAGCTAAAAAGACTTCTTTTATTCCATTTTTGTTCAAACTCTAATTTTCTACAAAAAATAATACAAATATAAAATAAGAACAAAAGAAACCTCTAGGAGATACAACTAGTCTAGAAAATATGGAAAAATTGAGAGTTATAATGTTATTATATCTCTTTTGTTGAACTCACTTTTAGTAGATAAATGTATTTAAAGGATTTTATTTTTCACAATTAACTGTTTTAAACAAAACATGTTACATGTTCAATATGTTCATCAGACCGTCTCACATGAATAAAACTGTAGATGCTCAAAGAATCTAGTATATACTGCAACTTTCACCAACCATTATTAGATGCTTTAAGTCACAGATAAAACATGTCATTCAAATAACAAATAAGACATTCAATCTAAATTTTGTTATGCAATCAAGCATTCTTATTATACCATCTATCATGAACACATGATGTAGATGCTTAGAGTTCCACTGAAAACTCCAATTGTAATAAAATTGTTAGAATCGTCAAGATAAAAGTAAATCATTCAATTAGTTTTTAATATAATTAAAACATAAAAACATAAACTTCACATATGATTTTCTAGTCAGATCATCTAATGGGTCATAGACCGTCTAGTGTCTCATTCGTCTGTCTAGATAGATCATCCAAGCTCTCAACAATCTCTCCCTTTTTTTATGTTGACAAAAAAAATATTACAATGTATGTCTTAGAACACATTTAGTCATCAGAGCATACACATTTAGCCAACAAAACATACCAATAGTCACAAACAATCAAAATTTTCTTTTTAATTTATCCTTATCTTTTAACATAATCAAAAAGATTCTCAACAAAAAAATCTTAATTGCAAGTTTGATCTTTAGAAAGCTTAGAGTTAGCAAAAAGGTAGCTCAAATCAAGAGACGAATAAAGTGATATATTCTGCACTAGATAAACTTTCCAAATTTTAGGTGTTTAGGCTTATATATATGCACTAAAAAGAACTTCATGCATGCAAAAACTACTATAAGTTTAAAAAGACTCTAATATCCACAACATTTGACCAAAATGCACTAAAAGGATTAAGAGGTCTTTATATAGGATTTAATGGAGTCAAGGTGAACGTAGGAAAATTAAAGATAAGAAGCTTAAAACGTATAGAATAATGGAGCAATGAGAAATGAATCTAAAAACTAATGTGAGTAGAACACAACTATCTTTTTGAAAAATTATTTGAAAGTACTTTTCTTTGTTTTTGTCTCTCTACTCATTTCTTATTCTTTTTCTTTCTTTTCTTTTCTTTTGTATATCTTTCCCTTCTTTATCACTATAAGAAAATTTGCAATTACCTACATAAAAAATTTATAGATAATTACTTGTGAATTTAAATCTGTATGTAATTACATACTTTTTATTATACTAGATAAACATTTCGGTCATATTATGATTATTATTATTCTTATAATAATTATTAATATTATTATGATTATTAATAGAAATAGTAAATTAATAATGTTAACAATAATTAATAATATTCATAATGTTAATAATAATTAATAATATTAATAGTTATATTAATAACATTTATAATACTGATTAATATTAATATTAATATATTATTAATGATGTTAATAAAAATAATTATAAAATTAAAAATTATAGTTATACTATTAATAATAATAAGTAATAATATAAGTACTATTAATATTGTTACTATTAATATTAATAATAATTTAATACTATTAATATTAATAATATAATTAATAATATTAATAATCATATTAATAATAGTAATAACATTATTAATAATTTTAATAACAATATTAATAATTTTAATAACAATATTAATAATAATATTTATAATATTAATAATAATGAAAACAATAATAATATTAATATTATATTAATAATATTAATTTAGTTGTGTACGAATTTGAATCCTTAAGTAATTACATACAGTGTATTTTTTTGGATTTATATGTAAATAATTACATATCATTATTTAAATTGGTATGTAATTATTAATGGATAAATTCGTAAATAATATATGATCATCGTGGATAATAGTTTCCTGCCTAAGTCTTTCAAAATTATGTACGAATTTACTTATGCATGTTTTCCGTCCAACTATTCATTATTTTATACGAAAAAAATCATAAATAACTCCTTTTTATCTATAAATAATAATTTTTTGGTAAGTTCAGATTTATTTATGATCTAAATCTCTAGTTAATTATCAGTAGGTAATAATAAATTTTTTTATAATGTATTTTCTTTTTCAATAAACATTTATTTATCAGAACAAAATTCAATTAGAGAATCCTAAAAAATAGAAACTTTTTGCAAAAAAATTCCTAAGAATAAATGACTTAGAGTTACTCATTCACAAATATCTTCTTTGTGAGCCTCCTGTTGCTTTTTTCGGATCTATTTAATTATTGAAAATGAGAAAAGAGAGATAAAAGTTTTATGCAAATGAATAACCAATTGTTCTATTTATAAAATTAAAGAAGTATCTGAGTAATAATAACATTTATTTTTTAGTTTATTAAGTTAGTCTTAATATATAAGTTTTTTTTTTCTCTAATATAAGTATTTATGTTGAACATTATTTAATATTTGAAATGTTGTATTTCTTCTTCAAAAGCTCCCTTTCAAGGATAATTTTCTAACAAAAAATACAAGGAGTGTACTTTATTAAGATTTTAAAATATTTTTTTATGTAAAAAAAAGTTTGTGATCTCTAACAGATTTTGTAAGAATATAATTATTTTTAAATGATTTTACGATCAGGTTTTTTAATTTGAATATTATAATGAAAAAATAATATATTTTAATATATTTTAAAAAATATATACTATAACAATTTTTATTTATACAAATAAGATATTTTTATGTGAATAACTTTGTTTAAAAATATTTAAGGAAAGCCCCAGACCCACACATCCTCACTCCACTCTCAACCCTACACACCCCTTCACAGTCCTAACCCTCCCCCATTCAGTTATTCAATTGGAATGATTTAAATTTATATATTTAATTATTAGATTATTAAAAATGATAAATCTCTATAAAAAAATGTTTTATAGCAATTAATTTATATATTTAATCACTAGCTTATTAAAAATGATAAATCACTATACAAAAGTTATTTAATAGCAATTAATTGATATATTTAATTATTAGCTTATTAAAAATGATAAATCACTATAAAAATATTTAATAGCAATTAATTTATATATTTAATTAGTAGCTTATTTAATAGCAATTAATTTATATATTTAATTAGTAGCTTATTTAATAGCAATTAATTTATATATTTAATTAGTAGCTTATTTCATAGCAATTAACTTATGTATTATTGAGTGTGTAGTTTATAATTTAAATGAGGAATGTTTCAAGGAACTATATAGATAACAAATTTGTAGGAGTAATAATATGAGGGGTTATTTTTAATAAAAGTAGATGAACAGTACTTATTTTTAATTAAAAAATTAAATGTGTAAATAAAAGTATCTCATGAAGTAACTTTATTTTATTGTAGAGACACTACTATATATATATATCCATTGAATCCTTTGAATTCTTCACATCAGTCTTCTAAGTAAGCATCTGCGGTGAAAAAAAAATCTGCAAAATGGCTTTCCGCATCAACCAAACTTTTCTTTTTGGTCTTTTATGCATTGCTTTGCTTTTTTCTTCAGGTAAAGAGAAATAATGGCTTTTTATCTCTTAAGTTGCATTTTCAATATAGAATGAGTGTTTCTTCCTGCACCTCCATGGAAGTCGTATTTAGCTTCTGGATTATGTAATCTGGAAGTCTTTTTTAAATGAGTTTTCAGATTATATAATCCGAAAACTACTCTATAGGGTGACACAAGAAGGATAAAAATGTATTTTCATGTTGTGTATAGAGATGGCAGAAGAAGATATGGAGGTGCAGGAAGAAACAATCATCTAGAATTCAAGTGAAAAATTGATTTTTTTTTTGTTCTCTCAGTGTTTCTATTGGGCTACTGGGAGATAAGCTTCTGGATTTTGGATATGCATGACCCAACAAGTTATTTTTTTCAAATGAATTTTTAACTTTTTCTAAGAAATTTATAAAGTTGCTGTTAATTTCTTTTCATTAAGGTATATATCAATTTTAGACACATGGGCAATGTAATCTTGAGTTAAATCCTAATTCATATTCTAAGATTATATAAAATCTTGATATTATTTTTATAACTCCATTATCAGATCCACGTATCAGAAAAGTAATTTATTTTGGTGGAGACATATATATAATTTTTTTTTTCCATTTTTTATATATTTGTGGTGAATACAGGATTAGCACAAGATTTTGACCTGCCAGGAACAAAATGCCAAAAAGGGAACTGTGTTAGTAACGCACAGTGTTTTCAGAGCTGTGTTAGCCAGGGTTTCCAGCGTGGTGGTACATGTGAAGGAGTGGTTCCTGGGATTATCTTATGCTGCTGTTTCACATAACTTAACTCTTCAATCGATGATATTACAATAAACTTTACATCCCAACGTTGCGTTCAAACTTTGATTAGTCAGAAATTTTTGTATTGTGCTTGAATTTTATTATCAATATGCAATTTGAGATAAATCTTTGTCATTTCCCTCCTCTCGTATTTTAAAATATAATTATTTAATAACATAATTAAAATTAAAGGTTTTATTTTAAAATTTATATGGTGGTCCACAATTATCATTTTAACTTATTATCGTTACAGTAAATTTTTAGGTAGTATAATTAAGGGTTAAGTGTTTTTTGTTCGTGTTGTTAAACTTAACTGTTACACTTGGTTTTTAACAGTAATTTAAACTTGATCTTTTCAATATTTATATAGTAAGAAAATTATTAAAATAAATTATTTTTAATTTTTTTATGTAATAAATAAATTGTTAATATTTAAAATTTTCATATTAATTCATAAATGATATAAATGTAATAATATTATAATATAATTTATGTTAAAAATTTGTTTGTTTTTTTAAAAAATAAAAATAAAATATATTTTAATACTTTGTTTATTTTAAGTAATATGTTTGATTTGGAAAAAAATTTAATATCGCATTATTAAATAATTTATATTATATTAAATTTTAATTTATTGAAACTAGAGACTAAGGGTTATCCGACGTTATTTAATAATTTATCGTCTACGGAAACTGGAGTTAAATTTGCTAAACACTCCAAATTTGAAGTCCCATAAGAAAATATAAAATAATTAAAAGATGTGGAAAGCAAGCGGAAAGAGACTTGGCAGGTCTTGTCTTTCTCAAAAGCCATTCTTAAGAATCTTAATACCGAATTGGAGGATAATCTTGTGAACTTTCAAATGTTTTGTGTTTCAGAATTGTGGTTTTGCAAAAGTGGAAAGGACGGTTTATTGACAATGGGGAGGAAAGCTTTATCTCCTTCATCGATGGTTACGAGGTCAGAGAATGTTATCTCTTCTATGTCTGATAATGATATAAGGAACTGTAATAGTCATTTTTGGTTAAAAAATAGGGAATTTGAAGTCCAAAAATTCCGAACATTGGAAAAAATTTGGGGTTCTCGTTTGCTGGGAAGGAATAAGTGGTTTTAAAATGTTTGTAGGCTTTGGAAGTTCGGGACAGAGGCAATATGAATCTCAAAAGGAAGGAGTGTGTAGTGTTTGATGATGAAAATAACTAGTCTGAATGTTAGGGGGTTAGGAGGAAGCAACAAAAGAAGATATCTAAAAGAGTTAATTTTCAAAGAACAAGTAGGAATGATGTGTATTCAAGAGACTAAGTGTTCTGAGTTCGGAAAAGAGAATTGCTTTAATATGTTGGGATCCAATGAAATTGATTGGGTTAAAAATGAGACTATCAATAATGCAGGTGAGATTATTACGATATGGAGAAGGAGTTGTTTTCATTTATCAAGTTTTTTTAATGGGAATAATTTCTCGGTTATTGAAGGAGAATGGAAGGTTGGTGACGGAGTAAGAGTCACTATTGTGAATGTTTATAGCTCACGTTCTTTGAAGGAAAATAAAGTGATTTGGGATGAGATTATTGCTTGCAGAGCGAGTTAGTAAAACAGGATTTGGTGTGTTGTACGAGACTTCAACTCAATTAGAACAAAGGAGGAGAGAGAAAACTTGGTTTCTGGTTCAGATTACAGTAGAGAAATACGTGGTTTTAATGAATTTATTGAAAAGGCTGAATTATTGGACATCCCAATGATTGGTCGAAAATTCACTTGGTACAAACCGAATGGTATGACTAAAAGTAGAATTGATAGAGTTCTGGTTTCTAAGGAATGGTTGGAAGTGTGGCCGAACAGTAAGCAATTCATTTATAGCAGATCCGTATCTGATCATTGTGTTTTGGTAATTAAAGACTCTTGCCCGGACTGGGGACCGAAACCTTTCCGTAGTCTGGACATTTGGCAAAAGGACAGCAGATTCAGAGATTTTGTTCGTTGTAAATGGCTTAGTTATGAAGTTCATGATAGAGGTTTGTTTGTGTTCAAAGAAAAATTGAAGAAGCTAAAATCTGATTTAAAAGTGTGGAATAGAGAAGTGTTTGGCGATGTTAAGCAGGCAGGGGAGATTCTAAAAAATAAAATTCAGGAGTTAGATGCACGCGATGATGTTGGAGACTTAGATGAGGAAGGTAGACTAGAGATGAGGTCTTTGTTAACAGAATAAAATGAAAATGCTTTTAGACAAGAAGCGATTATCCATCAGAAAGCCCGTCTTAAGTAGTTGAAAAATGGTGACCTTAATTCAAAAATTTCATTCGACTGTTAAATGGAGGAGGGTGAGAAACGGTATTAATGGTTTGTTTGTTGATGGTCGTTGGTGTAAAGATAAGGAGGTGGTTAAAGATAAGGTCAAAGATTTCTTTAAGGCTAGGTCTGAAGGTGCAGTTGGGCCTCAAGTCAGGTTGGATAATGTGTCCTTTATTTCTATTTTTGTTGTTGACAATGAGATGTTGCTTAGTCCTTTATCTGAAGAGGAAGTCAAGGGTGTTGTTTGGAGTTGTGATAGCTCGAAAAGTCCTGGACCGGATGGTTTTAAGTTTGGGCTCATTAAGTTCTATTGGGAGTTTTTTAGGGATGATATTCTTTTGGCCGTAAATTATTTCGCTAGCTTTGGGAAATGGTCTAAGGGGACAAATGCGTTGTTTGTGTGCTTGGTCCCTAAGTTGGAGAATTCACAAAACCTATGCGATTTCAGACCTATTTTGTTGGGTGTTTGTACAAAATCATATCGAAGTTACTTTCTCCAAGGCTTAAAAAGGTGATGAGTAAAATTATTGACTCAAGATAGTCTGCGTTTCTTGTCGATACGGGAATCTTGGATAGTGTGCTGGTGGCCAATGAGGTATTAGAGGAGGCAAAAAGGAAGAAGAAAAGCTGCTTGTTTTTCAAAGTGGACTATGAGAAGGCTTATGATTTGGTGAGGTGGGAGTTCATTAGTTACATGCTTGAAAGATTAGGTTTTTGGGAACAATGGATTGCTTGGATTAAATCTTGTTTGGAGTCTTCAAATGTATCTGTGCTGGTTAATGACAACTCGACTAAGGAATTCGTTCCTTCAAAGGGATTGAGACAGGGTGACCCCCTAGCCCCATTTTTGTTTCTTATTGCGGCTGAAGGTCTAGCAGGAGTAATAAGGAATGGTGTTGTGTCTGATTTGGTGGAGAGTGTGGAGGTTGGGATGGATAAGGTTAAAGTTAATATGCTTAAGTATGCAAACGATACTTTGTTCTTTTGCAAAGCGTCTTCCAAAAGTGTTTTCAGTTTAAAAGCTATATTGAATTGTTTTGAGCTGGCTTCAGGTCTAAAGGTGAGTTTCTTAGAGGTGTGGGGGTTGATGCTTATACGCTCATGTGCTTCGCAAAAATGCTTAATTGTGATGTGATGAAAACTCCTTTCAAATATCTTGGGATTCCTGTTGGGGGTGTCACAAGAGGGAAGCGTTTTGGGACAAGGTAGTTGAGAGGATAAAGACGAGATTGGGAAGGTGGAAAGGTAGACTTATTTCTATGGCAGGGAGGATCTGTTTAATTAAGTCCGTTCTTTCGGCTATTCCTTTGTTTTATATGTCTTTGTTTAAAATTCCTGTTGTTGTTGTGAAGAAGATAGTGAAAATCCAGAGGAACTTCCTGTGGGGTTGGGGGTCTGGTGGGCGAAAGATTGGGTGGGCTTCTTGGGAGAAGGTGTATGAGCCACGTGAAGTTGGTGGTCTTGGGGTTATTAACATTAAACTTTTCAAGGTTGCCTTGTTGGGAAAATGGATTTAGAGGATGGGTTATTCCAAAGGCGGTTTGTGGAAGGAGGTGTTAGATTCCAAGTATAGGGGTTGGAGAAATTTGAAAGGGCCTATTTCAAGAAAGAATGAGTCTCTTTGGTGGTGGGAGCTAAAGGTGATTTGGTCGATGAAGGAGTGGGGTGAAAAATTCGATGACCGTATTAAGTGGGAAGTTGGCAATGGGAAGGGAATTATGTTTTGGAAAGATAGTTGGGTGGGTAACTTTGCTTTGAAAAATAAATTCCCGAGGTTGTTCTCTCTGTGTGGGGATAAAGATTTGTTGCTGGAGCACTGCGGGGTTTGAGAAGAAGGAGTATGAAGTTGGAAGTTGGAAGTTGGGGTGGAGAGAAATCTGTTTGAGTGGGAGAAATCTCAGGTATGCAAACTTTTTGATGAGATTCAAGGATTGAGTCTTGTTTCGGATATTGATGACACGTGGTATTGGAAAGATGGTGTGTCTCCTGAATTCTCGGTTAAATCTGCTTATGGTGTATTAAGGGGAGAAAGTGATGGGGTATTGTCGAGTTTGTACGACTTTTTTTGGATCATTAAGGCTTTGCCAGCGGCCTAGGTTTTGACATGGAGGGTGTTGGAAAACAAGATTGCTACTAAAGTTAACTTGGCACGACGCGGGATGGTGGCTGATGGTATTGTTTGTTGTTTTTGCAGGTTGAAAGAGGAGTCTACTAGTCATTTACTCTTTGACTGTAGAACTGTTTGGCTTGCATGGCTTCAATGTTTCTCGTGGTTAGGAGTGTCGTCGGTTGCTCCCAATTATCCTATTGCTAATTTCATGCAGTTTTGTAATGCACCTAAGTCTTTCAACTCTATGCTGGGAAGTGTGTGGATCTCGATGGTTAGAGAGATTTAGAGTCATAGGAACAATGTCATATTTAAAGGTGGTGTGGTGGATTATTCTGAAATCTTCACTTTGGCTCAATTGAAGGCTTGGTCCTAGGTAACTTCTAAAATTCCCTCTGCTTTCTTCTCCTTCTCTGATTGGTGTCTTGCCCCTTTATTATGTTTGAATTCGATATAAGTTGTCTGTTTCTGTTTAGGTTGGCAGGTATCTTTATTTTGTTGAATGTTGGTTTTGAGGGATGGTGGGTTGGTTGTTGGTCTAGGTGGTTAAGGTTTGTTGTTATGATGTTCCTTGATATGTTTGGAGTGTGTTTCTACTGGGTCTGCAGTGTTAGATTGAGTTTGGTTCTTACCCTCTGTTGGAGTGGAGTATGTGAGAAGATGTGTTCTATTTTATAGGTATATATAAGGATTGAATCACCCCTAAAATGATTATAGTTATTAAATCTTTATTGCTGATAAAAAAAATATAGAAAATTAATAATATAACTTTAGCGAAAAACTTTTTTCTTTATCAAAATTGGGTCACGTAAAAGAGCGCTTAAACTTCTTTAACGTGAAGTAAATTTAAATGAATTATTTCAAAATTTATATTTAAAGTCAATAGTGTGTATACATTCAAACTAACCTAAGGACAAATGTATTGTTACATATCGAGTCCTGTTATAATCTTTTTTCGTAAATCTATGTTGAAACTGAAACGTAAATTACTCTTTCAGCATAAGTACACCAATATGAATAATGCAATTCTCTTCCCTCTCCATTAATTTCATTAATATATCATAATTAATAATTATTCTAGAATTCTAAACTAATAGCGAGACTAGAATTACTTCTAAATGTTTTTAATGTTTGTAATTATGTTAAATTATAAATTAACTAATGTAACACCAAAAAAATATTTACTATACTACAAGAGAGTGTCATATAAAGTATAATGTATTTTAAAAGACAACTTAACCATATACAAAATATAAAGATTTTTCCAAAAAAATGGTACTGTAATGAAAAATATTTTCCTGAAGAACACTTTTTTTTTTCTTTAATTTCCCAAAGTAACACTGAAATTGGATCATGGTTATTTTTTGGGCTCACATTTATTTCTGTGGAAAAAATATTATTCTCACATTTAAACTAAATATTTTAAATTTATTATTTTATGTTTATTTTGTAAAATCTCATTGTTTCTTATATATATATATATATATATATATATATATTTCTAATTTTTTAAATATTATAAATACTTCTATTTTTTACAATTAATATATTTAATTTTAATGCATTCAAAATTAAAATTATCAATTACTTAATTTATTAATTTTTTTTCATTTTTCAACCAAATAATAATAATAAATTTTAATTTTAAAAAATATAACAAATTAGTTATCCACTTACATTATTTTTTATTTTTTTTCCTTTTCCGAACAAATTAAACCCAAGACCATACCCCACCCTAACCCACTATTTTCTTTTTCGTTTTTAGTTACAGTTTTTTTTTATCAGCAAAGAATAAATAAAATAAAATGGGGTACTTCAGGGGTACCCTAACCCTTATACAAAAAATGAAAACAAGTTTTCTTGCACCAGTTAAGGATCCACCAAACCTTACATGACAATACTCAAAATCACATATAAAGAACAAGATACATAGTCCCCAAATACATCAACCAAACAGTGAAACACATCCTCAAAATAGGCACAAAATCCAACAGCTAAAGAAGATCTTTACCAACAGTCTGACCTACGCCAAACTAATTGCCAAAGACAACAACCGATCCTGCGAAAGAGAACATAACCAGAAAAACCTGCACAAATCATAAGCAACTTCCATTCGCAACCCAAGACAAACACATCAATCCATCCCTGCCAAGGAAAACTGTACAAAACACACCACAACTTCCAAACTTGGGTACAAACATTAAATAAGAAACACTAAATATCAATCTTTCAAATACCTCATACAACATTGAGGTTCCAAGCACTAGTCTGTGTAAGAGAAAGCAACCAACCTTTATTTTACTGTGATCCAAGACCAAGTCTTCCTTTGTACCACAGTAAAAACTTTCACTAGATCTACCCGTCCATTCTAAAAAACAACCATATTCATGTGATTCCAAAATTCACTTACAATACCTACCCAAATGCCCCCCCAACACCTGATAATAGCATGTTTCAAACCTATTGGTTTAAACATCTTAAAATGAATTTGTGCATCACAATGTAGAACCAAAGAAGACCGTAGCCACTCAAGACACAAACCCCAAATTCTCCAAGAGACCCTACATTCAAAAAATAAATGTCTTACCGATTCTTCTTCCACACCACACAAGGGACACCGAACACACACCAAAGGTATACACGTGTCAAAAGATTGTCCTTAGTGGCAATCGCATTACATGACACCCTCCAAGCTGTAAATTGTGCCGAAGGTAAAGTCTTTAATGTCCAGAGTTTCGGGACCACTACAGACTCCCCCCCCCCCCAATGAGAAAATTATAGGATGCCTTTATAGAGAAGTCCGTAGAATCAACTGTTGAACCAAGTGGTGTTCAAGCTTTGAAGAATCCAAACCCTTTGAAGGATGTTGAAGCCTTGACTGTGCTTGTTGTTGCTGTGCTGTTTTAGTTTAGTTCTGGGGTAGTTTGAGTGTTGTAATCCACCCCTTGATCGAATCTAAAGCATAGGCATTCTCAATCTTTTTGAAAGAAAAATGTTTTTAAAACTAAGTTAAAACAACCGATTGTTTTGTCGAAACAACCGATTGTTTATAATTAGATGTTTTGAGAAAAGATTGAAAACTGTTTTTCAAATGGTTGAGCTGTTAAAACCAAAACAACCGATTGATTCGGGGAAACAACCGATTGTTTGTTTTGGGACCATAACAGAAAAACTGTTTTATCTTTGACTGAGCTTTAAATGATTTAACTGCTTACGCTCCAGTCATTAAATGCTTTAACCAATCAATAAAAGCAATTTAAGAGTTTGTTAAGATTTGATAACAAACAACATCTTTAAATATATTCAAAAAAACAGATTTAAGTAACAAGATTTTGAATAGAGTTTTTGAGTTTTTCAAAGAGCTGAGATTGCTTAGAGTTTGTGATTGATCAAAGTGTGTAGAATAGGATTCTGCTTGTATTGATTTCAGATTATCTTCTGTAACAAGTGTAATCCTTGTACTCTGTTGAACAAGTTTCGTTTCTATGGTTGCTGAGATTGGCTGTGTGTTCTTGAGAGGATCAAGATCAGAAATCTTAGTGTTGGTGTGTTGGCCAAGAAGAGTGTGTGTCTTGAGGTGTTCAAGGTCACTTTCTTGGTTGTGGTGTAAGTGATCAAGGTGTGATTGCTTAGTGGATTTCCTCAGAGGGTTTCTGAGAAGACTAGATGTAGCTCTGGATTTGGAGTGAACCAGTATAAACATCTGTGTGCATTCTCTCTATCCCTAACTCTTTAAATTCAGTTTTGATATTTGTTAACTGGTATAAACAACCGATTGTTTTGGTAAAACAACCGATTATTTTTACTAGTATTGTGCTTTTTGCTTTATGTTTTGAAAAACCGATTTCTTAATCAAGGTTTTCTCGAAGTAATTTCATTCAAGGCTGAAAAAGTTTCGAAAACTCTCTTTAAACAATTCACCCCCCCTCTAGTTTAAAGCCATATATTCTAAAATCAACATCCCTCCAGAGCCATTTATCGGTCTTATTTTGACCCTCTCTTATTAACCTTTAGTTATCCAACACCTGCAATAAACTGTCAGCCAAACCAGATTCCCACACAATGAGATTCCTTCTCCATCTCAGCTTCCATGACCAACTATTATTAATCCAAACCCCAACTTGTGAAAGAGTGCGACCAATATCTAAAGATATCGAAAAAAGCCTATGGAATTTATGCAATAAAGGCACATTGTCCACCCATTTATCTTCCCATAACCTGATTTCTTTTCCATCCCCTACTTCCAACCAACCTTTGTCTTAAATGTCATTACCCCACTCCTCTAAATTCCAAACCTTTCTAATGTCCCTCCACCAAAGCGATTCCTTACAATTCTCACCTTGAGACCTTAAGCCCCTCCACCCACCATACTTAGAGTCTATAATATCTTTCAATAAATCGTTTTTTTTTCAGACTTAAGTCTCCAAATCCATTTCCCTAGGAGAGCTAAGTTAAATTTTCTTAGATTGATAACCTAAACCACCTTTGTCCTTCGACTCACAAACCTTATCCCACGCCACCAAGCAATTTTTCTATTCTCTGAGCCCCAATCCCACAAAAAATTCTTTTGAAGCCTTTTCACTTCCTTCACCACAGTTGCCGACACACAAAATAAGGAGACGTAGAAAAACGGTAAGGATGTAAGCACCGATTTGATAAGACATAACCTGCCCGCTAAAGAGAGGGATTTCCCTTTCGAAGAGCTCAACCTACTTTGTATCTTATTGAGCATCCCTTCCCAAAAAACACACCTCTTATGATTCCCGCCTACCATCATCCCCAAGTAACTGAAAGGTGTCTTCATAATATGACAATTAAGAATAAAGGCAAAAACCATCGTTTGATTAATGTTCACACCCACTCCTCCAAACTTACTCTTATAATAATTAACCTTAAGACCAGAGGCAAGTTCAAAGCACTTCAGAATAGCCTTTAATGTCAGAACACTTTGAATTGAGGCTTTATAGAAAAATAAAGTGTCATCTGCATATTGCAACATACTTACCTTTACTTGTCTTTCCCCAACCTTAATACTTTCTACTAACATCTTTTCTTCCCCCTGTCTAACTATCCCTACAAGTCCTTCAGCCACAATGAGAAAAAGTAAAGGGGAGGATGATTATAAGCAGTTTTTTATCCATTCAATCCACTTACCACAGAATCCCAATCTTTCTAGCATGTAGTAAATAAACTCCCAACTTACTGAGTCATATGCCTTTTCATAACCCACCTTAAAGACCACACATTCTTTCTTTTTCCTCTTTACCTTCTCAATGGTCTCATTAGCTACTAACACACTATCCAACAAACCCCTTCCTTCCAGAGAAGCAGTCTGCCTAAGGTCAATGACTTTATTCAACACCCTTTTCAACCTTGAAGAAAGGATTTTAGATACAATTTTATACACACATTCTACCAAAGAAATCGATCTAAAGTCATTCAGATGTTGTGGATTTACCACCTTTGGGACAAGAGTAATAAAGGAAGCATTAGTACCTTTTGGCCAACTTCCACCCTCTGCAAACCTTTGTACCGCACTCACAACGTCCCCTTTTATAATATCCCAACAAAATTTTATAAAGACAAAATTAAACCCATCCGGTCACAATTCCAAAATACCTCCTTAACTTCGGCTTTAGCGATAGCTCCAACCAACATTTCATTATCCTCCCTAGAGATACCCTTAAACTGAACATTATCCAATCTAACTAGTTGTCTTCCCCCTACTGAATCTGCCCTTAAATAATTCCTTCACTCTAGCTTTTACTTCAACCAGATCATCACACCATTGATCGCCGACCTTGAGACCATTAGTCCCATTATGCATCCTCCTCCACTTAATACTTGAGTGATAAAACTTTGTATTAAAATCACCATGACTTACCCATCTCAACCTTTCTTTTTGCTGTAAAACCGCTTCTTGTTTAACTTTGACTTGCCCCAATTCAGCTAAAAGTTGTCTCCTTTCCTCCTTGTCTTCCACACTCAACTCCCCTTCATAATCTTTTCCATTAAGGACTTGGATCCTTTTTTCCAACTCCACTATTTGTTTATTAACATCTCCAAAAACATATTTGTTCCAATTCCTTATGTCAAACTTTAACCTTTTCAATTTCTTTTTCAAAACGTACAAACCATTTCCCCTAATATCATAACTTTCCCACTTAGTCCTTACGAGCTCGTTAAAACGGACATCTTTTTGATACATCGAGACATTTAAACGGTTTTGGACCCCAATCAATGTTTATATCCTTTAAAGTTAAAGCACAGTGATCCGAAACCGTTCTCCCTTCCGCATGCAATTTACTTCCCGACCACTTCTCCAACCATTCAAGGGAAACTAAAACTCTATCTATTATGCTTTTGATAGTCCCATTAGGTTTATACCAAGTAAACTTTCTACCCACCAATGGAATATCGACCAGACAAGATTCTTCAATAAAATTATTAAAACTCTGTATTTCACTACTATAATTGACATTAGAACTTTGGCATCTTCTCTCTCCAACACTTCTAATAGAATTAAAATCTCTAGCTACACACAATTTTATTGGGTGATTTTTTCTTACCTCATTTTTCTCATCCCAAATAATTCTCTTTTCTCTTAAGGTACCGCCACAGTAAACATTTGTTATTGTTATTTCTACTGGCATTCCTAACTTCCATACTCCTTCAATAATTGAGAAGTTGTTCCCGTTTCTAAACCTTTTCATTTCAAAGCAATCTTTCTTCCACATAGTAATTAACCCTCCACCATTATTAACTACCCCAATCTCAATCCAGTCAATTTCATTTGACCCCCAAATTTGATAGAACCTTTCCTTACCAATTTGTTCACATTTTGTTTTCTGAAGACAAATAACTCCAACTTGTTGTTTTCTAATGAGATCACTAATATACTTCCTTTTTATCCTTTCTCTCAGACCCCTAATATTCATACTAATCAGTTTCATCGTCAACAACCTTTAGCCCACCCCTACGTAAACCTTCCTTCCTATTGTCCTTTTCTTCCTGACTTCTTAAACCGTTTAAGACATCTTCCTCGCTTCCATAACGAGAGAACCCTACTTCCATCCTTGTATTCCAAATTATATATGCTTTTATACTCTCATTATTTAACCAAACCATACAATTATTAGCACCATTATTAGTAATATCAGTAGAATTATAGACTAACCTTACATCCGTTTTATGAGCAAGTTCTTTACATCCGTCAAGACGTTCATACCCCACCTCTTGTGGATAGTTGTTGCTGGTAAACTCCCCAACTTCCAGCAACTTCTGTCCAACACCAGATAGTGACGCAGCACAACGATGAGAGTGCACGTGCGCCACATGGCTCGCAGAGAAGTCCTCAGAATATACTGCAGTGACGCTCAAGGGGCTACGAACTACCAATGAATATGCTGAATCGTTTCCATGTTCCGAGGGAGTTTCTGCCACAACCAATCCATCATCTCCAGAAGACGTAACAGGCGTGGCACGACTGCGAGCTGAGAATGATGGTGACGCAGCGTCACGACAGCGAGTTGAAGACAACGAAGCAGCATCGCGACGACGAGTTGAAGACGACGACGCAACATTGCGTGTAGCGGAGGAAACCTTCATTCGAGCGACGCACCTGGTTCCGTAGGCAGGAGGCGATGACAGAGCGTCACGTGCGGCTGCGAGAGCCAACGTTTGGGCATCGCAAGTGGTCCCCCTGGCAGAGGACGACGATGCAGCTCCTTGTGCGGCGGTGGCCACCTCCATTCGTGCATTGGACCTGGTTCCGCTTTGCCCAAATGACGCTGCCACAACTGTCCCACCGCCTCCGGTGAACGTTGACAGTTGGGCAGGGAGGCTGCAGTTAGTGTGTCCTAGGGCCACGTCAGCCTTACTTCCAACCCCAGAAAATTCAATTTCACTAATAATTGGGCTTGTTCCAGCTAAACACCCCCTCTCTAATGTTTGGAATTGGGCCCAGTTGTTAGAATATATGGCCTTAAACGAGAGAGGGAGTGAATTGTTTAAGGGGTTTTTTGAAAAATTTTCAGCTAGAACAAAATCCTTTGTATGAAACTCAATCAGAAATTCAGTTAGCCAAGATATAAAGCACAAAACAGCAAAGCACCAGAAAAACAATCGGTTGTTTCTTCGAAACAATCGGTTGTTTATACCAGCAAAGCAATAACAACTGAACTTAAATGAGTTTAAGGGAAGAAAGAGATACACAAACAGTCTATACTGGTTCAGTCTTAAACCAAGAGCTACATCCAGTCCCCAGAAGCCACTAGGCAATCCACTAAGCAATTAAAACAGATTACACACAAACCACCAAAGAAGTGACCTTGAACCCTTCAAGAAACACACTTGCTTTGGCACAACACACACCAAGAATGTTGATCTTGACAACCGCAAGAGCACACAACACTCCTTGGCAACAACACCAGAAATTACAAAATGTTCAGAACGAATTACACTTGTTTACAGAACAATCTGAAATCAATACAGATGTAATCTTATTCCACTTTCTCTTGAAGAAAACCCACAGCTGAATGTGAATGTTCAAAACTTGAAAGCAATCTTTCTCAACTGAAAAACTCAAATCTGTTTTTTCTTGTTTGTTATAAAACATAAACAAACTATTTATACCTTTCAAAGATTGGTCAAAATATTTAATAGAGGAGTGTATTTAGTTGGAAATCATTTAAAGCACATTCAATTAACAAAATAGAATTCTGTTAGGATTTTCAAACAAACAATCAATTGAAACCACGAAACAATTGATTGTTTTGGTGTGACAGCAAGCAAAAGCTACAGTACCAGAAAAACAATCGGTTGTTTCACAGAAACAATCGGTTGTTTATACCAGCAAACAACAAATAAAACTGAATTTAAAGAGTTAGAGATAGAAAGATTGTACACAGTTGTTTATACTGGTTCACTCCAAACCCAGAGCTACATCCAGTTTTCTCAGAACCCTGAGGAAATCCACTAAGCAACCACACCTTGATCACTTACACAACAACCAAGAGAATGACCTTGAACACCTCAAGAAACACACTCTCCTTGGTCAACACAACAACACCAAGATTGCTGATCTTGATCCCCTCAAGAACACAACCAATCTTAGCAAACACAGAAACAAAACTTGTCTTTACAGAGAGTACAAGGATTACACTTGTTACAAAAGATAATCTGAAATCAATACAAGCATAATCCTATTCCACAACTTTGATCAATCACACACTCTTAGCAATCTCAACTCTTTGAAAAACTCAAAAACTCTTAGTGAAAACTTGTCAAAGATTGATTGTCAAATCTGTTTTTCTGAATTTATTCAAAGATGTAGTTTGTTATCAAATCTTAACAAACTCTTAAATTGCATTAAAAGATTGGTCAAAGCATTTAATGACTGGAGCGTAAGCAGTTAAATCATTTAAAGCTCAGTCAAAGAGAAAACAGTTTTTCTGAATGGTCCCAAAGCAAACAATTGGTTGTTTCCTCGAATCAATCGGTTGTTTTGGTACTTAACAGTTCAACAATTTTAAATACAGTTTTCAATCTTTTTCTCAAAACACCTAAGTATAAACAATCGGTTGTTTTGACAAAACAATCGGTTGTTTTAACTTAGTTTGAAAACATTTTACTTTCACAAAGATTGAGATGCTTATGCTTTAGATTTAATCAAAGGGTGGATTACAACATTCAAACTACCCCAGAACTAAGCTAAACCAGCCCAGCAACACCAAGCACAACAAAGACATCAACATCCTTCAAAGGATTTGGGTTCTTCAAAGCTTGAACACCACTTGGTTCAACAAAAACAGTTTTCAACCTTTTCTAAAACACCTAAGAGGAAAACAATCGGTTGTTTCGATAAAACATGTTGTTTTTCACTTAGTTTGAAAAACACTTTAAACTCAAAAAGGTTTTAAAACACATTTAGCTTTAGATTCAACTAAGACTGGATTGCACAAATAAACTACCCAGATCCTATCCTAAACACAGCAACAACTCTAGCCTTGAATCAAACACTTGGATTTGGATTCTTCAAAGTCGTTGATAACTCTTGATCAACACCAGTCACACTCAAAAGGCCCAATATCAACATATATACATTTTTTTTTTATCTTTGTTAGGGTTTGCCTTTGATCACCTACCTCATTAAGTGCAACGTTACATTGCCCAGACGCCTCCTCTAAATCGACAACTGCTTCATTAAAACACCTATCTTGTTCACCTATATCATCAATTACCTCATTAATGTGCCTGGTTTTTTGTAGCCCACTATTCTGCTGGTCCTCCACGTCAGCATCCCTGTCTTCTCTCTCCGTGTATGACCTCCATGACTCCCTGTAGAGAAACCCCTCCACTTCCTCCATCGCCGTCTCCTCCCCAACATCACCATGAAGAATTAAATTTCTCCCAAATTCTGAATCTTCCGATGCACCATACTCCCTCCCTACGAAACTTTCGATCTCATCATCATCTGAATGATTTTCCCATTCACCAATATAATCTTTTTTCATATTAATAACAATTTCTTCTTCAATAACTATTTGACACATAGTCTCATTAATCTTCATACAGTTTGTCCACTGAACCTCTCTTGCTACAGGAAATTTAATTAAGACTCTAGCATATTCTAGCTCTTCCATCTCCAAAGTATATTTGTCAATTTCTACAAGCGTTCCGACCATGGACACTATACTTTCCAAGTTTTGCCTACTCCATAGATTCAGGGGCAACCCTCTAATATGGGCCCAAACATATTTTTCTAACACCATAAAGTCCTTCTCCCAAGGGGTAATAGATTCAAAGATTGATTCAAACCACTCTTTATTTTCATCTATAGTCTTTTTAATCAAACTCGCATCTTCTCCAGACAGTAGAATGCAGTTACCTCCCAGGAAACGCACACGAATGAAATTAAATCCAGTCAATATAAAACTTTTCTTCATATCCTTAGCCTTACTTGGTTCCTTACTTCTACCAATGAAGCAATTATCTAACCACTCCAAATGTTGCAACTTTGCCTTGAACACTATTGGATATACATTCTTCTTTTCCCCCTTACATCCTTTCCCCACAACAGAAGCATACAACAACTTTTCCTTCCAAATTGTATGGCTCTGATTCACGTTGGATTTAGTGTTCCACTCCTTCCTTGGCTCTCTAACTCTGTTAAAAATTGGTTTGGGTTCTACATTCCTCCCGTGTCTTGGCTCTTTGTCTCTATTGTATTTCAATATGTTTACCCTTACTTTCTAGTAACCGATCCAAACATAATCCAATTTCCTTTCCAGCTCTACCACATCTATCATATCTTGAAACTGAACAAAGCCAAATCTCTTATTTTTGTTATTCATTCTTCTAGAAATAAACACATCAACAACTCTTCCCCATCTCTGAAACACTCTCCACATGTCCTTCTCTTCATATTTCAAAGGAAAATTTGGAAGAAGAACTTAACTTTCTTCAACCCTCTCTTCCTCAAGGTGTGCCACTCTCTCTCTCTCTCTCTCTCTCCCTCTCCCTCTCCATTATCGGGGTTGTGGTAGTCTCCATACACAGGTTAAGATTTAGTCTTGGATCTTCTCAAAGGTACCGTTTTTAGTGAGTTTGTTTTTCTCTGACTGGTATCTAGAACTCCTGATGTGTATGCATTCGATTTAATATTATTATTAGGACGACGGGATTGGTCCTTGATCTTTCTGTTTTCGGTTACGGTATTTACTACAACATATAGTTTTCCTTTTATTTCTTTCATTTTTAAATATAAAATATTTAATTTATTTATTTTTATTCATATTATATTTGTTATTACATTTTCAATACAATTTCTACCAACAAATTACACTAGCTATATTTATTTAATATTTTCAACTACATCTTTTAATTTCAAATTTTAATTATTTTTAATTTTTAACTTTCAATGCTCATAGGTACGTACTTCTATTTTAATTTAAAAATGTTTTAATGTTCTACCAAACAAAATTATATTTAATCTTATATAATTAATTAATTATTTTTCTCTCATTTAAAATTTATTTTCCCTATTTCTATTAAATTTTTTACCTATAATTTTTTTCACCACAGAATTCATTATAGATGAAGTTTTAGACATAAAAAAAAAATACATATTCAAATTATGAATACCAACTAGACCACACTCATACTTTATGTTCTATCCTATTTAAAAAAAATAAGTTTCTACAAGTCATTCACTATAAAAGAAAAACCCACATTATTTCACTTTAATACCAAAAATAAAAATTAAAACCATCCCAAATTTCAGCTCATTAGTAACTGACTTTCAAATGTCAATTCTAAACCCTAAACTCTAGAACACGTAATTATATTTTTGAGAAACTATATTTTGATCATCTAGGGAATGATATTTCTCCACTCCACTTCATTATCAGAAAAAAAAATAATCTCTTTTTTTATTTTCTTTCCCTAATCTTCTCTTTCTCTTTTTTTTTTCCTTCTCTCTCTTCTTTCTCCTTCTGTTTTTTTTCGTAAGCCCCATTTCCTCTCTCCTTTTATTCCCTTCTTTGTAACTCCTCTCCTCCTTTTTATAGTCATACTTAATTATTATTATTATTATTACAATTATTATTATTATTTTTATTAATGGAAACATTTTTCCTCATTTTTTCTGTGTATCCACATTTTTCCTCTTTTACTCATTTTTTTATGATGATAGAAATGTAATATATATACAAAAATAATTTTGGATAAGTCGAAATTGAGAAGCAAAAAATGATATAAAGAAAATGATTAAAAGTGGAGGTTATTTTATTTTATATGTGAGATTTGATGTCGAAATGTGTGATAGTATGTTATTTTTGTTACCTTAAAATAAGAAACTAAGAAAAGAGTGAGAGAGTCAAATAAAAACTACACATTAATATTATTATTATTTTAAGTAATTCATATGAAATGACAAAATACTCCATTGTATTAATAAAATGAGATATATTAAATAAGGGTAGAATTGAAAAAAATTTGTATACACAAAAAACGGTTATAATGGAGAATTCCCTTTATATATAGGTATATATTATTATCATCATTATTATTATTATTATTATTATTATTATTATTATTATTATTATTATTATTATTATTATTATTATTATTATCTTATTTTACTGTTACATTAATAACTAGTAAATATATTTACCATGCATACTTATCTCTTTCTTCCAAACATGAGTTCTTATCTCTTCCTTAGAAGATATAAGTCTTTATTTTCTTTTAATTTTATTTATTATTTTAATTATAATTATTATTATTCTTTATATATATATATATATATATATATATTTCTTTTTAAGTCTTATGTTATTATAAAAATAATTTATATAATATAATTTTAATACATTATGCCTAAAAAATATTACATTATAAATCTTTAAATGAGTCATTTTTTTATTAATAATATCAAAAGATCTCATAGAGAAACACTAAGTCAAATGAATTATTTTTCCAATAAATTTTCTATCTGTTTTTTCAACTTTGTTAATTTGGGTGGTGCCATTTGGTATGGAACAATTGACACATAACCCCCTCCAAGAATAAGATTTATTGTAGACTCTATCTCCTCTTTGGTGGAAGTCCTAAAATCTCCTCCAAAAGTACATCCATAAAGCCCCAAATTACAAATATATACTTTTGTGTTTTATCAACATCTGTGGCACAAACTAAAAGCATGAAACATTTTGCACCCAGTAGTACATCTCTTTCAAATTGTTGGATTGAGATAAATTGCATTCTCTCTTCTTCAGGAAAAATCAACTTCTTTTGACAACAATGTATGAGAATGTGATTATTAGACAACCAATTCATTTTTAAAATAAATTTTAGATTTTTTAGAGTCATACAAAACATATTATTCATTTATCTTTGCCCAACTATAACCATTGGACACTTAGCACACATTGAAAAAGTTACTACAATATCCCCCATTAGTGTAGATACCATTAGCTTAATATCTAACTCTAACTAATAACTTAAGTTTTTATAACATAAATAGAGCAAACAAAAGAATGGTTACCCCCAAAATCAAACAATACAACTAATTGTACGGTAAAGATGAGACATTTACCTCTAATAAGACTATTAAATCATTAAGTTTCAGCTATACTAATAGCAAACACCATTAACTGCTATGGGTTTCTGATTGTTACCCGAATGTACTTGTTGTCCCCTACCAGAATTTGGGGCTCTCAACTATAAACACAACGGTCATTTCTTGCATGTACATTTGGTATTATATGAGAACATGATCTAATAACATTTGGTCCACCACATCTAAAGCAGTCCACTCCTATTTAATTGAGATATGGAATAAGGTTTCTTTTTATCTCCATTCTTAAGTTAACTTCCAGAAGGTCCTCCCAATTTAGCAACTCAACTACTACTTTTAAGACTCTCCACCATTTTTTCATTCTCTATTACAACAAGGAATTCTCTAATCGAAAAAGGAATCACCACCTCTTTAAGGTTCTACTTCAACCCAAACTCAAATTGTTTGCATCTCTAAGCCTCAAATTACGGCTTGGGTATAGAATATGGCTAGGTGTTTGAACCTGGTAGCATATTTTAGTAATTAAAAGATTTTCCTGTTCCAGTTGGATGAATTCATTCTTTTGCATATCGAACACTATTAGGAAAATACTCCTCCATAGATATAACTTTGAAGCTCTCCCAAATGACATTTTCTCCTTTATCCACCATAATCTATTCATGCCTATCCACCAAAACTTGGTTTCATTAGTGAACATATATATGGTATTGAGTATGTTAGAATTTGAGGCCTAAACAAAATAAGGTGAAATGTTTTTGAAAGATTTTTGCAAGGATTGAAAGTAGAGTGAAAATTTATTAAGAATCAATCAATTGAAAATTTTGTTCAACCAATAAAAAACCGCTTTAAGTTTGATTCCAGAAAATCAACCAGTTGTTTTCAAGAAACAACCGGTTGTTTATACCAACAGAATTGAAAAACAATGTTAAAACAATTTATAAGTGTAGGGATAGAGAAAGTAAAACAAGATGTTTATACTGGTTCACTCTTAACCTAGAGCTACATCTAGTCCTCAGCTAACCACTGAGAATTCACTGTGTAATTAACTCTAGATTAGAAAACACACACCAATAGTGATGATCTTAAACCTTTCAAGAATACACACGACTCTGTGGAAAACAATATAGTTTCCAGAAACACCTTTTGAAACTGCCTTACACTCCAATACAAAAATTCAATGTTTAGAGAAGAAGAGGAATAGAATACACCTAGGTATACAAAGCTTAAGTTCAGAAGAATGCAAAACCCAATCTTATTCAACAACTTTTGGTTTTTGATTTAACTGCTTTGATCATTTGATAGAAGTATAAAAAGGTTGTTTTACGCTCCTATGCATTATTAACTAAGTAAGAGAAATTAATCAAAAACAGTTTCCAAGATTTAAAAAACAGATTAAAACCACTTAATAGAATTGTGTTAAGATTTTTCAGAAAAACAACTAGTTGATTTCTCGAAACAACCAGTTGAATCTGTTTGACAACAAAGCCAAAACAAAGCTAAGCTTTTCCAAGCCATTTTAAAACCCACTAATTGTTAAACAACCAGTTGATTCAACATTTCAACAAGTTGAAATTTCAAACTCTTTTAGAACACTCATCTTTTCAAAAAGATTAAGATTCAATTAACCTTGGATCATCTTAAAGAGTGAATTAACAATTCAAAGACTACTAGACAACACACACACAACCAACAACAAGGTCTTCAAGCTTTCCTCTTGGATTTGGAGACATCAAATCACCTTGTTTAACAACTCCATCGAGGTAGAGATAGCCACAAGGTAATTCACACGAAGACCGCTCATCAAGTGTGGGAAGATCTCTGCGAACAGTTCGGATAGAAGAATGCACCAACCATTTCTGAAATTCATAAGGCAATAGCAACCATGTCCCAACATACAATGTCAATGACTTCATACTACATCAAACTCAAAGTACTGTGGGATGAAATCGAGCTATATCGTTCACCCATAGTTTGTAATCAGACAAAGGAGCACCAGATCGAGAAGGAAGAAGTTAAATTGATGCAATTCCTCATGGGGTTGAATGATTCGTTCAAAAAAATCAGGTCCAATATTTTCATCATGAATCCTCTACCAAATTTCTGACAAGCATACTCTCTGATTGTGCAAGAAGAGACACAACAACAAATGAATTTGGATATTGGCGAGAATTTTTCAATCACGACATCAGTACAAGGTTGATCTGCCAATTGGAAGCAATGAAAAGGTAATATCTGTGAACATTGTAACAAACTAGGTCATACCATAGATGAATTTCGTACTTTGAAATTTCATTGCACATATTGTGATAAAAGAGGACACACAGAGGATAGGTGTCGCATAAAAAACGGGACATGGAACTCCAGTGGAAGCAATGGCTAACAACAACGAATAAATAATAACCCCAAAAGCTCTTATTCATCAGCGGCAAACATGGCAGATTCCTCTTCATTACCACATGACAACAATGATTTTGATGGAAACCTTGTACAAGGCTTCACTGCCGAGAAAATTCAGCAATTGGCAAAGACTGTTTACTCACTTAACAATATTGGTAAGAGTGAACCGGTTATAAACGTTGCAGGTCTCTTTGCTTTTAACTCGTCTATTGATTCTACTTTTACGAAACAATGGATTTTGGATAGCAGAGCAACCGATCACATTGCATCTGATTCAATATTTTTCATACACACTTAATCATCATTTATTCCAAATGTTAATCTTCCTATAGGCTCAACTGCGACCATCTCAAAAAAGGTATTGAATTTCATCGCACGTGCGTCTACACTCCCCAACAAAATGGAGTAGTAGAACGCAAACATAGACACATTTTAAAAACAGCACGAGCACTCATATTCAGTCTCATTTACCATCAGAGTTTTTGGGGAATGCGTTTTCACCGCCACATATATCATTAATCACTTGTCATCACCTTTACTAAAAAATAAACCACCTTTTGAGCTGTTATATAATCAGCCACCTTCATTTTCTCACCTAAAAGCTTTTGGTTGCCTTTGTTACGCAAATGTTGTTTCCACTAACCAAAAAATTTGATCCGTGCGCTCGACAATGCATCTTCATTGGTTATCCTCACAATAAAAAATGATACAAATTATTTGATATAGATGTATGCACTTTTTTTACAAGTCGTGATGTCCCCTTCCATGAAAGTGTTTTCCCATTCTGCCAACAGTCTCGGACGCAATCCTCACCTCCATTACAGGATATTTTTCCTGCTATTGACATTGACTTACTCACTCATGTCCAACATTCACTCAATTCACCATCTTCTCCTACTCGTCACAATGCACCCGAACCTCCACTAGACCAACCTTCTTCTCCTACACCAGGAAGTCCAGCACCCATTACTGAACCTTCTCTACTCGACCTCCCTGTTTGACGATCAAGCACTACACCATTTTTGATCTTAGACAACGCCTAAAAAGCGTTGCCTAAAGTAGGAAAAGCGTTGCCTTAACTTTAGGCAACACTTTGGCAACGCTTTTTCAGGCGTGGAGTATGCAGCCGTGGGCTTAGGTTTAGGCAACGCTTTTTTGTAGCCGTTGCTATATATTGGTAGAATAGGCAACGTTTTTTGAAAAAAAAATTAGGCAACGCTTTTTCTCATAATGTTTAGGCAACACATTTTCAATGTTGCCTATTGTTTAGGCAACGTTTTTTTAAATGTTGTTATTGGTAAAGGCAACGCTTATTTACATGTTGTTTGTCTTTTTAAGCAACACTTATTTACATGTTAGGCAACGCATTTTTACTATTGCATATTGATAGAATAAACAACACTTTTTTCATAATGTTTAGGCAACGGTTATTTACATGTTGTCAGTCTTTTTAGACAACATTTATTTACATGTTGTCTATATTTTTAGACAACACTTTTTTAACGTGAAAAATTATGAAATATATCTTAATTTATAAAATTACGCAATAGGCAAAATTTTCAAACTAATTTAAAACGTAATTACACATTTAGACCACATTTATAATTTTACATTTAGATCACATTTATAATTTAAGTAAGAACAATGTATATAATATTAAATATTTCAAATGTGCCAAGTTACATACTCCATTGTATATCAAAACAGTAAAAATTGTAATTATTACAACTAATTAGAGTTAGAAATTAACAAAGAGAAATTAATAAAGAAAATCTCTTAAAATTTCTACATTTCTTCATGTTCAGTATTAGTATTATCTTGACGTCCAACCTGAAACAATTAAACAAAACATACAAATCTTTTAAAATATTATCAAGTTTGTAAATAAAATAATATATAAATGCAAAATACCTAGCCTATAATATTGAATGCAAATGATATGTCCATACCTGAACCAAGTAAAGGAACATGAGTGGAAGTAGATGAACGTGGAGCAACTACAGTGTTTTCTTTCCCTAAAGCCCGTGAGTATTAAGTTGCAAGAAAACTGTTATAACTAGATTTATAAGATGAAAGAGAAGCAATTAACACAAAACCAATTGAGCTCAAACTCTAACAAAGTTTATTGATCCCATTCAGTGCATATACTCTTGTTTTTTCCTATTCATAGCATTTTCTTTACTGACTCCTCAGGGCTGCAAAAATAAGTACGAGGGTCATGTATATTTCCTAAATTAAATATTTGATGACCTATTTATTGATTAAATCTATTTTGCAAAGGTAAGATTATTTCTCAGTAAATCTATAACTTTAAGTAGCTTAAACCAACACTTCCCTAGTGATATTATGTACTAAAATACCAGTATATAACTGCAACCCACAAATATAATGAACATGCAAATACCAATTTACCTAAGAATAATCAACCTATCTCAAATGCTATAGAAAAACTAAGATAAGTTAGAGCAGAAGTTCACCTCTGAAATGGCTATAGTGGACCACCAATTGAAGAAGCAATGTTGATATATTTCGCAGGCAATGATTTGTCATACCATTCACTTCAATAACATACCCTTTATAAACAGGGACAATTTCTTGAAAACAGAACCAAAAATTAAAAACAAAAACTGAAAATAGAAATAGAAACATCAATTAAAAACAGAAAACAGAACCAAGTGCTCAAGGAAAAGGTGAGAAGGAGAATAAAAAGGCGTGGATCATTGTAGGGTCTGTTGTGGGGGGACTAGTATTGCTTGTGTTGTTCTCACTTCTTGTTTTGTGGATGAGAAAGTACAAACAGAAGAAGAAAATGCAGCAGATGGAAAGGACGACCGAGTTGGGAGAACCTCTTCAAATGGCTTCAATTGGTTATGTTTTATAGATCTTCATCTTGAAAGATCAGAAATATACAACAAGGCTTCGAACGAACCGAGCCACCGAATCATGGTATTGGGAAACCACAGGAAAAAGGTAAGGAGATATTTGGTGGTGGAGTTTTGATAGGGATGAAGAAAAGTTTGGTGTTTTACATGGGTAGAGCTCCCTGGGGTGAGAAAAATAATTGGGTCATGCACTGCAAAACAAGCAACCATATAGATCTTCTAAGGTTAGTAAATCAATGCATCATGCATTCACCACAGCTAGTTTCCTTAATTCAATTAAGTACTTGACATATACTATGAACAAATATCATATTCATTTTATAAATACAGGCAAAATGTCAACAGACATGAATTATTAAAAATATTTAAGAGTGATAAAAGAATGTTTCATTGATAATCAAAATATTAAATTACAGGTGTTGAAATTTTTTAATAATTTAATTAGTACGTATCAGTTTACCCATAATGCTCAAATATCTTATTGTACTGGATAGAGAAAAATAATTATTAATTAAATTCTTTTTTAAGGATATTAATTAAAAAGTTAGGAAAACTATATTCCTTTTTCTTTAAATAAGTAAATAAAGAAGAAATCGTTTTGCGAGTAATTCATAAGCCATATATTACAAAAAAAAAAACACAAACATATTTATATACAGCTATTTAAAATAAAAGTACATTTAGTTATTAAAAAAAATAAACACTCTAAAATTTATTATGTACATTAGATTTGATACGTATCAAGAGTATACCGTTTTCTTGGAATATTAGGGAAAAAGCATTTAAATTTGGTATTTACACTTTTAAATATATGTCTTGGCAACTTTGTATTACAAGTCAACTACTCAATCTCTATATAATAAAAAACCAAACCAAATAAAGAAGAAAAATGCTTGTAGCTGCACAGATGAAATAAAATGACTTGTGAAAGAAGGTATCACATTAACAGTTCAACACCACCAACACCTAACCTAGTTTGAGTCATTGAAAAATCAGTAAGTTTTGTCTACTTGTAAGAATGTGCATCATTTTTTAACATATTATTTAACTCCATAGTTATAACGTTATGTGTATGCGTCAACATCAAATTTGTGTTCCATGTTTGAAAAGAAAAGGAACAAAACATAGGTCTTCTAGATAGTGGTTGGGTTGTGAGCCATAAGGCCTCGGTGCAGAGATTTTCAGAAACATGCAGCTAAGAGAAAACAACAACCTGTTGTTGCCATACATTTTCCATACAGACATCAGTGTACACATACACCACATTCAACATTCTTATCTAAAATCAGTATACTTGCTGACAGATAAGGCTTACAACATAATTAACAAAAGAACAATATTTGAAATTAGTTCTGAATGAACCAACTGAATCCAGTACTAGGATGTGTAAATTTACTTGCGACAAATAATCTTATCTTGGTTACACTTCTGGCCAATATCAAAGATGGCTTAATAATACCACCACGAAGCCTTAAAACAAGATGCAATGTTGACTCTGTAAAATAGAGAAATCAACCCAATGATAAGTCTCACACTTTACATTAAAGTCATTGAGCATAATTAACAATACCTGGGGTCTGCTGTTTCTCAGCCAAGCAGCACGAAAGTACTTGGATTCGGACAAAATAAATTGGACAAAATAAAGTAAAAAGTGCCTAATTTTGAATTTCATAAAGATTGTTAGGTTAATTCTTATCAATTTAAAAACTACAGATTTCCACCTCAAACCCCTACACTCTTTCCATTCATACACATATATGACTAGCTACAATTCCTAAAATTCATATAAAAAAACAAAATCAATCAATCACCGCATTCAAACCAGTAGAGGAATTAACATCAAATCGAAATGAATCCGAACCACTTCAAGTCGAACTGAATCCGAATCACTTCAAGTCGAACTGAATCCGAATCACTTCAAGTCGAACTGAATCCGGTGCAAAGCAAATTCTAATTCAAAGGTTGTGAATGGAGATTTTGAAGAAATCGATTATGAACTAGAGCAAACAGTGAGACAGAAAAATCGAACGTTGTGAAGGAGTGTTTGAAGAAACGAACCTGAGCAAGGGCTTATCATACGGAGGAAGCTGTGAAAAATCGTTGGCCGCAAATGGAGTTTGAGCGTGGTGGAGCGTGAGAGTGCATTTGGAATCGAGGGTTGAGTTCTGTGTAGCTTGGGGAAGTTAGTAGAATGTGTAAGTATAGTATGTTATTTGAAATATCCATGTTTAAAACAATGTTTCTTAAAGCAACGCTTTTCCTGTAAGTTTCAATTCAAAGGTAAAAATCATTGCTTACTCTTCTTTTAAGATTTTAGGCAACGCTTTTTTAATTTTCTCCTATCAGCTCTAGTTAATAGGTAATAAACTTGAACTTAATTATCTATAATTTAAAAATTGTGTTCTAAATGTTATTTAACACATACACACTTTAAAAATTGTTGTTTAAAATATTAGTTAAAGCATAAGTGTTTTAAAAAATATTGTCTAAAATATTATTTAAAATACCTACAGTTTAAAAAATGTTGTCTAAAATACTCACATTTTACTAATCATGTCCACGTTTTATAAAATGTTGCTTAGAATAAATAGACCACGTTTTTCCTAAATACTTTAACTCAAAAACAAAAAAAATGTTATTACAATAAAAAACCGTTGCTTATACCTCCTTTAGACAACACTTTTTTACATGTTGACATATTAGTGTGGCCTAAAGGGAAAAATGGTGTAGTGAAGTCGCACATCAACCCCACCTTCCTGGCTTCAAGACTACGTAAGGGGATCCTAAGCCAATCATTCGACCACTACCCAAGATCGATCGAATGAAACCAGGTATCATATGCATAATTTTCTTTATAATTCACGATTTTCTTCTGCACATAGTCCATATCTTGCTAACATCACAGGCACCAAAGAACCTCAAACTTATGCTCAAGCTATCCTTAAAAAAGCAATGGACGAAAAGCTTTCCGCCTTGCAGCTAAATCAAACGTGGACCTTGACGCCATTACCCACTGGGAAAAAACCCATCGGATGCAAATGGGTCTATAAAATAAAGTACAAACCAGATGGCAGCGTTGACAGGTGTACACTCAGATTGAAGGTGTGGACTATTGCAAAACTTTTTCACCAACAACTAAATTAACAACTTTAAGGTGTCTCCTCACCATTGCAGCTGCCATAAATTGGTTTATTCACCAACTGGACGTGCAAAATGCCTTCTTACATGACAAATTCAATGAAATTATTTACATGGACTTGTCATTCAGGCCTCGTCGATAAAGGGAGAACATTGTATGTCGACTCAACAAATCCTTTTATAGTCTCAAACAAGCATCTCGGACATGGTTTTCAACATTTTCTTAAGTGATTAAATCTGCAGAATTTCAGCAGTCCAAGATGGACTACTCTTTATTCATAATACATGATAACTCACCATTTATTGCCCTCTTGATTTATGTAGACAATATTCTTTTAACAGGAAATGATCTGACAAAAATGCAATGTCTTAAAAACTTTCTATAACAACAATTTCACATTAAAGATCTTGGAGACTTAAAATATTTTCTAGGAATTTAATTTTCCTGTTCTAAAGCTGGTGTTTACATGTCACAAAGAAAATATGTGCTTGATATTTTGCAGGATACTGGACTCACAAGTGTTCGTCCAGATAAATTTCCAATGGAGAAATATCTAAAACTCACACCGGACAATGGAGAGTTATCAAAGGATCTAGTCAAATACAGACGGCTTGTAGGACGACTAATATACCTCACGGTTACTCAGTCTGACAGTGTTTTTGGTTTGGAATCTAAGTCAATATATATAGGCTCCATGGAAACCTTATTGGGATGCCGCAATTCGAGTCCTGAAGTACCTCAAAGGATCACCGGGACAAGGATTGTTATTGCCATCCGAGAACAATCTAACATTGATAGCTTATTGTGACTCAGACTAGAGAGGTTGTTAGAAAACTCGAAGATCAGTATCTGGGTATTGCATTTTTCTTAGTTATTCTATTATCTCATTGAAGTAAAATAAACAAACGTATCAAGGTCATCTGCGGAAGCAAAATACCGCGCGATGGTCAATACTAGTTTGGATATAATTTGGTTGCAATATCTGTTGCAGGACTTAAAGGTGTCATGTAACTTGCCAACTCGACTTTTCTGTGACAATCAAGCGGGCTTGCATATAGCAACAAACCCAATATTTCATAAACGCACAAAACATATTGAGATATACTGCCACATTGTGCGAGAATTTGCAAGGCAGGATAATCAGTCATTCGTATGTATCGACACTGTACCAACTCGCAGATATTTTTACGAAGACATTGGGTAAGGAATAGTTTTTTATGCTGCGACGGAAGTTGGGGTTCATGATCTTCACCTACCAACTTGAAGGGAGTATTGAGTTAATAATGATTATCAAATTATACGCAATTAACTTGATAATAATATAATCCCATGATTAGTGGATCACTAAAAACTTAGCTTGTAATTTGGAGAGAAAGTATCCATATATTCATATACGTGGAGTGATGTAAAAACACAAAAAAAACAAGGAATTAACATTTTTTTTACCATTTTAATAATATTAGCAATATTTTATAATATTAACAATATTTAAAAATATTTAATAGTATTTAATAATATTAAAAATATTTAATAGTATTAAAAATATTTAAAAACATTAAAAATATTGAATAGTATTAACAATATTTAATAATATTAACAATATTTAATAATATTAGCATATTTAATAATATTTAATATTATTAATAATATTAATAATATTTAATCATATTAATAATATTTAATAATATTAATACTAATTATTAATATTCAATAATATTAATAATATTAATAACACTATTATAAATATTAATAATGTTATGAATTTAAATAATAATAATATTAATAAAATTAATAAAATAAATAATATAAATATATAATTAATATTAATAATATTTATATTATTAATTATATTAATATTGATAGTATAATAACAATTTTAATATAACACCAAAATTTGACTATTATAATGATTAAAACATCTTTCGTCATTTCTTAAAGATTTACGTACTCTAAATTGATTTTTGTGACTTATTCAAATTTTCTATATTTCTAAACTTTTCTGACATCTTTTAGAACTTTTCAATTATTTTTTTATTTAATTGAAATATATAAGTTTTTTTAATTTGATATAATACATTTACTTTTCCGAAATCGGTTATTAGATAGTACAAAGAAACAATGTTTTAATTACAAACAACTAAAATTTACAAAATAAATTATATTTATTTTTAAATATAAGAGTAAATTTGTAATCATATTTTATTATTAATTATAAAATATATTTTTAATTGCATTCATCAAATCATTCACGAATTTTCATAAATCTTCAGTTGATTTTCTCGTATATTTATATCAATCCAAATAACTTTACTTTTCTCAACATTTTTTTCTTAAATCAATCATTTTTTACTCTTTCAATTTCTCTCCCAAAAGCATAAAACTAATAATAATAATATTAATGAAAAATATTGTTATTATTTTTAAGTTAGTTATTTTAATTAAATTAATAAATTACATAATATTAATTTTTTTTAAAAATAAATTGTATTTAATAAATAATACTTCACTTATTTCCTTAGAACTTTAATCTGAAAATCGGAACCTTGTTTAGTAAAATCAAATGAGTTTAAAAATTAAATTTTAAACTTTCAAATTAAAAATATCATTTTATTAAATAGTTTTGTGAGTTTTTAACCTATCAAATATTTAATATTTATTTTCTTGTAACTCATTATATTATATTATATTATATTTAATAAAAAAATACAAAATTATAATATAATATAACATTAAAATAAAAAATATCTGATCCTCAGGTAAAAAAAAAATTCTTAATTAATTTGTCATAAATATTAATTCAATTAAGAATCATATTAATTTGATTAAATATATTCTTATTTTAATATTATATTGTATTATTAATTTGGTCAACTTTTTGTTAAATATAATATAATATAGAATAGAAAATATTGAATAATGCATAATGAGTTATAATCCTCATTGGCCATTATATTATATATAATGAGTGGGATATGAAACATTCATCACATTCATCTCAGAAGGAAAAAATAGATCAAAACAAATAAATAAAATTTTCTATAGATCAAAACAAATAAATAAAATTCTCTAGAAATGAGTTCTCGCTTCTTTCATCATTTTCTTTTCTTTTCAGTGTTTTGTTTATTGTTTTGTTTCTTAGTGCAACAGGAGGCAATTGGATTTTTATGGTGAAATTTGGAATATGGTGAGATTTCATTGAATTTTATGGTGAAATTTGATATAATTTAATGGTGATATAAATGCAGAAGAAGATTCAAAAGCAGCATCAGATACTAATGCAATATCAACTCATTCAATATCAACAACAAACTGCATAGACAATTGCTATCCTGGTTGCAACGATGCTTGCGTAGGAAAGGGCTTTAAGGAAAGTATCTGTTTCGAGAAAGGATTTAGATATCAGAGATATAAGTGTTGTTGCCAGTAATTATTTTATGCATAAATAATAGGTTCAAAACTTGTACCAGAATACAATTAATAATAATAAAATGTGTGTTTCAATTAAGTTTTTCTAATATTTATTTATTTACTTTTATATTTTTTATTTAAATAATGTAATAATTAGTGTAAGTGATTGAAACGAGTATTTATAAGTAAATAGTTGTAACGTAACGTATGAATATATATATATATATATATGTATATATATATATATATAATTAAAGATATTATATTATTATTTAGTTGTTTTTAAGATATTGAAAGGTTCTGATAAGTTGATTATAATTTTTTTATATTGAAAATTTGTTTTAATGATTTATTTTTAAGTAGAGAGATATAGGAACAGTATCAAAAAAATAAAGATTATTTTTTTATTTTTTTTGTAAATATTTATATTTATATATGTGTTGTATATGTGTAAGTTTATACTTTTCAATACTATAAAGTTTATACACATATTCTAATGGTTAATTAATAAGGGTGACAAAAGGGGTCAATCTGATCTATTTTGACCCAACCTACCAATGGTTTACCAAAAGCAAGGTGGGGTATGTTGGTCCGTCAAGATTATATGAGTTGAAATTGGTAATTTGTTCTTTCTTTATTTTTATTTTTGTTTTCGGTCTTTTTATATGGTTGTAGTAATTGATATCACATTTTGTAAATATTTATATTTATATATGTGTTGTATATGTGTAAGTTTATACTTTTCAATACTATAAAGTTTATACACATATTCTAATGGTTAATTAATAAGGGTGACAAAAGGGGTCAATCTGATCTATTTTGACCCAACCTACCAATGGTTTACCAAAAGCAAGGTGGGGTATGTTGGTCCGTCAAGATTATATGAGTTGAAATTGGTAATTTGTTCTTTCTTTATTTTTATTTTTGTTTTCGGTCTTTTTATATGGTTGTAGTAATTGATATCACATTTTGTACTATAAAGATGTAAGGAAGAGAAAATTGAATCAAACTTTAATATTTTAATTAAAAAAGGTTTGATGACTAATAAAATAAAGTAAATTATTTAGTATGCATATGTGTTGTTTGAAAGCTTAAAATAGGTATAATTTGTTGTGTAAGTTAAAGTAAGGAGTGAAATTAGTAATTTGGAAAGTGAATTTCGTTGATTTTTTTTTATTAAGGAAATAATGATTATCAAATTATATTATTATTTAGTTGTTTTTAAGATATTGAATGGTTCTGAAAAGTTGATTATAATGTTCTTTTATATTGAAAATTTGTTTCAATGATTTATTTTTAAGTAGAGAGGTATAGCAACAGTATCTAAAAAAATAAAGATTATTTTATTTAAATATTTATATTTATATATGTGTTGTATATGTTTAAGTTTATATTTTTGAATACTATAAAGTTTATACACATTGTAATGGCTAATTAATAAGGGTGACAAAAAGGATCAATCTGACCTGTTTTGACCTAACAAAAGGGATCAAAAGCAAGGTGGGGTAGGTTGGTCCGTCATGATTATATGAGTTGAAATTGGTAATCTGTCATCACAGGGTTTGTTGACGATCAAGTCGCACATCAACCCCATCTCCCTGGCTTCAAGACTAGGATCCCAAGCCAATCATTCGACCATTACCCAAGATCGATCGAATGGAACCAGGTATCCTATGCATCATTTTCTTTCTAATTCACGATTTTCTTCTGCACATAGTGCATATCTTGCTAACATCACAGGCACGAAAGAACCTCAAAGTTATGCTCAAGCTATCCTTGATTCAAATTGGCAAAAAGCAATGGACAAAAAGCTTTCCGCCTTGCAGCTAAATCAAACATGGACCTTGACACAATTACCCACTGGGAAAAAACCCATCGGATGCAAATGGGTCTATAAAATAAAGTACAAACCGGATGGCAACGTTGAAAGATATAAGGCGCGCCTTGTCGCAAAGGGGTACACACAGATTGAAGGTGTTGACTATTACAAAACTTTTTCACCAACAACTAAATTAACAACTTTAAGGTGTCTCCTCACCATTATTGCTGTCATAAATTGGTTTATTCACCAGTTGGACATGCAAAATGTCTTCTTACATGACAAATTGCACGAAATTATTTACATGGACTTGCCGTCCAGGCATCGTCGATAAAAGGGAGAACATTGTATGTTGACTCAACAAATCCCTTTATGGTCTCAAACAAGCATCTCGGACATGGTTTTCAACATTTTCTCATGTAATTAAATCTATAGAATTTCAACAGTCCAAGGCGGACTACTCTTTATTCATAATACATGATAAGTCACCATTTACTGCCCTTTTGATTTATGTAGACGATATTCTTTTAACAGGAAATGATCTGACAAAAATGCAGTGTCACAAGTGTTCGTCCAGATAAATTTCCAATGGAGAAATATCTAAAACTCACACCGGACGATAGAGAGTTATCAAAGGATCTAGTCAAATACAGGCTGCTTGTAGGACTACTAATATTACTCAGCCTGACATAGTGTTTTCGGTTTGGACTCTAAGTCAGGCTCCACGGAAACCTTACTTGGATGCCGCAATTCGAGTCCTGAAGTACCTCAAAGGATCACCAGGACAAGGATTGTTATTGCCATCCGAGAACAATCTAACATTGACAACTTATTGTGACTCAGACTAGGGAGGTTGTCAGAAAAATCGGAGATTAGTATCTGGGTATTGCATTTTTCTTAGTTCTTCTATTATCTCATGGAAGTAAAAAAAACAGACAAGCGTATCAAGGTCATCTGCAAAAGTAGAATACCGTGCGATGGTCAATACTAGTTTGGAGATAATTTTGTTGCGATATCTGTTGCAGGACTTAAATGTGTCATGTAACTTGTCAGCTCGACTTTTCTGTGACAATCAAGTGGCCTTGCATATAGCAACAAACCCAGTTTTTCATGAACGCACAAAACACATTGAGATAGACTGCCACATTGTGCGAGAAAAATTGCAAACCGGGATAATCAGTCCTTCATATGTATTGACACAGTACCAGCTCGCAGATATTTTTATGAAGGCACTGGGTAAGGAGTAGTTTTTTACACTACGACGCAAGTTGGGGTTCATGATCTTCACCTACCAACTTGAGGGGGAGTATTAAGTTAATAATCATTATCAAATTATATGCAATTAACTTGATAATGATATAATCCCATGATTAGTGGATCACCAAAAAAATAGCTTGTAATTTGGAGAGAAAGTATCCATATATTCCTATACATGGAGTGATGTAAAACACACAAGAAAATAAGGAATTACCATTTTTTTTTACCATCTTCTTTTATACCATTTTCTTGTATTTTGGTAATAGGTGTAAATAGGATGTGTGAAGGGTGAGATTAGAAGGTTTCATTCTCCTCATTTCCAAATACTAAAATACAAAACCTTCTTTGTACCCCACTAGAATTTAGGGCTCTCAATTATAAACACAATGGTCTTTTGTTGCATGTTCGTATCTTTGACATCTATTGCATGTTATATTTGGCCTTGGTTGAGAACATGATCTAGTAACACACGGTCTATCACATCTAAAGCATTTGACATAAAACTGTGATTGAAAACTGGGTTCTCCACTCGTATATTTTTTTTTATCTCCATTCTTAGGTGTACTTTTAAAAGGTCCTCCTGGTTTACCAACTCAACTACTACTTTTAAGACTCTCCACCATTTTTGCATTCTGCATTAGAGGAAGGTTCTAATTTAAAAATGAATCACCACCTCTGTAAGCTCCTACTTTAACCCAAACTCAAATTTTTTGCATCTCGAATCCTCAAATTATGGCTTCGGTATAAAATATAGCTTAATGTTTAAACCTAGTAGCATATTTCAGTAAACGAAAGATTTTCTTGTTCTAGTTGCATGAACTCAATTTCTTTTATATATCTAACACTATTAGGAAAATAATCGTTCATATATTTTACTTTGAATCTCTCCCAAATTACCCTTTCTCATTTTTACTTTTGTCATATGGCATGATAAACAAACAAATTTCCCCTGAGTTAAAAAACCTTCATAACTCCCATATTTGACAAACTTGAAGCCAACATAAATTCGGAACCATACTACCATACATCAAAACTAACTCCTGCAACCAACAACAAATGTTATTCAATTTACTAATTATCCCAAAGCTAAAGTGTCATGTAACAAATCTAGCATAAATAATATCATAAGATATTATATTAGAACAACATACATAAGCAAATATGTCTGAAACAATTTTTTGACAAAGACCTTTTGAGGACTCTCTTACAAGTTGAATCAACAATCAAAACAAAAAAACACAAAATCTCATATAAAAACAATTCATCATCTGCAATCTAAAATCTTATTGACAATATATTCATTTATACTCAATATGAGACTTTAACTCAACTTGAATTTCTAAGATTGTGTCACAAGTTCAGAACAGAAAAATAGATCCTAATCTGCATATTTTTCATGCTTTGCACCTACCTTGCTGCTAATAACAGATTCCTTCTCCCCAAACTAAATTGTTAATCTCTCACACTCACTCTCGCCACCTATGAATTTGGCTAATTAAATAAAAATAATCCTTGACTTTGTTATCAATTTAATACCCAAATTTTTTACACAGTAATCAATTTGGTTTTTAACTTCAAACAACAAATTGGCTAATGGTTGCAAAATCTTCTCTATGATTAAACATTAAAGACATCAATAAAATTGAGACTTTCGTAATTCATGTGGTTTCTTGTGGCTTGTCTATCAATCAGATGTTGTTATCTAGCATCCAATGAAGTAAGTTGCAAACAACTACAGTAAATGTGAATGACATGGGGGCAAGAGACACAACACTGACTAGTGAAGCGGACCCAACTACATTCACATTATATACAGAAGCAAATATAAAGTTCCTGCAAAACATGCCAACTAGTAGTTAGAGACAAGTGATATAGATACATCCTGGTGACTACTAAGAATATTAAATTTCCATTAGGATTCACAAACTAGAATGCAAACCCTATCAATAAAAGTGGTCGAACCAACCTACATTAACTTAACAAAATAGCACCATCAAACATATCGTGGTCTTAAAACCATATATGGGATCAAGAAGCTACAAATTAAAGGACCAAGATTCCAAGGTACCAAGGGATGCATAATAAGCAAAAAAACAATTGAATAAGCAAAGTTTACTCATAATAGGGAATGGAAGCTTCAAGAATAAGGTTTTCCAAAGCAGGAGTGAAATGGGTCATTCCTAACTAAATATCGGTACTAAAAGAGAAGCCCTTAAATATGAGAAAGATCCCTGTATGGATTGATTGATACATGTATTTAAGGTTTACAAGTAGCATACCGCTGAATTAACATAGGCATTGTCAAAATTATATATGTTTCATACTTGCCCAGTTCTAATTGCTTGAGGTACCAAGGCCACTGCCTCCCCTCCATCAAAGAAAGAACTTATAGTTTTGCCTTACTGAAATAATACTATCAATTTTTCAGTATAAACAAATGAAATGAATAAGGGATATAGCATCAACCACAATAGTGCATTGAGTTGACTGATTTGGAACTATCAAACTCCTACTATTTAGCATTTATCATGAATTGAAAGCGGAATTTAATTTTAAAAAGGGGCATTGAAAAATTGGGTGAAAGAAGTTGACGTGCAATTTTTTTCCAAATCACCAGGACAAAAAAATATTACATCAATGATCAAAGGGAAAGATAAAGAACTTGGAACATGACTGACAAAGTCATCCAACTTTGACTCTTGGTCAAACACTTTAGATAAACTCGTACATTTGCTCACTAAATCACTCCCACTGAATTTACACACAACAAGATTAGATTTAACCAAAGTATATAGACACAGGCACTAGAATCACTAAACCCAAAAACAATATAAACTCAACTAAATACTGGTTCCACTAGAATCCACTTTCCCGTCAAATTTTGTTCCTCTATGAATTGACTAAATTTTATGAATGGAGAAATATAACCAAAATTTGAAAAGCAAAAGTCAAATATCAATATTCGATCTCTAGTTCTTACTCAATTCTTTAAAAATAATCAGTATCACACATTTGATTTCATCCCATCTGTTGGGAACATCAGATTCACATTCTCATTCTCATTCAATCACTTCCTTTTTTATCTATCCACACGACACTCAATCACAGAGGAGTAAAACATCGTAATAATTGACATCAACAAACACTCCGATATTAGAAACTACCATAGAAAAAAAACAGGAAAAGTAAAGTGCGACGAAGAGGAATTCTCACTTGTCCTTGGAGAAGGAGGTTGAGGAGATTGAAATCTTGATTGTGATCACAAATTGATTAGGTTACCGAAGGAGAAGCTTCAGTGCGGAAGGGTTTAAAGTTTTCGTCGAGGAAAAAGTGAAGATGGTACTAAATTACTGAAGGATTAAAAAAAAAATTATTGTTTGAGAAGAAAAAGTGAAATAGGTTAAAACACTTATTATGCCAGTTGAAATAAAAATGACACAGTAAAAATTTATTATGATGATTTTATCGTGAACAGACGTCAACCAATGGAAAAAAGAGTGAGGGATAGGGGTAACATTACCGTTGTGTAGACGACAACTGAAATGCGGGATCAACAACTGTTTGGTTTAGCGGATGTCCATCGAAATAGAAGCGAGTAAAAACGGGATTGTTACACAACACTGCCTCATTCAAATGTTGAGAAAAGAAACATAAAAACACATAAGCAAGTGAGGAAAAGGAATCAAGAACTCTGAACACTATGATTAAACATAAAATTCAAAACCCACATATCTTGCCATTTCTCAATTTAGTTACTATACATAAAAACTTCAAAATCGTTCTCTTCAGATTATCATATTATCAGTGTGTTTTAAATTTCTTTATTATAATATAATTGATTATATAATATAATATAATTTAGTATAACTATGAATATCTAAGTATTATTTATTCCATTTTTTTTATATTGATAATGTCAAATAATTTATATATTTTTTAAACTGAGATATTCAATTATAGTGAGACTTATATTTAAATCCAAACAATATTTAAGAGTTACATAAAAGTATAAAGAGGATGAACTTGAACATCAATATACATATTAACAAAATTCATAAAGATCATAACATTGATATTATGTACATATTAATAAAATTCACGAAAAAAAATGACGAGCTAAAAACATAAATTTTATGACTTTTGTGACTTTTTCCAATTCTAGATATTTGAAATCAAGTTATTATTTTATGAGATATTAGTTTAAGACTAGTTTTTATCATACTCTATGTATTGTAGTGTGATGAATTTGTGTCTCCTTTCTTGCGGTTTTTGTTGATGAATGCGGAAGCTCCATGGATTGATGGTAGAACAAGGCTCTCCTAGGAGTTGTGATAGCCTTGCAGGTGCATGAGAAGTATGATTTGAGAGAGGTGAGGCCTACTCTTCTTGGAGGTGAAAGTTCGGAAGATTAAAAGCCTAATTCCTAAGAGATTTAGGCAAAGAGTGAGAATGACACAAAATTGGCAGCACTTCACTAATGAATTAATCTTGTCAAAACATGAGGTTGGTTTTTAGGAGCCAAAATTCATCCTAATTATAAATTAAACAATTTTACAAAAGAAAATTCCTATACTACTTTGACAAGAATTTAAAGACTATTCCACACTAGAGTTTATGACATGTAAAAATGTGTCCTCTTGACCCCTCTTTGACCATGACTCTAGTGGTTGCCTCAAGTGACATTTTGGTGGCCTCTCAAAGGATTGGTGCTGGGGTCTCTTCCATCATAGTATATTATGTTAGAATTAGATGACTAAGTTGTTGGGTTTAATAGTGCCAAAGTTCAAAAGAGGGGTGAATTTACCTTTTAAAACTTTCTCGCAGAAACAGTGTTTAACACAGTTTACAGAAAATAAATCGATTTATGTGAAAATGAACAGATTTATTTCAGCACTGTTTTTGTTTGAAAAGCGTTTATACAGCAAGGTTAATCACAAGATTATGCAGATAGACTTTCCAGATGCACACACTGATACTAGAACAAAAACCAGTGAAACACCAAAACAGCAAACTTCAGTCTTAAGCAAGTGATTAAGGTTCAATTGATAGCATGTCAATTAATTGAATAACCTTTACAATCAACCTGTTCCAGTTGCCTTTAACAAACTATGAGTGTTCTTCTTGATATCAAACAATTTTCCAGAAATTAAGAACAATGAATCACAGAACAGCAAGCTTCAATTTTAAGCAATTATTTAAGATTCAATTAATAGCTTTGACAATTTCTTGAGCAACCTATCACAGTCAATCTATTGCAGTGACTTTTAACAAATTTTATATGTTCTTATCAGAATCAAACAACTTTTCAGAAGTTAAGAACAGTATGAACTTAGCCCAGAAAGAACAAATTTATTTTCACTTGAACAGATTTATTTCTTTGCTGTTTTATCAATTATGCAGAAATGAAATTGAAGAGAGTGAGAGAGAATGAACACAAGCAGTTATACTGGTTCACTCAACTGAGCTACATCCAGTCTTCACCAAAACCAGGTGGAAATCACTAAAACACAGTACAACCAAGTACAATTCCCACTGTTCTTGAAACCTACAAGAACTTAGGTACTCTTGCTGAAAAAACCTATTTCAGCTCACACACACACACTCTCCAAGAAAACCTATCAAGAAGAGTGTTCAACCAAACTATTACAAGCAATGAGAAGTGAAACGACTGCACCTGATTGAGGATACAAAGATCTGCCTTAAACCAGTAGGCAAGATTGCTAGAACAGTAGCAGCACCTCACACCAAGCTTTTGGAACCAAACCAAGAACAAGCACTTTGTGATTTTCGAAATCTTTGAAGAACAAATGCTAATCCTTTGTAAACTTTTGATTCTCTGCTGTAAAACTTGTTTTTGCAAATGTATGAACGATCTTTAAACTCAGAAACAAGTTTTCATTTTATAGAAAACCAACTTATAACAGAATTTTGAAAAACAGTTAAAGCTGTTATTGAAAATAAAATGAACAGATTTATTTTCAAAAGCAGTTAGAGAATTTGTTAAGTGAGGAGACTTAGTCAACCATTCTGGTGCTGAGATAAAACTGAAAATCGTTTAAGCTGACATGGCACCAGAGACAAAAAGAATCTATTCATTTACAGATGAACAGATTTATTTTTCAAAACGAAAACAGAAAAGCTTAACTGTTTGAAACACAGTCGTTCTGAAAGATAGAAGGCTTAGTCAAAATACATGATGCACAAAATCTAATTTTCACAAGACTCAGCCAAGGCATCAGTGTAAAAATGAATCTGTTTATTTAGAAAAGAACAGATTTATTTTTATGCAGTAAACGTGTTTTTTGTAAAACATGTGAAAAACAGTTTAAGAAAACTTATGCTTGTTCTTATCACATGGCCAGTGGTTATGAGGTGAGTTACTCAGCAAAAAGCCCACTCTTAGACAACCTCTAAGCACTACCTAAGACACACTTAAAGCAAAGCAAAATACACATGAAATGTACATAAAAGTCTTCATCAAACACAATCTTGAAGGGCCAGCAACCATCTTCAACATAAACAAGAGGAAGGTGAATTGTTTATGAAAGATTTTCACAAAGATTGGAGGTAAAGTGAAAAGCTATGAATCATCAATCAATTGAAAATTCGGTTGAATTAATAAAAAAATTGTTTTAAGTTTGATTCTAGAAAGTCAACCTGTTGTTTTCACGAAACAACCGGTTGTTTAAACTAGTAGAATTGAAAACAATGTTAAAGTAGTTTATGAGTGTAAGGATAAAGAGAATCACACAATATGTTTATATTGGTTCACTCTTAACCAAGAACTACATCCAGTCCTTAACTCACCACTGAGAATTCACTATGCAATCAATCCTAGATACAAAACACACACCAAGAGTGATGATCTTGAACCTTTCAAGAACACACACCACTCTATGGCAAACAACACAGTTTCCATAAACATCTTCTGACATTGCCTTACACAAGAACACACAGAAATACAATGTTCAAGGAAGAAGGGAATAGAATACGCTTGGGTAAATCAAAGTTTAAAGTTCAGAACTACAAAACGCAATCCTATTCCTTGAGATGATCAAAAGCTTTTGAAATCTTGAAAACTATTTTTGATAAACTCTCTTTCTTAGTTAATGCTATAGAGCGTTAAACAACCTTTTTCAATCAAGTGGTCAAAGCAGTTAAATAAAAAACTTCATTTAAAACAAATTAAAACCAGTTACCAAAATTCTATTAAGATTTGCACAAAAACAACCAGTTGATTTATCGAAACAAATGGTTGAATCTTTTTGACAACAAAGCCAAAACAAAGCTAAGCCTTTTCAAATCATTATCATTTTAAAAACCACAAAGTGTTAAACAACCAGTTGATTCGACATTTCAACATGTTGAAATTTCACACCCTTTTAGAAAATCATCTTTTCAAAAAGGTAAAGATTCAATTGACCTTGGATCATCTTAAGGAGTGAATTAACAAGTTTCAAACAACTAAACAACACACACACATCAGCAGGTCTTAACCTTTCCACTTCGATTAGGAGACATCAAAGCACCTTGTTGTTTTACTATATTTCTAAAAAATTTCTTAGCTCTTTTAGAATTATGCAATTCAAAATTTTATTTTTAATTGAAATATATAAGTTTTTTGACAATTTTTCATGTTTTCACAATGTGACATAATTCATTTTTTTCCTGAAGTCAGTTATTACCCATTACAAGAAATAATGTTTTCAAGCAATTAAAATTCACAAATAAATAAATCATATTTATTTTTCAATTATTTTTAATTAAAAGAGTAAATTTGTAATATTATTTTTTATGAATTAAAAAATACAATATTAATCACATCCATCAAATTATTCACAAACTTTTATAAATTTTGAGTTCACTTTTCTTTTTATTTACATCAATCAAAACAACCTCACTTCTCCAACATTTTTTCCTTAAATCAATCATTTTTTACTCTTTTTTTTCTTATATCAATGATTTTTACTCTCTCAATTTCTCTCCATAAAGCATAAAACTAATAATATTAATAAAGATTATTATTATTATTATTAAGTTAATTATTTGAATTTAAATTAATAAATTACATAATACTATTTTTTTAAAGTTGTGTTTAACAAATAATTCTTTACTTATATCCTTAAAACTTTAATTTGAAAATCCGACCTTCTTTAGTAAAAGACAAATGAATTTAAAAATTAAATTTTAAAGTTTCAATGAATTAAACGGATCATTTTATTAAATAATTTTTGTGTGTTTTTAATTTATCAAATATTTAACAATTATTTTCTTGTAACTTATATTATATTATATTTAATAAAAAAATGACAAAATTATAATATAATATAACATTAAAAAAAATTGATCCTCAGGTAAAAAAAAATGGTTCTTAATTAATATGTCATAAATATTAATTAAGTTAAGAATCATATTAATTCGATTAAATACCTTCTTATTTTAATATTATATTGTATTATAAATTTGGTCATCTATAAACACTACCACAAACTTATCAAGACAATGTTTGAATATCCGATTCATACAATCCATAAAGATAGCTGGAGCACTGGTCACACTAAATGGCATAACCAGAAATTCACTGTGACCATACCTTGATCTAAAAGGAGTCTTCTGAACATCTTCCGCTTTCACTAAAATTTGGTGATAACCTGAGCGCAAATCTATTTTAGAAAAAACAACTGCCCCATGCATCTGATCCATCAGATCGTCAATTCTAGGAAGAGGATATTTATTCTTTATTGTTAACTTGTTTAATTGTTTGTAATTTATGCATAGACGTGACAAACCATCTTTCTTATTCACTAATAGCACTAAAGCTCCACATGGAGAAACACTAGGTCGAATGAATGGTTTCTCTAATAAGTCTTCTAGTTGTTTCTTCAATTCAGCTAATTCTACTGGTGTCATTCGATATGGAGAAATTGACACAGGGCCTACTCCAGGAATAAAGTCTATTGCAAACTCTATCTCTCTTCTAGGTGGAAGTCCAGGAATCTCATCAGGAAATACATCCATATACCTTTGAACTACAAACATATCTTTTTGTACTTTATCAGTAACTATAGAACAAGTCAAGAGCACAAAACATTCTGCACCTTCTTATATATCTCTGTCAAACTGCTGAGTTGAGATAACCTGCATTCCTTTTAATTTAGGAAAAATTAACTTCTTCTTACCACAATCTATAAGGATATGATTAGCAGACAACCAATCCATTCCTAATAGAACCTTCAAATCTATTATAGGTATACAAATCATGTTGATCTTGTATCTCTGCCCATCTATAATACTGGACACTTAACACACATGGAAGAAGTTACTATAATACCTTCTGTTGGTGTAGATACCACCAACCTAATTTCTAATTCTCGGACTGGCAACTTAAGTTTCCTAACCCAATCAAAAGATATAAAAGAATTGGTTGCCCTAGAATCAAACAATTCAGATGACTGTGTTCCAAGGATAAAACAAATACCTCTAACAAGGCTATCATACTGTGAAGTCTCTGCTCCACTAGTGGCAAAAACTCTGCCTGCTACTCTGACTTTTGATTACTATTTTGTTGTACTTCTGCACTCCGCCAGAATTTGGAGCTCCCAATTCGACCCGACAGTCTTTTGTTGCATCACCATACCCGTGACATCTATCACATGTCACATTTGACACTGAATGAGGGCAAAATGTAACAATGTGGCCCACCACATCTAAAACTTTGAAATTAGGTGGTGATTGAGAATTGGTTCTTCCGCTGCTATAAAACTGAGGTCTGAAATAAGGTTTTTTTTCTATCTTCATATTTAGGCATGCTTTTAGAAGGTCCTCCCACTTGATGCTTAGCAAGTTTGCTACTACTTTTCAAACTCTCCACTACTTTTGCTTTCTCCACTAGAGCAAGGAAATCTCTAATGGACATAGGAATCACCACTTCTTTAAGTTCTTGCTTCAACCCAAATTCAAATTTTCTACATCTCCAAGCCTCAGTCATGGTCTGGGTGTAAAATCTAGCTAGGTGTTTGAACCTAGTAGCATATTGAGTGACTGAAAGATTTCCTTGTTCCAGCTGCATGAACTCAATTTCTTTTGCATATCTGACAATATCAGGAAAATACTTCTCTAGGAATCTTACTTTGAAGTTCTCCCAAGTGACATGTTCTTCTCTGTCTTCCATCATTTTCATCATGCCTATCCACCATAATTGAGCTTCTCCAGTTAGTACATAAATGGCATAGGATAACCTTCTCTCTTCAGGGCATTGAGTAGCTTCAAAGATTGTTTCTTTGTCTCTCACCCACTGGTCTGCTTCATCTGGATTTACCTTTCCATTAAATTTGGGTGGATTGTGTCTTAGAAAATCCTCCAGACTAAAGGTATGGGATTGTGGATGAAGCTGAGATGCTTCTCCTGCTAATCTAGTTATTTTTAATTGATGAAAGGCGGTCTGATGCTGTTGTTCCATAATAGCACTCTGTTGTTGCAAGGTTGTTGTCATCATCTCTATTGCCTGAGCTAAGTTGGGCATATTTACTGGTGGAGGAGGAGTAGGTGGTCTACGTGCCATTTTCTAAGCACATAAAGAATTGGATTAGAAATTACTAAAAATTTCCAACTACATCTTTAAGACAAATTAACTTCAAAGAAATAATCATACGAAACAGGTAAAAACCAATCAAAACTTATCACTAAAATGTACTTTAGATACTTAGAATTAAGATAGAAAATAATCTTATCTAGTCATGAGTGTGCACCCTCACCACTCTATCAAGATTATTTTCATTCTTAATAGTTTCATCTTTATTCATCACAACTAATTTGACTGAAGCACAAACAAAATTTCAAGAAAACAACTTTGTTAAACATGCTATTAGAAACTTTTAGCTAAGTCTTGAAGTTAAACTTAAACAAAAATCTACACGCATGAGAAACACAATAAACCCACTACCCTCAGGTTATCCTAAGGATGAACTACTCTGATACCATTAAATGTAACACCCCAGAAAATAAAGATCTAAGTATTACAATACAGGTTCTACATAATTCTATACAAGCTTAGAGTTTTTCAATCCTAATACATGTTTAGGACATATAGAAATACAAATATTTACAATATAAGTTTCAAAATCAACACCCTAAAGCTCTTCAGACCCTCTGATACCTGTAAGATCATCTGCTCGTGTACGTAATATAGTCATCACAGTTCAAACACAACAAGAAAAGCAAGAGTAATCTAGTGAAAATAGAATTTTATAATATACACAATTAAATCAAAAGAGAAAACCAAATTACATGATCAATTTATCAAATTATTCAATTTTCTTCAAATCTCAACAATAAAACAATCACATAAATTTCACATGGATCTACACATCCAGGATATTAAACAAAGAAAATAACATCTGACGCCTTCCGGAAGACCCGTATTAAGTAAGTCCTACCAGAGACTAACACTTGATCTACAGATTACCAACAAATCCAACAAAAAGGATCAGGGTAAGTTCAATACAACTCAAACCGTGCATCTCATATGTCACAGTGTGCATGAACTCCCCCACAAGCTTCTCACCACCTAATATCTTAGTCTATGTGACTTAGATCATCACTGAAGCTCGGAGATGTTTGTTATAACACAGACATCAATACTTAATACATATACAAAAATAAGTCCATACATTATCCCAAATGTATGAATTTAATTCCACACATTTCTTCATACAATGTCATTCAAAACGTGATCCACAACATTCAAAAGTCTATTTAACATAAAAAAAATAACACTTAAATATTAAACCATCAAAATCTAATATTTCTACAAGTTTAATAATATATAAACAAACAACATAATATATAAATCAACAACATCCCTGTAAGAGAAATTGAATATTGGGACCACGTCCCCTCCATATCCAGATTTTCTAGCCTAGGGTGCTATTAAAAATTAAATTTAGCTTCCCTTACCTTAATTGCTTGCTTTCCAAGCAACTTCTAGAATTTTATTCCCCATAGTCTGGATAAGCTTCAAGATTTACGGGCCTAATGCAAGTTATCCAAACATAACAAAAATTCAGTATATAGTAGAATAAGTTGAAAGGATTAAACTTCTCAACTGATCCCACCAAGATTGATGACTAAATCATGAGGAAAAATAGAGAACAAAGGATCTTTAGAGCAAAAATGAACTTACTCTGTTTGAAAATCTGATAAGGTAGAATTGTTCCTTAACTCGCCAACTACAACGTAGTCTGACCATATTCTAAAATATATGAAGATTGGAAGAAAAAAATTAAGAGAGAAGGGAGAAAAAAGAATATGGAGAGAGAGAGAAGAAAGAAGAAATACCCTGGGAGGCTTCTATGCACCTTTATTCTTTTTTTTTAACGTTCTTACAATTATTATCATTATTATCCTTATTTTACTGTTACATTAATGACTAGTAAATATTTTTACCATGCATAGTTATCTCTTTCTTCCAAACATGAAGATATAAGTCTTTATTTTCTTTTAATTTAATTTATATATATATATATATATTTAATTCTTTTTAAGTCTTATGTTATTATAAAAATAATTTATATAATATAATTCTAATACATTATGCCTGAAAAGTATTATATTAAAAATATTTAATTGAGTCGTCTTTTTTTTTTATTAATAATATCAAAAGTTCTCAAAGAGTCAATGAATTATTTTTTCATTAAATTTTCTATATGTTTCTTCAACTTTGCTAATTTGGGTGGTGTCATTTGGTATGGACAATTGACACATAACCTCCTCCTAGAATAAGATTTATTGTAAATTCTATCTTCTCTTTGGTAGAAGTCTTAAAATCTCCTCTAAAAATAAAGCTCCAAATTACAAATATATCCTTTTGTGTTTTACCAACATCTATGGCACAAACTAAAAGCATGAAACATTTTACACCCTATAGTACATCTCTTTCAAATTGTTGGATTGAGATAAACTAAATTCTCTCTTATTCAAGGAAAATCAACTTCTTTTGACAACAATGTATGAGAATGTGATTATTAGACAACCAATTCATTCCTAAAATAGATTTTAGATTTTTTAGAGTCATACAAATCATATTAATCCTTTATCTTTTCCCAACTATAACCACTTGACACTTAGCACACATAGAAAAAGTTACTAGAACATTTCAATTAGTGTAGAAACCATTAGCTTAATATCTAACTCTAAATAACAACTTAAGTTTTTTTAACATAAATAAAGCAAACAAAAGAATGGGTTGCCCCAAAATCAAACAATACAAATAATTGTACTGTAAAGATGAAACATTTACCTCTAATAAGACTATTAAATCATTAAGTTTCAACTATGCTAATATCAAACACCATTAGCTACTATGGGTTTCTGATTGTTACCCGACTGTACTTGTTGCCCCCCACTAGAATTTGGGGCTCTCAACTATAAACACAACGGTCATTTCTTGCATGAACATATCTTTGACATCTATTACATGTTACATTTGTTATTGGATGAGAACATGATCTAATAACATTTGGTCCACCACATTTAATGCATTAGACACCAAACTATGGCTAAGAAATTAGTACTCCACTCCTATTTAATTGAGATATGGAATAAGGTTTCTTTTTATCTCCATTCTTAAGTCTACTTCCAGAAGGTCCTCCCAATTTATTAACTCGACTACTACTTTTTAGAATCTCCACCATTTTTTCATTCTCTATTACAACAAGGAATTCTCTAATCTCGAAAAAGGAATCACCACCTCTTTACGCTTATACTGCAACCTAAACTTAAATTGTTTGCATCTCTAAGCCTCAAATTATGGCTTGGTATACAATATGGCTAGGTGTTTGAACCTAGTAGCATATTTCAGTGACTGAAAGATTTTCCTATTCCAGTTGCATGAATTCATTCTTTTGTATATCGAACACTATTAGGGAAATACTCCTCCATAGATCTAACTTTGAAGCTCTCCCAAATGACATTTTCTCCTTTATCCACCATAATCTATTCATGCCTATCCACCAAAACTTGGCTTCATTAGTGAGCATATAGATGGTATTGGGTAACTTCCTCCCTTCAACACATTGAGTGGTTTCAAAACTCTCCCAAAATCCCTCACCCACTGATCTACTTTATCCGAGTTTACCCTCCTATTAAACTTGGGTGGATTATTCCTCATGAAATCTTCCAGGCTTAAGAAGTTGTGTTTTTGATGAAGCTAATATGCTTTCATCACTACTCTAGTAGTTGTTAGCTGATGAAGGAGAGTTTGGTGTTCTTGTGCTATAGTACCACTTGTTGTTGTAAGGTTGTTGTCATTATCTCTATTTCCTGTAATAAATGGAGTATTTCATCAGTAGAGGAGGAGTACATGGTTTACATGTCATCTTCCAATCACATAAGGAATTAGGATAGAAACCAACTAAAATGTTTTAAATACGTCTTCACTCAATCTACACATAGAAGAAACATAACAAACTTATTACCCTAAATACAAATAGATATAATACCATAAATGTAACAAAAAAAATCTATTATACTATAAAGCCAACAGAAGTGAAGATAAACACAAGAAATCTATACGCTTCAACTTTCAATTAAACTCAATTTTGTAATGTGAAGAGTGAGGAAAGGATCTCAATAACTCTCAATAACTTTATGATTAAACATAAAATTCAAAGTCCACATATCTTGCGAATTCTCAATTTAGTTCCTATGCATAAAAACTTACAAAATGGTCAGTGTATTTTAAATTTCATTTTTATAATCGATTTTATATATATCTATGATTTTAAATTCTCATCTTTATGATTATATAATTATGGATATCTAAATATTATTTATTTTTTATATCGCTAATGTCAAATAATTTATATATTTTTAAACTCAGATATTTAATAATAGAGAACTATATTTTAATTCAGATAATATTTAAGAGTTACACAAAAGTATAAGGATAGTAAACTTGAATATCAATGTTGTACCGGGATGGCCGACCGGTCTATTGACCCGGTCAAACCATGCGTAGAGACCATACTTTAAGGTACGAGGTCGACCACGCGTCGTATGCGGCCGACCGACATAAGGTGCTCAAGTCAAACCGTTGACCCGATTAGCGAAGGTCAACCCACGGTTAGGGAACGGCCTAATCCAACCCTAATCGCTAAACAACCCCTTAATCCGGCCCAACAGCGAGGGCCCATCAAGGTAATATAAATATCACGCATTCCAAGGAAGAAGGTACGTCATTACCTACAGTATTCTAACCAGCCGAATACGATACTCCACTGACTTGAGCGTTGGAGTGCCATCTGCAGGTACCCCACCCGCCTGAGGAGCCATCCAGCGAGAAGAACCGAAGGAGGAAGTAAGATACGACCGACTGAGTGACCGTCCGAAGACAATAGTTCTCCCAGTCCCCAACCTAGTTCGAGAACAAATGTACATATTAACAAAATTCACGAAAACATTTACGAGTTAAAAACATAAATTATAGATATTTGAGTCTAGTTATTATTTTTTGAGATATTATTTTAATATTAGTTTTTTTTTATCGTAGTATTATATTATAGTGTATTCTGTTTAATATTCGTTAAGAATGTATTTTATAAATTAATTTTGGTTTAACTTATTTAAGTTTACTATATTTCTAAATTTTTCTGACATCTTTTAGAACTATGCAATTATAAAAATTTATTTTTAATTAAAATATTTAAGTTTTTTTTTTACAAATTGATATAATTCATTTTTTTAAATCGGTTATTAGATAGTACAAAGAAACAATGTTTTAATTACAAACAACTAAAATTTACAAATAAATAAATTATATTTATTTTTCAATTATTTTTAAATATAAAAATAAATTTGTAATCTATCTTCAGGTCAACAAAAAACAATATGATTCTTAACTAATATGTCATAAATATTAATTAAATTAAGAATCATATTAATGTGATTAAATACCTTCTTATTTTAATATTATATTGTATTATAAATTTGGTCAACTTTTTGTTAAATATAATATAACAGAATAGAAAATATTGAATAATGCATAATGAGTAATAATCTCATTGGCCTTTATATATAATGAGTGGGATATGAAACATTCAGAAGGAAAAAAAAAATCAAAACAGAAAACTAAAATTCTTTAGAAATGGCTTCTCGCTTGTTTCGTCCTTTTCTTTTTAGTGTTTTGTTCGTTGCTCTGGTTCTGAGTGCAGTAGGAGGTAATTGAAATTTTATGGTAAAATTTGGTATATGGTGAGATTTCATTGAATTTTATGGTGAACTTTGATATAATTTAATGGTGATATAAATGCAGAAGGAGATTCAAAAGCAACATCAGATACTAATGCACTATCAACTTATTCAATATCAACATCGAACTGCATAGACAATTGCTATCCTGGTTGCAACGACGCTTGCGTAGGAAAGGGCTTTAAGGGAGGTATCTGTTTCGAGAAAGGATTTAGATATCAGAGATATGACTGTTGTTGCCAGTAATTATTTTATGCATAAATAATAGGTTCAAAACTTGTACCAGATTATAAATAAGGTTAATAAAATTTGTGTTTCAATTAAGTTTTTTTAATATTTATTTATATATCTTTTATTTATATAATGTAATAATTAGTGTAAGTGATTCAAAAGAGTATTTGTAAGTAAATAGTTGTAACGTGTGTATATATATATATATATATATATATATATATATATATATATATATATAAAAGTATAATTAAAGATATTATATTATTATTTAATTGATTTCAAGATATTTAATTGTTGTGATAAGTTCATTAACATATTTCTTTTTATATTGAAAATTTATTTTATTGATTTAATTTTACATGAATTTTTTGTTTATATTATGTAAAACAAATATAAGTAGAGGCATATGAAAAATATCTAACAAAAATAAAGATTTTTTTTTTGTAAATATGTATATTTATATATGTGTTGTATATGTTTAAGTTTATATTTTAATATTATTATAAAATTTATACACAAATTTTAATGGGGAATTAATAAGGGTAACAAAATGGGATCCCAATCCGTTTTAACTAGACCTGTCACTAGCCCACTAAAAGCAGCGCGGGGTGGGTTGGTCTGCTAAGATTATACGAGCTGAAATTGGTAACCGTCTCGCATAAGGTAGATTGTCAGGTTGGTCTGTCACTTTTCAAAAAAAATTCAAGATTTTTCTTCTTTGTAATTTTTTGTTTGTTTTGGATTTACTTACGTGGTTGTAATAATTGATATTAAATTTCGGACAAATAAAATGTAAGGAAGAACAATAAAATTGAATCAAACTTTAATATTTTAATGAAATAATATTTAATGTCTAACAAGATAAAGTAAATATCAACAATATTCAATGAATCAAATGATGTATAAAAAATTAATGTAAATAAAGTTCTATATAAAACATTGACCACCATCAATTTTAATTCCAAACGTATGAGATTTCTCTATAAAAGTGTCAAAATAAAGAAAGACAATATGGTGGACCGATCGGAACCCAACCCACTTTGTCATCCCTAGTATTTAATGTTTATAGATTTTTATTTTTTAGAATTTAATGAATTTTTGTTTTCATTTTATAGTATTTTTTCACCCTAATATAAATTTCAACTATTTCATATTAAAAACGAATTCATCTTTCATAAATTTAATTCATTTCGTACATGACAAGCACCACATACTAATTTGAAACTCATCAATCACAAAATTTTGATTGCATAAAGTATAAGATTGTGCGGCACGTTCGGTTGTCATCTCTGCGGCGAAGGTGGCTGAGCGGAGTGGCTCTCGCTCGGTGGTCTCCTCCGCCGCTCTCGACGGTGGGACTGTGTGCGACGACATGGTCTGTGTGGAGTGGCACACGTAAGGAGGTTAATTCCGATGCCCACAGTGCTCGAATGGCTGCTGAACACGAAGATTCTCCGTCGTGCCTTGGTATGCTTGCTTCGCCTACCGGAGACGTCGACTTGGTGGTGGCGGAAACCTCCTCGGAATCTGGCAGCAACCCTGCATACTCTCTGGTGGTCCGTAGGCCGTCGTGCATGGCTGCAACAATTTCTAGGGGCATATATGTGAGCCCTATGGGGAATGTGCGTATTTTTCGACAAATTACAACGGTACCTAGTGCAGGACAGAGGTTGATGGAAGTTGGAGAATGTAGCAACAACAAGTCACAAGAGGTGGGATTTACACGTATTGATGGACTAAAAGATTTATCCCACAAAACGAACTTAAGGTTAGTATCCAGTTCTACTGCTTTTACTAATAATGTTACTAAAAACTGTTTGGTCTGGTTAAATGATGAGAAGTTGGAAGCAGATAGAATATGGAACTCAAGAAAGAAAGTAGGATACTCTCGTTTTGGAAACGAAGATGATATTTTAAACAGGTTAAAGAGTCTGGAAGAAAGGGATAATGGGAAAGAAGGATTAGGTTGGGGCATGTGAAATGTTGCTAATGATGAAACTCATTAGTATGAATATTAGGGGTTTGGGAGGAAGGATAAAAAGGAAATATATTAATGACCTCATTAAAAAACAGCAAGTTGGATTTATTTGTCTGCAGGAAACAAAATGTGAACATATTAGTAAGGAAAGGTGTTATCAGATTTGGGGGTGAAATGAAATTGACTGGATTGAGATTGGAGTGTTGAACCAAGTGGTGTTCAAGCTTTGAAGAATCCAAACCCTTTGAAGGATGTTGAAGCCTTGGTTGTGCTTGGTGTTGCTGTGCTAGTTTAGCATAGTTCTGGGGTAGTTTGAGTATTGTAATCCACCCCTTGATCGAATCTAAAGCATAAGCATCTCAATCTTTGTGAAAGTAAAATGTTTTCAAACTAAGTTAAAACAACCGATTGTTTTGTCGAAACAACCGATTGTTTATACTTAGATGTTTTGAGAAAAAGATTGAAAACTATTTTTCAAATGGTTGAACTGTTAAGAACCAAAACAACCGATTGATTCGAAGAAACAACCGATTGTTTGTTTTGGGACCATAACAAAAAAACTGTTTTATCTTTGACTGAGCTTTAAATGATTTAACTGCTTACGCTCCAGTCATGAAATGATTTGACCAATCTTTTAATGCAATTTAAGAGTTTGTTAAGATTTGATAACAAACTATATCTTTGAATAAATTCAGATAGAGTAAGTATCTGAATCTGATTTTAAAAAGAGTTTTTGAGTTTTTCAAAGAGCTGAGATTGCTGAAAGTTTGTGATTGATCAAAGTTTGTGGAATAGCTGCTTGTATTGATTTCACATTATCTTCTGTAACAAGTGTAATCCTTGAACTCTATGAAAACAAGTTTCGTTTCTGTGTTTGCTGAGATTGGTTGTGTGTTCTTGAGGGGATCAAGATCAACAATCTTGGTGTTGGTGTGTTGGCCAAGAAGAGTGTGTGTCTTGAGGTGTTCAAGGTCATTCTCTTGGTTGTTGTGTAAATGATCAAGTTGTGATTGCTTAGTGGATTTCCTCAGGGTTTCTGAGAAGACTGGATGTAGCTCTGGATTTGGAGTGAACCAATATAAACATCTGTGTGCAATCTCTCTATCCTTAACTCTTTAAATTCAGTTTTGTTTGTTGTTTGCTGGTATAAACAACCGATTGTTTTTCTGGTTCTGTTGTTTTTGGTAAACTGAATTTCTTATCAATTGTTTCTTGAGATAAATTCATTCTTGTTTTAAAAGTTTACGAAAATACTCTTTAAACAATTCACCCCCCCTCTAGTTTAAAGCCATCCATTCTAACAATTGGCATCAAGAGCTTGGTTCTTGAAAGTTATTCAAGTTGATCCTAAAAACCTTTTTTAATGGCTGATAGACTACCTTTTGGGGAAGGTGCTTTAATTAACAGACCACCTCTGTTTTGTGGTTTGAACTACCAATTTTGGAAAGTAAGAATGAAAATATTTATGGAATCACTTGACAAAGGAATTTGGGATGCAATTGAAAATGGTCCTTTTGTCCCAAAGTTTGAAAATGATGGACCTGTCATTGAGAAACCATGGTCTCAATGGATTGATGCAGAAAGCAAAAAGGCCAAATTCGATTGCATTGCCAAAAATATTATAACCTCTGCTTTAAATTCTGATGAGTTTTTCAGGGTCTCGCAATGCAAATCATCAAAAGAAATGTGAGACACCTTGGAAGTCACTCATGAAGGAACAAATGAGGTGAAGAGAGCTAGAAAGCATGCTCTAATCGAAGAGTATGAGATGTTTAGAATGCTTAAAGGAGAAACAATTGCTGAGGTGCAGAAAAGATTCACGCACATCATCAATCACCTTATGAGCCTTGACAAGACCTTTGATAAAGAAGAGCTGAACATCAAGATCTTGAAATGTCTTGATAGAGCATGGCAACCAAAGGTAACTGCTATTTCCGAATCTAAAGATCTAACATCATCAAGTGTTGCTTCTTTGTTTGGAAAGCTGAGGGAACATGAGTTTGAGATGAATAGACTCAATGTTCAAGAGAGTGAAGATAAGCACACAAGGAGCATAACCTTAAAAGCATCCAAGCACAAAGGGAAACAAGATTCCAGTGATGAGGAAAACCTTAGCTTGCTGTAAAAAAAGTTCAGCAAATTCCTTAAGAGAAACCGCAACAAAGACAACAACAAAGATAGGTATGGAAACAAGAAATCCAATGATTTTAATTCCAATAACTATACTTGTTTTGGTTGTGGTGAGCAAGGTCATATAAAGATAGATTGTCCAAACAAAAGTAAGGAGAAAAAGCCCAGTTATAAGGAAAAGAAAGGCAAGACAAAAAGGGCCTACATAGCTTGGGATGAAAATGAGATATCATCATCAAGTTCTTCATCAAGTGAAGATGAGAAAGCAAACATCTGCTTGGTTGCTGAAAATGATGATGAATCTTGTAGCTCAAGTGAGGTAAGTTCATGTGCTTCCTTAAATGAATAAAATTACAGTGAATTACTTGAAGCTTTTCAAGAAACACATGATGAAGCTAATAGATTGGTTCTTTCAAACAACCGATTGAAAGATCTTAACAGTTGGCTTGAAAAAAGAGTTAAATCACTTGAAGAAGATCTGGAAAAAAAAAATGTGATTTTGAAAAATTAGAAATACATTTCAAAAACTCTTCTTGCAAGTATAGAAATACATTTCAAAAACTCTTCTTGCAAGTGTGATACTCTTATTTGTGAAAATTGTGAAAACCTTGAAAAGAAAGTCCACTATCTTGTAAGTACTGTGGATAAGCTTTCGAAAGGACAATCTAACTTTGAGAATGTCTTGGCATCTCAAAACTGTGTTTTTGGAAGGGCTGGTTTAGGCTTTAATCCACAAAACAAACAAGATAAGTTTTCAAAAAGTTTTTCAAGAAAGCCAGAAAAACAACCGATTGTTAAGACGAAACAACCGGTTGTTACATGCTTTTACTACATGAAGAAAGGCCACTCTGTTAGGTTCTTCAAAATAAGGAAATATTCAGTTCGAAGAGGTTTTATGAAGTGGATTCCTAAGGGATGTGAAGTTTCTAACTGCAAAGAAAAGCCAAAAGGACCCAAATTTGTAAGGGGACCAAATCTTGTTGCTTGAAATCTTTTTATGCAAGAAAACTAAAGAAAAAGGAGGGACTGAGTCATCTGATCAAGTTCTTGAAGAAAAAGATAGTCATTGAAGCTGAATCAATGCTATGCAAAAGACCTCAACAGTGAAAAAAGGCTTCTTGATCATAAAGCACATGGCTCATGGAAGATTTAACATAAAGATAAGACTTTCCTTTATTTGTTCTTAATTTGTGTTGTAAAAGTCCTCTCTCATGGTTAAAAATCTTTTTAATACGCTTAGTATCATCTGCTTTGAACTCTTTCTGCTCATGGTTAAAATTCAAAAACAGTTTTAACTGCTGCAGAAAAACAACCGATTGTTTCTTCGAAACAACCGATTGTTTTGGGTCTGACAACACTATGAAGAAATTGTTTTAATTGCTATTTTGAATTTCTATCCGTTGCAGATCAATTCAAAGAGAGAATCTTGGTCAAAGAATCTGTGTTGAAAGCTGATCACGTTCAGAGAGGAGTTACAACTGTCATAAAGGAAAATATTCCAAAAATCTTGGGAATTCAAGATCCTTAATGACTAGTCAAAGATCACATGTGAAGACCATGTGATTTTCAGCTTTTTTTGACGTTTTCTGTGTAGAACAGAGTCAAGTCCTCTCTCTCTGAAAAATCAGGTACCCACTAAATAAAATTGAATGCTAATTGATTCTTTTTCTGCTATAAAATCTGGTGCAGCTGATCTCTTTCATAAGAACAACCAGTTGCAACATCTCTTGCAAAAATCTGTGAAGTGAGCTCTTCTCTATTTTCTTCTCTACCATCATGGAATCAACTCCTCCCACTTCAAAAAGAGTCAAATCCAGGGCTGTAAGGTCTGGAGGAAGGCTAGAAGGCTGGTTTTCTGGAGACAATGATCTTATTGAGAGATATAGGTATGAAACAAGTATAAAAAAGATAAACAACCCCAAGGTTGTATGCTTTGATTGGCTGAAAAGTCAAAAGCTTGGTAATGTGAGAAGGCTGCTCAAGGATCAATCTCTCAAAAAGTTCCTGGAGATGAAGGGAAACATATATCCAGATTTGGTAAGGGTGTTCTACACAAACCTAAAGTTTGAGGGAAACAATCTAGTTTCTCATGTGAAAGGTGTAGAAATGGAGATAACTCATGAAGTATGGACTGTTGTTGCTGGTCTCAAGTTCTCTGATCTTAGAATCAACAAGGGAAACCTTGGAGTAGTGGAGGATTTTAACAAAATCCAATACTACAAGAGTTGCTTGAAGAATCAACATGCTCAAGTAAGAACATGCTCGGTTGGAGGTCTAAAGCTTGATGAGAGATTGCTTGCTCTCATTGTGACTTGGATTCTCACTCCAAGGGGGAGTAATCATTCTATTCTTACTGAAGAAAATCTGGTATATATCTTCTGCATCATGAAGAAAATCAGAATCAATTGGATTCACATCATCAAAGAGCACATGCAAAAAGCTATGAGGTTAAGTGACTATCATTATCCATATGCTATTTTGGTATCTAAATTTCTACTCTATTTTGAAGTGAACCTTGAAGATGAAACATATGAGTTGGTCAAGTCAACTCAAGAGTTGAACAATGGATCACTAAGCAAAATGGGTTTTACCAAAGTAGGTGGAAAATGGATAAGCAAAGATGGTGACCTTGGTGCCTCATCTAGTGGTGCTGCTGATCTTGAACAAGATGAACCTGCTGATATGGATGTTCAACATGAAGATCCACCTGAAGATTATCAAGATGTTGGACCTAGTACTGGTGCTGGAAATCAAGAAGAAAGGATGCAAACCATGTCTCCTTTTGAAACACTCATGGTGAATAGGCTTGATAGCTTCGCTGAAAATCAAAGGAGCCTTCATGATCTCTGTGTTAGTAATTTCTAGAGGATTGACACTAGGTTTGACAACATGGATGCACGATTCATGACTCTAGATGAACAGATTGAAGCTGTCCAAAACCAAATCTTTGATCTTCAGTTTGCTGATGATGAAGAATGAAGGAAAAACAACCGATTGGTGTATCGAAACAATCGATTGTTTTTTGTGCTTATATCTGGTTTTTAATTTTTTTTATACTATTGCTGCTTTAATTATGATGTAATCAAAAAAATATCTTGTTTTATCTCTTCTCTTTGTCTATTTGTGAAGACAAAAAGGGGAGATAGATGTTGTGTTTAAGTTTCTGTTTTTAGTTGATTAAAACAGTTTGGATGAGTAATATTTTCTGATATTTAGCTCTAAAGTTTATTACTGTTTATCTGTGCTAACCAAATATCATAAGTTCTATGCTTTGTTCAAAACTGTATCTTGCAGGAACTGCTTCAAATTCAATCAGGTACAACACAAGCATAGGGGATTTGTCTTCATCAAATAGGGGGAGATTGTTGAACCAAGTGGTGTTCAAGCTTTGATGAATCGAAACCCTTTGAAGGATATTGAAGCCTTGGTTGTGCTTGGTGTTGCTGTGCTGGTTTAGCATAGTTCTGGGGTAGTTTGAGTATTGTAATCCACCCCTTGATCGAATCTAAAGCATAAGCATCTCAATCTTTGTGAAAGTAAAATGTTTTCAAACTAAGTTAAAACAACCGATTGTTTTGTCGAAACAACCGATTGTTTATACTTAGATGTTTTGAGAAAAAGATTGAAAACTATTTTTCAAATGGTTGAACTGTTAAGAACCAAAACAACCGATTGATTCGAAGAAACAACCGATTGTTTGTTTTGGGACCATAACAGAAAAACTGTTTTATCTTTGACTGAGCTTTAAATGATTTAACTGCTTACGCTCCAGTCATGAAATGATTTGACCAATCTTTTAATGCAATTTAAGAGTTTGTTAAGATTTGATAACAAACTATATCTTTGAATAAATTCAGAAAAACAATATAGAGTAAGTATCTGAATCTGATTTTAAAAAGAGTTTTTGAGTTTTTCAAAGAGCTGAGATTGCTGAAAGTTTGTGATTGATCAAAGTTTGTGGAATAGCTGCTTGTATTGATTTCACATTATCTTCTGTAACAAGTGTAATCCTTGAACTCTATGAAAACAAGTTTCGTTTCTGTGTTTGCTGAGATTGGTTGTGTGTTCTTGAGGGGATCAACAACAAACAAACTGAAATTAAAGAGTTAGAGATAGAAAGATTGTACACAGTTGTTTATACTAGTTCACTCCAAACCAGAGCTACATCCAGTCTTCTCAGAAACCCTGAGGATATCCACTAAGCAACCACACCTTGATCACGTACACAACAACCAAGAGAATGACCTTGAAAACCTCAAGAAACACACTCTCCTTGGCACACACTAAGATTGTTGATCTTGAACACCTCAAGAACACACAACCAATCTCAGCAAAAACACACAAACGAATTGTTCAGCTGTTTACAAAGATTACACTTGTTACAGATGAATATCTGAAATCAATAAAAGTAGAATCCTATTCCAGCACCTTGATCAATCTCTCAACTCTTTAGCAATCTCAGAATTCTTTGAAAAACTCTTTTTGTTCAAAACTTTGTCTCAAGATTCTTAAAACTTAAAAACAGTTTTTCAGAATATATTCAAGGATATAGTTTGTTATCAAATCTTAACAAACTCTTAATTGCATTTAAGACTGATTGGTCAAAGCATTTAATGACTGAAGCGTATTCAGTTAAAGCATTTAAAGATCAGTCAAAGAAAACAGTTTTTCTGTTATGGTTTCAAAACAAACAATCGATTGTTTCCTCGAATCAATCGGTTGTTTTGTTACTTAACAGATTTCACCATTCAAAAACAGTTTTCAAACTTTCTCAAAACACCTAAGTGTAAAAAATCGGTTGTTTCGACAAAACAATTGGTTGTTTCAACTTAGTTTGAAAAACATTTTACTTTGATAAAGATTGAGATGCTAATTGCTTGAGATTTAATCTGAGGGTGGATTACAACATTAAACTACCCCAGAACAAAGCTTAAACCAGCTCAGCAACATCAAGCAAAGTAGAGGCTTCAACATCCTTCAAAGGATTTGGATTCTTCAAAACATTGAACACCACTTGGTTCAACAAGACAGGCAGAAGAAAAAATGTTAGTAGAAAGTATTGAAGTTGGGGAAAAACAAGTAAAGGTGAGTATGCTGCAATATGCAGACGACACTCTATTCTTTTGCAAAGCCTCAATCCAAAGTGTATTGAATTTAAAGGCTATTCTGAAGTGTTTTGAACTTTCCTCTGGCCTTAAGGTTAACTATTCTAAGAGTAAGGTTGGTGGAGTGGGTGTGAATATGGATCAGACGATGATTTTCGCCTCTATTCTAAATTGTGACATTATGAAGGCACATTTCAATTACCTGGGGGTGATGGTAGGTGGGAATCATAAGAGATGTGTTTTTTGGGAAGCCATGCTCACTAAATTACGAAATAGGTTGAGTGTGTGGAAAGGGAAATCCCTATCTATGGCAGACAGATTATGTCTAAACAAATCAGTGCTTACGTCTTTACCACTCTTCTATGTCTCCCTATTTTGTATGCCGACAACTGTGATGAAGGAAGTGAAAAGGATACAAAAAAATGTCTATGGGATTGGGGGTCAGAGAACAGGAAAATTGCTTGGGTAGCGTGGGATAAGGTGTGTCAATCGAAAAACAAAGGCGGTTTAGGGGTCATTGACATAGGAAAGTTTAACTTGGCTCTGATAGGGAAATGGATTTGGAGACTTAAGTCTGAAGAGAGAAGTTTATGGAAGGTTATTCTAGAGTCTAAGTATGGTGGGTGGAGGGGATTAAGATCTCAAGGTCAGATTCGTAAGGAGTCGTTGTGGTGGAGGGATCTTAGGAAGGTATGATGCCTAGAGGGGTGGGGAAACAATTTTGAAGATAGAGGGCGATGGGAAGTAGGGGATGGGAAAGAAATCAGGCTATGGGAGGATAAATGGCTGGACAACATTCCTCTAGCGTATAAATTCCCTAGGCTTTATTCAATTTCCTTGGATACTGATTGTACCCTCTCACAAGCTGGGGCTTGGAATAATAATTGTTGGTCGTGGAAGCTGCGGTGGAGAAGGAACCTCTTTGTGTGGGAATCTAGTCTGGCTGATCTTTTGATGCAGTCGTTGGAAAACAAGAGGTTAACAAGAAAGGGTGAAGTTAAGCCCGAAAAATGGATCTGGAGGGATGCAGATTCTATGGACTTTTCTGTGAAGGCAGCTTATCAGGTTCTGTTGGGGAAGGAGAATGTCGAGGGTGAGGATGTATTCGCGAGTTTCTGGAATCTAAAGACCTTACCTTCGGCACAATTTACAGCCTGGAGGGTGTTATGTAATGTCATCCCCACTAAGGATAATCTTTCGAGACGTGGTTTACTTTTGATAAGTGATTGGTGCCCTTTGTGTGGTGTGGAAGAAGAGTCGGTAAGACATTTATTTTTTGAATGTAGGATCTCTTGGAGAATCTGGGGTATGTGCCTCGAGTGGTTGGGGTTTTCTTCGGTCCTACATCGTGATGCACAAATGCATTTTAGGATGTTCAATCCTATAGGTTTCAACCACGCATTTATCAGGTGCTGGGGGGGCATTTGGGTAGGTATTGTTAGTGAAATCTGGAATCACAGGAATAGGGTTGTGTTTGAGAATGGGCAGGTGGACTTAGTGGAGGTGTTTACTGTGGAACAAAGGAAGACTTGGTCTTGGGTCACAGTAAAAGAAAAATTGGCCAATTTTTCCTACTCAGATTGGTGTTTGGAACCTTACTGTTGTATGAGATATTTGAAAGACTGATTATTTTGCGTTATTTAACTAACGATTTTGCCCGGTGTAGTGGTGTGTTTTGTGCAGGCTTCATCGGGTTCACTTATCTGGCAAGGTTGGATTGAGGTGTGTGGCCTGGGCTGCGCTTGAAAGGTGTTGAAGGGGTCAAAGGTGTGCGCAGGTCTATCTGTTTACGACTGAGTCTTGTAGGTCTAGAAGGTTTTCTCTGGTTATATATGGGTTGGTTTTGATACTTGGGTTCTTGGTGTTCTGCAGCATGCTACAAAGACTTTTATTTGATGTTGGGTGTTGTGTCTTGTAATAAGGGGTGTGATCCGTTTGGTGGTTTTGTTGGTGTACTTGATCCCCTTGCAGGTTAGGTGTGTCGAGTTTTTTGGCACTTGGTTTGGCACATTTGCTTGTTGGCAAAGATCCTGTTTAGTTGTGCGGTGCATGTCCTTTTTTGAGAGTGTGAGCTCATGGTGGGTTGATGTAATTGTATATGTGTGGGGCTTCTATATCTCGGACTGGTTTATTTTGGTTGATTTTTAGTGTATCCTGTGTTGGTGGGTGTTAGGAAACTTGTGTTTGGGTGTTTTGTATAAGGGTTGAGACACCCCTGAAGTGTCTCATTTTATTTTATTTATTCTTTGTTGATAAAAAAAGAAAAAAAAGTTTGATATCTATAATATGTAAGCAAACTCGATATTTATAGTTTATTTATGTAAGGATTAGGAGTTTTCTATAACTAATTGTATGTGTGAAATTATTTAATAAGCATTTGTGTGTTTTGAAAACTTGAAATAAGTATAATGTGTTGTGTAAGTTAAAGTAAGGAGTGAAATTAGCACTTTGGGAAGTGAATTTAATTGAAAAACAATTTTTGAGCGATAGAAAAAGGAACTATAGTAAAGAGGTGTAAGTAGGATGTGTGAAGGGTTAGATAAGAATGTTTCATTCTCCTTTATACCCCACTAGAATTTAGGGCCTTCAAGTATAAACACAATGGTCTTTTGTTGCATGATCATATTTTTGACATCTATTACATGTTACATTTTGCATTGGTTGAGAACATGATCTAATAACACGTGGTTCATAACATATAATGCATTTTACACAAGAGTGTGCCTAAGAACTGGGTCCTCGATTCCTATTTATTTTTATCTACATTCTTAGGTGTACTTCCAAAAGGTCCTCCTTGTTTAGCAACTCAACTACTACTTTAAAGACTCTCTATAAGAAAATGATGATAAAATGGTAAGAAGAAGAGATGTTTCTTATTTCTCTTATGTGTATGGTTACATCACTTCATGTATAGGAAATATATAGGGAGTTTCTATCTCCAATTTAAAATCTAATTAGGTAGGGATACTAATCATGAGATTCTATCATTATTAAATTAATTGCATATAATTGGGTACAATATCGTACAATATTGCATACAATAATTGCATATAATTTGATAATTATTATTTCCTTAATACTCCCCCTCAAGTTGGTAGGTGAAGATCATGAACCCCCAACTTGTGTCGTAGCGTCAAAAACCGTTCCTTGCCTAATGCCTTTGTAAAAATATCTACGAGCTGATACTGTGTCGGTACATATGAAGGACTAATTATCACAGCTTGTAATTTTTCTCGCACAATGTGACAGTCTATCTCAATGTGTTTTGTGCGTTCATGAAATACTGGGTTTGCTGCTATATGTAATGCCACTTGATTGTCACAGAAAAGTTGAGCTGACAAGTTACATGGCACCTTTAAATCCTGCAACAGATATCGCAACCAAACTATCTGCAAACAAGTATTGGCCATCGCGCGGTATTCTGCTTCCGCTGATGATCTTGATACGTTTGTATATTTTTTTTACTTCCATGAGATAATAGAAGAACCAAGAAAAATGCAATACCCAGATACTGATCTTCGAGTTGTCTGACAACCTCCCTAGTCTGAGTCGCAATAAGCTGTCAATGTCAAATTGTTTTTGGATGGCAATAGCAATCCTTGTCCTGGTGATCCTTTAATGTACTTTAGAACTCGAATTGCAGTATCCCAATGAGGTTTCCGTGGATCCTGTATATATTGACTTAGGGTCCGAACCGAAAATGCTATGTTAGGCCGAGTAACCGTGAGGTATATCAGTCGTCCCACGAGTCGCCTGTATTTGACTGGATCTTTTAATAACTCTCCATCGTCTGGTGTGAGTTTTAGGTATTGTTCCATTGGAAATTTGTCTGGACGAGCACCTGTGAGTCCCGTATCCTGCAAAATATCAAGCACATATTTTCTTTGGGACATGTAAATACCAACTTTGGAACGGGAAAATTCAATCCCCAGAAAATATTTTAGGTCTCCAAGATCTTTAATGCGAAATTGTTGTAATAGACAATCTTTAACATGCTGAATTTCTGTCAAATCATTTCCTGTCAAAAGAATATCATCCACATAAATCAAAAGGACAGTAAATGATGAGTTATTATGTCTTGTGAATAAAGAGTAATTTGTCTTGGACTGTTGAAATCCTACAGATTTAATCACATGAGAAAATGATGAAGACCATGTTCGAGATGCTTGTTTGAGACCATAAAGGGATTTGTTGAGTCGACATACAATGTTCTCCCCCTGTCGATGATGCCCGGGTGGCAAGTCCATGTAAATAATTTCATGCAATGTGCCATGTAAGTGTTGAAGATGGATGAAGCCTCTTCTCTACCTCGTGTTAGTGTGTGTTTGATGTAGAAAATAGCTAGTTTGTTTTGAAGTTTGTAATAGGTTTAGATGATCTTGTATGTAGGCTTGTGTATGTGTAAGGTTTCCTTTTGCTACATGATCTATCCTAGATGCCTAACAAAGTCTAGAATAAGCACATGAAGTGGTTGAAAGTTTTTCCAAAAGCTTTTTAGAGTTTTCTCCTAAAATCAGGATACTGCACAAAAATAAATCTGTTTCTCTGTAAAAGAACAGGTTTATTCTTTGGTCTGCTGAAAGGATTTTCGAAAGTTAGTTAGGGCACCAAAGGTACAACTTAGATAGTTATTTCAGTTAGCTGAGTTGGCAGTTTTCACAAAATAAATCGGTTAAGTTCAAAACTGAATCTGTTGTTTTCATAACAGCTTTTCAACTGTTTTTTGAAAAGAAGTTAGAAACTGTTTTCTATATAAAGAAAAGTCTCTCTCACAGGAAAGGATGTTGAGCAATTACGTTTTTGACAGAGATCAAACACTTTCTATGTGAGAAGAAGGATTGAAAAGAGTTTTTGAAAGGTTTTTCCAAAGGAATTTTGAAGTGTGCTTGTTCTAGGAAAACCTTGATCTTGGTGAAGGTGCAGGTGCAGTTCTGCAGCAAATTGAACTACTGGTTTTGAGTTCTTGCATCTTCTTTTCAGGTGTTATCTTTCCTTTATTCTGTTTTGTAAAGGTGTAAGTGTTAGTCACTCCTTGATAGGGTTTCTTGCAGTGCAAGGTGTGCTGAAATAGGGTTTTTCAGCATTGGTTGTATTGTTCTTGTAGTGTTCAAGAACTGTTCTGGTTGTAAGTGATTGATACCGTTCTTAGTGGATTCCACCTTGGAGTAAGGTGAAACTGGATGTAGCTCTGTATGAGTGAACCAGTATAAAAACTTGCTTGCCTTTTCTTCTCATCCCTGCACTCATTTCTGGTTTTGCTTAATTCTGTCAAGAACTAAATCTGTTCTTTTGAAATTGAATCTGTTAATTCTGGGTTTAATAGAAACTGTTCTTCTTGATCTATCAAAGTTCTCTAATCACGAACAAGGTAGTTCTATATGAAGTCTTAATTGGTTTGTGAACAAATTGTCTACTCATTAAAACCTGAGAAAGATTCATTCTCTTTAAAACCTTGTGTTGAATGAACTTGGTTGATTTCTTGGCATAGTTGTATTCTTCAAACTCATAAAATCTAACCAATCTGATTCTGTTATACCTCTTTGTTGATTACAATTTTAATTTGAACAAATTCAAATTGTGCTAGAATGCTCTGAAGAATCAATCTGTTTCTTTTAAAAACAATCTGTTCATTTGCCTCTGATATACTGAAAATTGTTTGTACTTGCGAAAATTTTATAAGCTCAATTCACCCCTCCCCTCTTGAACTTAGACACTAATAGACCCAAGCTCAATTCATCCCTCCCCTCTCAAAATTCAACTTCAAACTTGTTATTTCAAAGACCCAAGCACCCCTTTTATAATAGAGAGGGTCGGTCACAAATGTACAAAAGAGAAGGAGCTTGAAAGGTTACTTTCTAGTTCCTTCTAAATTAGCACCTAAGCCATAAAGGAATAGAAAGAGTCATTTCTTCTATCCTTTTCCTAAACTAGCGCCTAAGGTGCTATACAAATGGAGGTGTCTTTTTGGTTTCCCTTTTACCACATCCTAAAGCTATTTCTATATTATTTACAAATTTATACAAAAGAAATTACAAAGAGAGATATTAATTGGAGCCCATTCTTGAATGCTTGTAGTATTCTTGTTGTTTTTGGGTTTGGTCCTCTCTTTATTTAATTCTCCTTTATTTTTTAGAAGACTAGAAGGAGGAACTTTAAATGCTTGGGTGGATGACCTCTTCCTCCATTAGTGAAATCCTCTTCTACTTGATCTCCATCAGTAATTAACCCTAAATTACAAAACACACACCAAGAGTGATGATCTGGAACCCTTCAAGAACACAAACGACTCTATGGCAAACAACACAGTTTTCAGAAACACCTTCTGAATCTGCCTTACACTTCAATATAGAAATACAATGTTTAGAGAAGAAGAGGAATAACATACACTTGGGTATACAAAACTTAAGTTCAGAAGAATGCAAAACCCAATGTTATTCAACAACTTTTGGTTTTTGATTTAACTGCTTTGATAATTTGATAGGAGTATAAAAAGGTTGTTTTACGCTCCTATGCATTAACTAAGTAAGAGAAATCAATCAAAAACAATTTTCAAGATTTCAAAAACAGATTAAAACTACTTAATAGAATTATCTTAAGGTTTTTCAAAAAAACAACCAATTGATTTCTTGAAACAACTGATTGAATCTGTTTTACAGCAAAGCCAAAACAAAGCTAAGCTTTTCTGAGCCATTTTAAAAACCACTAAGTGTTAAACAACCAGTTGATTCAACATATCAACAGATTGAAATTTCACACTCTTTTAGAAAACTCATATTTTCAAAAAGATTAGGATTCAATTAACCTTGGATCATCTTAAAGAGTGAATTAACAATTCAAAGACTACTAGACAACACACACACACACACAATAAAAACAAGGTCTTCAAGCTTTCCTCTTGGATTTGGAGACATCAAAGCACCTTGTTCAATAACTCCATCGAGGTAGAGATAGTCGTAGAGGTAATTTACACGAAGACCGCCTATCGAGTATGGGAAGATCACCGCGACCAGTTCGGCAGAAGAATGCACCAGCCATTTTTCAAAATTCAGAAGGCAATAGCAACCATGTCCCAACATACAATGTTAGTGCCTTCATACTACATCAAACTTAAAGTGTTGTGGGATGAAATCGAGCTATATTGTTCACCGATAGTTTGTAATCAAACAAAGGAGCACCAGGTCAGAAGGAAGAAGATAAAATGATGCAATTCCTCATGTGATTCGTTCAAAACAATTAGGCCCAATATTCTTGTCATGAATCCTCTACCAAATGTCCGACAAGCGTACTCTCTGATTGTGCAAGAAGAGACACAACAACAGATGAATTCGTATTCTGGCAAGAATTTTTCAATTGCGGCATCAGTACAGGGTCGATTTGCTAATTGGAAGCAATCAAAAGGTAAGATCTGTGAACATTGTAACAAACCAGGTCATACCATAGATGAATGTCGTACTTTGAAATTTCATTGCACATACTATGATAAAAGATGACACACAGAGGATAGGTGTCGCATAAAACATGGGACATGGAACTCCAATGGAAGCAATGGCCAGCAACAACAAATAAAAAATAACCTCATAAGCTCTTATTTATCAGCGATAAACATGGCAGATTCCTCTTCATTACCATATGACAACAACGAGTCTGATGGAAACCTTGTACAAGGCTTTAGTGCCGAGAAAATAAAATTCAGCAATAATGATAAGAGTGAAGCGTTCATAAATGTTGCAGGTCTCTTTGCTCATAACTCATCTGATTCACAATTTTTCACACACACTTCATCATCATTTATTTCAAATGTTAATCTGCCTACAGGCTCAACTGCGATCATCTCATCTACAAGCACAATTAAATTCAAGGATAATATCACTCTCAAAGATGTCCTTTGCGTTCCTTCTTTAATTTAAATCTCATGTCCGTTAGTAAGATAACCAATGTACTAAATTGTTGTCGAATTCATTTTCCACATGGTTGCGTCTTACAAGACTTAGATACAGGGAGGATGATTGGCTCGGGTAAACAATACGTAGACTTATACTACATGTCCCCTCTTCCAAACCAAGCCTTGGACATCCTTCTTTGGCGCATCTACTACTTAATAAAAATCTCATTTCCATTCATAATAATTGTAGTATTTGTCCCAAAGCTAAACAGACAAGGCTACCATTTCCTTTAAGCACAATAAAATCTCATTCTCCATTAAATCTATTGCATTGTGACATTTTTTTTCTAACTATTTCTTATGAATCACAAATCTGAAATCCAACATCTCTTAGAATCATTCATTACATTTGCACAAAATCAATTTCAGGCATCTATTAAAACCATCCGCGTTGACAAAAGATTGGAATTTATTTCAATGCATAATTTTTTTCTCAAAAAAAGTATTGAATGTCATCGCACTTGCGTCTACATTCCCAAAAATATGGAGTAGTAGAACGCAAACATAGACACATTTTAAAGACAACACAAGAACTTTTATTTCAGTCCCATTTACCATCAGAATTTTGGGGGGAATGCATTTTAACCACCATATATATCATTAATCGCTTGCCATCACCTTTGAAGCTGTTATACAATCAACAACCTTCAGTTTCACACCTAAAAACTTTTGGTTGCCTCTGTTGCGCAACTGTTGTTTCGCCTAAGCAAAAATTTGATTCGCGCGCTCGACAATGCATCTTCATTGGTTATCCTCACAATAAAAAAGGATACAAAATATTTGATATAGATGCATGCAATTTTTTTACAAGTCATGATGTCTCCTTCCATGAAAGTGTTTTTCCATTCTGCCAACAGTCTTGGACGCAATCCTCACCTCTATTACAAGATATTTTGCTCGTTATTGACATTGACTTACCCACTCCTACTTGTCACAGTGCACCTGAACCTCCACCAGACCAACCTTCTTCTCCTACGCTAGAAAGTGCAACACCCATTACCGAACCTTTTCCAACTGTCCTTCTAGTTCGACGATCAAGTCGCACATCAACATCTTCCTAGCTTCAAGACTACATAAGGGGGTCCCAAGTCAATCATTTGACCACTACCCAAGATCGGACGAATGAAATCAGGTATTCTATGCATCATTTTCATTCTAATTCACGATTTTCTTTTGTACACACTACATATCTTGCTAACATCACAGACACCAAAGAACCTCAAACTTATGCTCAAGCTATCTTGATCCAAATTGGCAAAAAGTAATGGACGAAGAGCTTTCCGCCAGTTAAATCAAACGTGGACCTTGACGCCGTTACCCGTTGCGCAGAAACCCATTGAATGCAAATGGGTCTATAAAATAAAGTACAAATCGAATGATAGCGTCGACAGATATAAGGCACACCTTGTCGCAAAGGGGTATACTCATATTGAAGGTTTTGATTATTGCAAAACTTTTTCACCAACAGATAAATTGACAACTCTAGGGTGTCTCCTCACGATTGCAACTGGTAGAAATTGGTTTATTCACCAGCTGGACGTGCAAAATGCCTTCTTATATGGAAATTTGCATGGAATTATTTACATGGACTTGCCACCCAGGCATCATCGACAGGGGGAGAACATTGTATGTCGACTCAACAAATTATGGTCTCAAACAAGCATCTCGGACATGGTTTTCAACATTTTCTTATGTGATTAAATCTGCAGTATTTTGGCAATCCAAGGCAGACTACTCTTTATTCACAAAACATGATAACTCACCATTTACTTCCCATTTGATTTATGTGGACGATATTCTTTTGACAGGAAATTATCTGACAAAAATGCAGTGTCTTAAAGACTGTCTATTACGACGATTTCGCATTAAAGATCTTGGAGACTTAAAATATTTTCCAAGGATTGAATTTTCCCGTTCCAAAACTAGTATTTACATGTCAAAAAGAAAATATCCCTTGATATTTTGCAAGATACGGGACTCATAGGTGCTCATCCAAACAAATTTCCAATGGAGAAATATCTAAAACTCTCACCGGACCAGCTCGCAGATATTTTTACGAAGGCACTGGGTAAGGAATATGTTTTTACATTGCGATGCAAGTTTGGCGTTCATGATCTTCACCTATCAACTTGAGGGGGAGTATTAAGTTAATACTAATTATCAAATTATACGCAATTAACTTGATAATGATGTTGAATCAAGTGTGTTCAAGCTTTGAAAGAATCCAAATCCTAGCGTTTGATGGAAGATTGGAGTTGCTTGAAGTTACTGATGTGTTTTAGAGTAGGATCTGGGGTAGATTATCTTTGTAATCCACTCTTTGTTGAATCTAAAGCTTAAGTGTTTTCAAATCTTTTAAGTTTAATGTTTTTTTTCAAACTAAGTGAAAAACAACCTGTTGTTTTGTCGAAACAACCAATTGTTTTATACTTAGGTGTTTTTTGAAAGAGTTTGAAAACTGTTTTGGATGGTTGACTTGTTGTCAAACCAAAACAACCGATTGATTCGCTCTTTCAACCGATTGTTTGTTTGAAAACTCTAACAGAATCAGTTTTGTTAGTTGAGTGAGCTTTAATTGATTTTATAACTGAATACGCTCCTACTTTAAATGGTTTAACCAAGATTTGAATACTATAAATAGTTTGTTAATGTTTTATAACAAACAACTTGAAAGAAAAACAAATTTGAGTTTTTTAAAGAGCTTTAAAACATTTGAGTTTTCACTTTAAGCTTTGGTTATTCAAGAGAGAAGTGGAATAGGATTACTATGTATTGATTTCAATGGATTCTGTAACAGTGTAATTCGTTCTGAATTTTTTGTACATTCTGGTGTTGTAAAGCCAAGAAGGGTTGTGTGCTCTTGAGGTTGTCAAGATCAACATTCTTGGTGTGTGTGTGTGTTGAGCCAAAGGAAGTGTGTTTATTGAGGGTATCAAGGTCACTTCTTTGGTGGTGTGTGTATGTAGTCTGGATTTGATTACCTAGTGGATTCCCCAGTGGTTTCTGGGAAACTGGATGTAGCTCTTGGTTTAAGAGTGAACCAGTATAAACTGTTTGTGCAACTCTCTATTCCTTAAACTCTTTAATTTCAGTTGTTGTTATTTTACTGGTATAAACAACCAATTGTTTTTCTGGTGGTATACTGTTTTTAGCTTTGTTTCTTGGCTAACTGAATTCCTGATCTGGTTTCTTGCAAAGAAATTCATTCTAGCTTAAAAAGTTTGTGAAAACCCCCTTTAAACCATTCACCCCCTCTAGTTTAAAGCCATACATTCTAACAATTGGTATTAGAGCTTGGTACTTGAAAAATACTCAAGTTTGACCCAAAATATTTTTCAATGGCTGGAAAACTATCATTTGAGGAAGGTTATTCAATTAACAAACCACCTTTGTTCTGTGGTTTGAATTATAAGTATTGGGAGGCTAGAATGAAAATCTTTGTTGAATCCATTGATCAAGGAATTTGGGATTCAATTGAAAATGGCCCTTTCATTCCAAAGCTTGAAAAGAATGGATCTTTTACTAAAAAACTTTGGTCCCAATGGACCAATGAAGAATGTTAGATGGCGGCTTGATTGTATTGCCCAAGACATAATAGCTTCTGCACTGGATTCTAATGAATTTTTCGGGATATCAGAATGAAAATATGCTAAAGAAATGTGGGACATACTCAAAGCTACTCATGGAAACGTCACTGAATTAAAGGAAGTAAAGACAAGAAGTCAAGCAAGAAGGAAAAGAAGGCAAAATCAAAAAAGCCTCAACCTCAGCTTCATGGCCAAAAAGGAAGATGATTCAAGCAGTGTAAGTTCCTATAATTCTTCAAATACTGAAAATTATAGTCAATTGCTTCAAGCTTTTCAAGAAACACATGAAGAAGTTAACCGATTGGCCCTCCTAAACAACTGGTTAAAGGGAATGAACAACTAACTTAAAATAGAGTCAAAACACTGGAAGAAGAATTGGAAAATTCAAAAACAGATTTTGAAAACCTTGAAATCGTTTACAAAAACTCTTCTTGCAAATGTAACACTCTTATTTGTGAAAATTGTGAAAATCTTGAAAAGAAAGTTCATTATCTAGTTAAAACTGTGGATAAGCTTTCAAAAGGTCAATCCAACTTTGAGAATGTCTTGGCATCTCAAAATTGTGTTTTTGGAAAAGCAGGATTAGTTTTTAATCCACAGAACAAGCAAGACAAATTTTCTAAGTCATTTTGAAAACTGTTAGAAAAACAATCGATTGATCTGTCGAAACAACCGGTTGTTACATGCTTTTATTGCATGAAAATAGGTCATTTTGTCAGATTTTGTAAAATAAGAAAATATGTTGTTCCTAGAGGTTTCATGAAGTGGATTCCCAAATGTTGTGAAGTTTCAAATGATGAATATAAACCAATTGGACCCACATTCATAAGGGGACCAAATCTTTGTACTTGAAAATCTACTTTGTAGGAAACTTTGAAGGAGAGCATGCAACAATGGTATCTGGACAGTGGCTCCTCAAAGCACATGACTGGAGATAAATCAAAGTTTTTAAGCATCACCTTTAAACAAGAAGGCCATGTAGCATATGGAGACAACAACAAGGGAAGAATTGTTGGAAAAGGCTCTATAGGAGACAAGGATATCTTAATCATCCATGATGTTTTGTTTATAGAAGGCTTAAAGCACAACTTGCTAAGCATTAGTCAACTGTGTAACAAAGGATATCAAGTGATCTTCAAGACAAACTCATGTGAAATCTGTCTTCCCAACTCAAAAGAGGTAATGTTGATTGGTAAGAGAATCAACAATGTCTATCTCTTAGATATCTCTTCTCCTTGTTCTATTGGTTGCCTTCTTTCTAAACATGATGAGTCTTGGCTATGGCATAGAAGAATTGCTCACATTCACATGAATCACTTAAACAAATTAATCTCAAAAGATCTTGTGATTGGGCTACCCAAACTCTAGTTTGAGAAGGACCACATTTGTGAAGCATGTCAAAAGGGGAAACAAGTTAAAAATTCTTTCAAAATCAGAAATGTTGTTTCTTCTTTAAGACCCCTTGAGCTACTTCACATGGATCTTTTTGGACCTTCAAGAACCATGAGTCTTGGTGGCAACTATTATGCCCTTGTTATTGTGGATGACTTTTCTAGGTACACATGGACTCTCTTTTTGGAATCAAAAAGTGATGCCTTCTCTGCCTTCAAGAAGCTTGCTAGAAGGTTGCAAAATACAAAGAAAAACAACATTGGCACAATAAGAAGTGATCATGGAGGGGAATTTCAAAATGAGAAATTCAGCAAATTTTGTGAGAAGATAAGTATTCTGCACAACTTCTCTGCTCCAAGAACTCCATAACAGAATGGTGTAGTGGAAAGGAAGAATAGATCCCTTGAAGAATTAGCAAGAACAATGCTAAGTGAATCTTCCCTACCCAAGTTTTTTTGGGCTGATGTTGTTAGCACCTCTTGATATGTAATGAATAGAGTGCTAATAAGGCCAATCTTGAAGAAGACTCCCTATGAACTCTTCAATGGAAGGAAACCAAACATCAGTCACCTTAGAGTATTTGGTTGCAACTGTTTTGTTCTAAACAATGGAAAGGAAAACCTAGGGAAATTTGATGAAAAAGTTGATCATGGAATCTTTATTGGCTATTCCCTAAATAGTCATGCATATAAGATCTATAACAAGAGGCTAATGATTATAGAAGAGTCTGTTCACGTGGTCTTTGATGAAGCTGATCGCAAAAGCATTCAAGTCTCAAAGAACAGCACTGAAGAGGATGAGCAGAACATCAATTTGGAGAAGCTGGACTACTGTGCAGAAAAACAACCGGTTGAATGCTCGAAACAACCGATTGAAATTCTGCAGCAGAGTGAGTTACCTAAAGAATGGAGAATCCTGAGAGATCTGTCAGTGAAGAACATTATTGGGCAGATAAAGGAGGGTGTTTGTACACATAGCTTTATCTCAAACTTCTGCAGGCACACTGCTTTTGTCTCTCAAATTGAACCAAAGTCAATTGAAGAAGCTCTCAAGGATGAGAAGTGGGTTGAAGCTATGCATGAAGAGCTGAATCAGTTTGCTAGAAATGAGGTATGGTTTCTTGTCCCTAAAACAACTGAGATGAACATCATTGGATCGAAATGGGTCTTCAGAAACAAACTGGATGAGGATGGAATGATCACAAGAAACAAAACAAGTCTAGTTGTCAAAGGCTACAATCAAGAGGAGGGAATTGACTATGGGGAAACCTTTGCTCCTGTTGCAAGATTGGAAGTTGTGAGGTTGCTGCTGGCTTTTACATGTATGAGTGGATTTAAACTCTTTCAAATGGATGTAAAGAGTGCTTTTCTCAATGGTTACATCAATGAGGAAGTTTATGTGGATCAACCATCGGGCTTTGAAGATCATCAACACCCTAATCATGTCTTTAAGTTGAAAAAGGCATTATATGGGCTTAAACAAGCTCCAAGGCAGTGGTATGAAAGGCTTAACAACTTCCTTTTGTCACATGGTTATGAAAGAGGAATGATTGACAAGAATCTCTTCATCAAGAAGTCAAATTCTGAAATTATCCTTGTGCAAATCTATGTTGATGACATCATATTTGGTGCTACACAAGATAGTTTGTGTGAAGAATTTGTGGCAGCTATGAAAGGTGATTTTGAAATATCTATGATGGGGGAACTTTCTTTCTTTCTTGGATTGCAGGTCAAGCAAACAAAGGATGAAATATTTTTATGCCAATCAAAGTATTGCAAAGAAATTCTCAAGAAGTTTGAAATGGAAAGTTGCAAGGAAGCAAGCACACCTATGCACTCAAGTTTTTATATGGATGTTGATGTTGTTGGAAAAGGGGTAGATCAAACAAAATATAGAGGTTTGATTGGCTCATTGCTCTATCTCACAGCAAGTAGACCGGACATAATGTTTGCGGTATGTCTTTGTGCAAGATATCAAGTAAATCCAAAGTAATCCCACTTCAAAGCTGCAAAAAGGATTTTGAAATATCTCAAAGGAACAAAAAATGTTGGTCTATGGTATCCTTCTCACTCTCCTATACATTTAATTGGCTATTCAGATTCTGATTTGGCAGGGTGTAAGCTAGATAGAAAAGGCACAAGTGGTACTTGTTACCTTCTTGGTTCAAGTCTCATTTCATGGCATAGTAAGAAGCAAGCTTGTGTGGCTCTTTCTACTGCAGAGGTTGAATACATTGTTGCTGGAAGCTGCTGTGCACAAATTCTCTGGCTTAAACAACAACTTGTAGATTTTGGATTGAAGATTAGCAAAATTCCTTTGATGTGTGATAACACAAGTGCCATAAATCTTACCAAAAATCAGATTCATCACTCAAGAACTAAGCACATAGAGATTCACCATCATTCCATAAGGGATCATGTGAACAATGGAGATTATGAAGTGAAGTTCATTGAGACAAAACTGCAACTGGCTGATATTTTCATAAAACCACTACCAAAAGAAAGGTTCTTCTTTTTGTGAAATGAGTTAGGCATTCTTGACTCTCAAAATATTTCCTAAATTGTTTTATAATTGTTACAGTCTATTTGAGAAGACAAATAGGGGGAGAATTGATTGGTTCTTGTGTGTCTTTCTCTGGAAAATTGTTTCAAACTGTTGGAAACTCTGAAATCAAAACTATTTTTGCTTCTGCTAACAAAAACAACCGATTGATTTGTGCAAACCATCAATTGTTTTTCTAATATACTACTTTGTAAATGTGAAAAACTAACCTATTGTTGTAAGATACACTGGATTGTATATGTGTTGTTTTGCAAGAACTGCTTCAGATTCAATCAAGTCCAACACAAGCAACCAGGGATTTGTCTTCATCAAATAGGGGGAGATTGTTGAATCAAGTGTGTTCAAGCTTTAAAAGAATCCAAATCCTAGCGTGAGTTGCTTGAAGTTGCTGATGTGTTTTAGAGTAGGATCTGGGGTAGATTATCTTTGTAATCCACTCTTTGTTGAATCTAAAGCTTAAGTGTTTTCAAATCTTTTAAGTTTAAAGTGTTTTTCAAACTAAGTGAAAAAAACCTGTTGTTTTGTCGAAACAACCGATTGTTTTATACTTATGTGTTTTTCAAAGAGTTTGAAAATTGTTTGGGATGGTTGACTTGTTGTCAAACCAAAACAACCGATTGATTCGCTCTTTCAACCGATTGTTTGTTTGAAAACTCTAACAGAATCAGTTTTGTTAGTTGAGTGAGCTTTAATTGATTTCATAACCGAATACGCTCCTGCTTTAAATGCTTTGACCAAGATTTCAATACTATAAATAGTTTGTTAATGTTTTATAACAAACAACTTGAAAGAAAAACAGATTTGAGTTTTTCAAAGAGCTTTCAACATTTGAGTTTTCACTTTAAGCTTTGGTTATTCAAGAGAGAAATGGAATAAGATTACTCTGTATTGATTTCAGTTGATTCTGTAATAGTGTAATTCGTTCTGAATTTTGTGTACATTCTGGTGTTGTAAAGCCAAGAAGGATTGTATGCTCTTGAGGTTGTCAAGATCAACATTCTTGGTGTGTGTCTGTTGAGCCAAAGGAAGTGTGTTTCTTGAGGGGATCAAGGTCACTTCTTTGGTGGTGTGTGTATGTAATCTGGATTTGATTACCTAGTGGATTCCCCAGTGGTTTGGTTTAAGAGTGAACCAGTATAAACTCTTTGTGCAACTCTCTCTTCCTTAAACTCTTTAATTTCAGTTGTTGTTATTTTTACTGGTATAAACAATCGATTGTTTTTCTGATGCTATACTGTTTTGAGCTTTGTTTCTTGGGAACTGAATTCCTAATATGTTTTCTTGCAAAGAAATTCATTCTAGCTTAAAAAGTTTGCGAAAACCCCCTTTAAAGCATTCACCCCCCTCTAGTTTAAACCCATACATTCTAAGAAATGATAGAATCCCATGATTAGTGGATCACCAAAATATTAGCTTGTAATTTGGAGAGAAAGTCTCCATATATTCCTATACATGGAGTGATGTAAATACACAAAAAAAAAATAAGGAATTACCATTTTTTTCTTATCATTTTCTTTCATACCATTTTCTTGTATTTTGGTAATAGGTGTAAATAGGATGTGTGAAAGGTGAGATTAGAGGTTTCATTCTCCTCATTTCCAAATACTAAAAAACAAAACCTTTTTTGTACCCACTAGAATTTAAAACTCTCAACTATAAACACAATTAATGGTCTTTTGTTGCATGATCGTATCTTCGACATCTATTGCATGTTATATTTGGCATTGGTTGAGAACATGATCTAATAACACACGGTCTATCACATCTAAAGCATTTGACACCAAACTGTGATTGAAAATTGGGTCCTCCACTCCTATTTCTTTTTATTTCTATTCTTAGGTGTACTTTTAAAAGGTCTTCCTGGTTTAGCAACTCAACTACTACTTTTAAGACTCTCCACCATTTTTGTATTCTCCATTGGAGAAAGGTTCTAACTGAAAAATGAATCACCACCTCTTTAAGCTCCTACTTTAACCCAAACTCAAACTTTTTGCATCTCCAAGCCTCAAATTATGGCTTGGGTATAATATATAGCTAAGTGTTTGAACCTAGTAGCATATTTCAGTAAATGAAAGATTTCCTTGTTCTAGTAGCATGAACTCAATTTCTTTTATATATCTAACACTATTAGGAAAATAATCCTTCATATATCTTACTTTGAATCTCTCCCAAATTATCCTTTCTCATTTTTACTTTTGTCATATGGCATGATAAACAAACAAATTTCCCCTGGATTAAGAAACCTTCATAACTCCCATATTTGACAAACTTGAAGCCAGCATAAATTCCGCACCATACTACCATACATCAAAACTAACTCCTGCAACCAACAACAAATGTTATTCAATTCACTAATTGTCCCAAAACTAAAGTGTCATGTAATAAATCTAGCATAAATAATATCATAAGATATTATATTAGAACAACATACATAAGCAAATATGTCTGAAACAATTTGACAAAGACCTTTTAAGGACTTCTCACAAGTTGAATCAACAATCAAAACAAAAAACACAATATCATATATTCATTTATACTTAATGTAAAACTTCTAACTCAACTTGAATTTTTAAGATTGTGTCATAAGTTCACAACAGAACAATACATCTTAATATGCATATTTCCATGCTTTGCTCCTACCTTGCTGCTAATAACAAATTTCTTCTCCCCAAAGTATAATGTTAATCTCTCACACTCACTCTCACCATCTATGAATTTGGTTCATTAAATGAAAATAATCCTCTACTTTGTTATCAATTTAATACCCAAATTTTTTACACGGTAATCAATTTGGTTTTTCATTTCAGACAACAAATTGGCTAATGGTTGAATTTTTTTCTCTATGATTAAACATTAAAGACATCAATAAAATTGAGACTTCCGTAATTCATATGGTTTCTTGTGGCTTGTCTATCCATCAGATGTTGTTATCTAGCATCCAATGAAGTAAGTTGCAAACAACTATAGTAAATGTGAATGACATGGAGGCAAGAAACACAACACTGACTAGTGAAGCGGAACAAACTACATTCACATTATATAAAGAAGCAAATATAAAGTTCCTGCAAAACATGCCAACCAGTAGCTAGAGACAAGTGATATAGATACATCCTGGTGACTACTAAGAATATTAAATTTCCATTAGCGTTCACAAACTAGAATGCAAACCCTATCAATAAAAGTGGTAAAAGTGGTCGAACCAACCTACCTTAACTTAACAAAATAGCACCATCAAACATATCATGGTCTTAAAACCATATATGGGATCAAGAAGCTACAAATTAAAGGATCAAGATTCCAAGGTACCAAGGGATGCATAATAAGAAAATAAAACAATTGAATAAGCAAAGTTTACTCATAATGAGGAATGGAAGCTTCAAGAATAAGGTTTTCCAAAGCAGGAGTGAAATGGCTCATTCCTAACTAAATATTGGTACTAAAAGAGAAGTCCTTAAATATGAGAAAGATCCCTGTATGGATTGATTAATACATGGATTTAAGGTTTACAAGTAGCATACCACTGAATTAACATAAGCATTGTCAAAATTATATTTGTTTCATACATGCCCAGTTCTAATTGCTTGAGGTACCAAGGCCACTACCTCCCCGCCATCTAAGAAAAGAACTTATAGTTTTGACTTACTGAAATAATACCATCAATTTTTTAGTATAAACAAATGAAATGAATAAGGGATATAGCATCAACACAATAGTGCATTGAGTTGACTGATTTGGAACTATCAAACTCTTACTATTTAGCATTTATCATGAGCTGAAAGCAGAATTTTGATTTTGAAAAGGGGCATTGACAAATTGGTTGAAAGAAGTTGACGTGCAATTTTTTCAAATCATCAGGACAAAAAAATATTACATTAATGATCAAAGGGAAAGATAAAGAATTTGGAACATGACTGACAAAGTTATCCAACTTTGACTCTTAGTCAAACACTTTAGATAAACTCGTATATTTACTCACTGAATCACTCCCACTGAATTTACACACAACAAGATTAGATTTAACCAAAATATATAGACACAGGCACTAGAATCACTGAACCCAAAAACAATATAAACTCACAACTAAATATTGGTTCCACTAGAATCCACTTTCCCGTCAAATTTTGTTCCTCTATGAATTGACTAAATTTTATGAATAGAGAAATATAACCAAAATTTGAAAAGCAAAAGTCAAATATCAATATTTGATCTCTAGTTCCTACTCAATTCTTTCAAAATAATCAGTATCACACTTCTGATTTCACCCCATCTGTAGGGAACATCAGATTCACATTCTCATTCTCATTCAATCACTTCCTTCTTTATCTATCCACACGAAACTCAATCACAGAGGAGTAAAACATCGTAATAATTGACATTAACAAACACTCTGATTTCAGAAATTACCATAGAAAAAAACAGGAAAAGTAAAGTGCAGCGTAGAGGAATTCTCACTTGTCCTTGGAGAAGGAGGTTGAGGAGATTGAAATCTAGATTGTGATCACAAATTGACTAGGTTACCGAAGAAGAAGCTTCGGTGCGTGACGGTTTAAAGTTTTCTTCATTTGAGAGGAAAAAGTGAAGATGGTACTAAATTACCGAAGGATTCAAAAAAATTTATTGTTTGAGAAGATAAAGTAAAATAGGTTAAAACACTTACTATGTTGGTTGAAATAGACACAGTTAAAATTTATTATGATTTTATCATGAACAAACACAATAAATACTTAGTATGGCAACCAATGGAAAAAAGAGTGAAGGATAGGGGTAACATTACCATTGTATTTTACCATTGTATTTGCTTCAACCAATTTACTGTTAGCGGATGTCCATCGAAATAGAAACGAGTAAACACGGGATTGTTACACAACACTGCCTCACTCAAATGTTGAGAAAGAAACATAAAAACACATAAGCAAGTGAGGAAAAGTAATCAAGAACTCTGAACACTATGATTAAACATAAAATTCAAAGCCCAGATATCTTGCCATTTCTTAATTTAGTTCCTATACATAAAAACTTCAAAATCGTTCTCTTCAGATTATCATATTATCAGTGTGTTGTAAATTTCTTTATTATAATATAATCGATTATATAATATAATATAATATAATTTAGTATAACTATGAATATCTAAGTATTATTTATTCTTTTTTTTTATATTGATAATGTCAAATAATTTATATATTTTTTAAACTGAGATATTCAGTTATAGTGAGAATTATATTTTAATCTAAACAATAGTTAAGAGTTACATAAAAGTATAAAGATGATGAACTTGAATATCAATATACATATTAACAAAATTCATAAAGATTGATATTATGTACATATTATCAAAATTCATGAAAAAATTGACGGGCTAAAAACATAAATTTTCTGACTTTTGCGACTTTTTCCAATTGTAGATATTTGAATCAAGGAATTATTTTATGAGATATTAGTTTAATACTAGTTTTTATCATACTCTATGTATAGTAGTGTATTATGTTATAATTAGATGACTAATCAAGAGGAAGGTGAATTGTTTATGAAAGATTTTCACAAAGATTGGAGGTAGAGTGAAAAGCTATGAATAATCAATCAATTGAAAATTCGGTTCAACTAATAAAAAAATTGTTTTAAGTTTGATTACAGAGAATCAACTAGTTGTTTGCATGAAACAACCGGTTATTTACACTAGCAGAATTCAAAACAATGTTAAAGGAGTGTAACGATAGAGAGAATCACACAATATGTTTATTCCGGTTCACTCTAAACCAAGAGCTACATCCAGTCATCAGCTAACCACTGAGAATTCACTATGCAATCAATCCTAGATACAAAACACACATCAAGAGTGATGATCTTGAACCTTTCAAACACAACTCTATGGCAAACAACACAGTTTCCACATCTAAAACTTTGAAATTAGGTGGTGATTGAGAATTGGTTATTCCGCTGCTATAAGATTGAGGTATGAAATAAGGTTTCTTTCTATCTTCATATTTAGGCATGTTTCTATCTTCAATTTCTTTTGCATATCTGACACTATCAGGAAAATACTCCTCCATGAATCTTACTTTGAAGTTCTCCCAAGTGACATGTTCTTCTCTGTCTTCCATTATTTTCTTCATGCCTATCCATCAGAATTCAGCTTCTCCAGTTAGAACATAAATGGCATAGGATAACCTTCTCTCATCAGGGCATTGAGTAGCTTCAAAGATTCTTTCAATGTTCTCACCCACTGGTCTGCTTCATCTAGATTTACCTTTTCATTAAATTTGGGTGGATTGTGTCTTAGATGTTAGAATATATGGCCTTAAATGAGAGGGGGGTGAATTGTTTAAGAAAGATTTTCGTAAACTTTTAAGCCTTAGAATCAAAATACTTCAAGAAAACCTTGATTAAGAAATCAGTTTTTCAAAACATAAAACAAAGCACAACACTGGAAAAACAATCGATTGTTTTACCAAAACAATCGGTTGTTTATACCAGTTATCAAATAACAAAATTGAATTTAAAGAGATAGGGATAGAGAGATTGTACACAGATGTTTATACTGGTTCACTCCAAACCCAGAGCTACATCCAGTCTTCTCAGAAACCCTGAGGAAATCCACTAAGCAATCACCACTTGACCACTTACACAACAACCAAGAGAATGACCTTGAACACCTCAAGAAACACACTCTCCTTGGTCAACACAACAATACCAAGATTGTTGATCTTGATCCCCTCAAGAACACACAGCCAATCTTAGAAAACAAAGAAACGAAACTTGTTTTACAGAGTACAAGGATTACACTTGTTACAGAAGATAATCTGAAATCAATACAAGCAGAATCCTATTCCACAGACTTTGATCAATCACAAACTCTTAGCAATCTCAGCTCTTTGAAAAACTCAAAAACTCTTAGTGAAAACTTGTCAAAGATTTATTCTGAAATCTGCTATTCTGAATTTATTCAAAGATGTAGTTTGTTATCAAATCTTAACAAACTCTTACATTGCATTAAAAGATTGGTTAAAGCATTTAATGACTGGAGCGTAAGCAGTTAAATCATTTAAAGCTCAGTCAAAGATAAAACAGTTTTTCTGTTATGGTCCCAAAACAAACAATCGGTTGTTTCCTCGAATCAATTGGTTGTTTTGGTTTTTAACAGTTCAACCATTTGAAAAACAGTTTTCAATCCTTTTCTCAAAACACTTAAGTACAAGCAATCGGTTGTTTCGACAAAACAATTGGTTGTTTTAACTTAGTTTGAAAACATTTTACTTTCACAAAGATTGAGATGCTTATGCTTTAGATTTAATCAAAGGGTGGATTACAAAACTCAAACTACCCCAGAACTATACTAAACCAGCACAGCAACACCAAGCACAGCAAAGGCTTCGACATCCTTCAAAGGATTTGGATTCTTCAAAGCTTGAACGCCACTTGGTTCAACAATCTCCCCCTATTTGATGAAGACAAATCCCTGGTGCTTGTGTTTGATCTGATTGAATCTGAAGCAGTACCTGCAAAAATAACATTTAAACTATCCAATGCTTCTTACAACAGCAAGTTAGATTTTTACATATTTGAAGCATAAAACATGATAAACAATCGGTTGTTTACACGAAACAATCGGTTGTTTTTATTAGCAGCAGAAAACCTTTTATATCAGAGATTTTAACAAATTATACAATATTAGATAAAGATATACAAGAACCAATTAATTCTCCCCCTATTTGTCTTCACAAATAGACTTTAGCATGTATCAAAAACAAATTTAGGAGAGATTATTAAGATCAAGGATATCTAACTCATTTCTTAAGAAGAAAAACCTCTCTTTTGGTAAAGGCTTTGTGAAGATGTCAGCTAACTGCAGTTTGGTCTCCACAAACTTCACTTCACAATTCCCATTGTTTACATGATCCCTGATGAAATGATGCCTTATCTCAATATGTTTGGTCCTTGAGTGTTGAATCTGATTTTTGGTAAGATTGATGGCACTTGTGTTATCACACATCAAAGGAACCTTGCTGATTTGCAAACCAAAATCTGCAAGTTGTTGCTTGAGCCACAGAATCTGTGCACAGCAGCTACCAGCAGCTATATATTTAGCCTCAGCAGTAGAGAGAGCAACACATGCTTGTTTCTTGCTATGCCATGAGATTAAGCTTGAGCCAAGAAGGTGACAAGTGCCACGTGTGCTCTTTCTATCTAGCTTGCAACCTGCAAAGTAAGAATCTGAATAACCAATTAAATGAATTGGAGAGTGAGAAGGATACCATAATCCTACAGATGATGTTCCTTTGAGATATTTCAGAATTCTTTTTGCAGCTTTGAAGTGTGACTCCTTAGGATTTGCTTGATATCTTGCACATAGACACACCGCAAACATGATAGCCGGCCTACTAGCTGTTAGATAAAGCAAAGATCCAATCAATCCTCTGTATTTTGTTTGATCTACACATTTTTCAGCAGCATCCGCATCCATGTAGCAGCTTGATGGCATTGGAGTGCTTGCTTCTTTGCAACTCTCCATTTCAAATTTCTTAAGAATCTCCTTGCAATACTTTGATTGACTCAAGAAGATCCCATCCTTTGTTTGCTTAACCTGCAATCCAAGAAAGAAAGATAGTTCTCCCATCATAGACATTTCAAACTCACCTTTCATTGCAGCCACAAATTCTTCATACAATCTATCTTGTGTAGCACCAAAAATGATATCATCAACATAGATTTGCACAAGAATTATTTCTGCATTTGATTTCTTGATGAAGAGAGTCTTGTCTACCATTCCTCTTTCATAACCATGAGATAGCATAAAATTGCTAAGCCTATCATACCACTGCCTTGGAGCTTGTTTCAGTCCATACAAAGCTTTCTTCAACTTGAAGACATGGTTGGGATACTTATGATCTTCAAAGCTCGGTGGTTGATCTACATAGACTTCCTCATTGATGTAGCCATTCAAGAAGGCACTCTTGACATCCATTTGAAAGAGTTTAAAACCACTCATACACGCAAACGCCAGCAGCAGCCTCACAGCCTCCAATCTAGCAACAGGATCAAAGGTCTCACCATAATCTATGCCCTCTTCTTGATTGTAGCCTTGCTTTGTTCCTTGTGATCACACCATCCTCATCTAGCTTGTTCCTGAAAACCCATTTCGAACCAATAATATTCATTTCATTAGTTTTAGGGACAAGACACCATACCTCATTCCTTGCAAACTGATTCAGCTCTTCATGCATAGCTTCAACCCAATTCTCATCCTTGAGAGCTTCCTCAATTGATTTTGGTTCAATTTGAGAGACAAAAGTTGTGTGCCTGCAGAAGTTTGAGATGGAGCTACATGTGGAGACACCTTCCTTTATCTGCCCTATGATGTTGTCCACTGACAGATCTCTAGGAATCCTCCACTCTTTGGGCAGCTCACTCTGTTGCGGAATTTCAATCGATTGTTTCTGCGAATCAACCGGTTGTTTTTCTGCACAAATTTCCAACTTCTCCAAACTAATGCTCTGTTCATCATCCTCGGCACTGGTCTTTGGGATTTGATTGACTCTGCGATCTACCTCATTAAAGACAACGTGAACTGATTCTTCTACAGTCATCAACCTCTTTTTGTAGACTCTATATGCATGACTTGTGAATGAATAACCAATGAAGATACCAAGGTCCGCTTTCTCATCAAACTTTCCCAAGTTTTCCTTTCCATTGTTGAGAACGAAACAGCTGCAGCCAAAGACTTTGAGATGACTGATGTTAGGCTTCCTTCCATTGAAGATTTCATATGGAGTTTTCTTCAAAATGGGCCTTATAAGCACCCTATTCATCACATAACAAGAGGTGCTCACTACATCTGCCCAAAAATACTTAGGAAGTGATGATTCACTAAGCATTGTCCTTGCAAGCTCTTCAAGAGACCTGTTCTTCCTTTCTACCACTCCATTCCATTCTGCTGTGGTGTTCTTGGAGCAGAGAAATTGTGTAGAATTCCCAACTTCTCACAGAATTTGCTAAACTTCTCATTCTGAAATTCTCCTCCATGATCACTTCTAATAGAATCTATATTGCTGTTCTTTGTATTTTGTAGCCTTATTGCTAGCTTTTTGAATGCAGAAAAGGCATCACTCTTTGATTCAAAGAAAAGAGTCCAAGTGTACCCAGAAAAGTCATCAACAATAACAAGAGCATAATAATTTCCACCAAGACTCATAGTTCTTGAGGGTCCAAAGAGATCCATGTGAAGAAGTTCAAGAGGTCTCAAAGATGAAACAACATTTTTAATTTTGAAAGAACTTTTCACTTGTTTCCCTTTTTGGCATGCTTCACAAATGTGATCCCTCTCAAACTTGAGTTTTGGCAGCCCAATCACAAGATCCTTTGAATTAGCTTGTTCAAATGATTCATGTGAATATGAGCAATTCTTCTATGCCAAAGCCAAGATTCATCTTGCTTGGATAGAAGACATCCAATTGAACATGGTGAAGAGATATCTAGAAGATACACATTATTAACTCTCTTACCTACCAACATTACCTTTTTGGTGTTAGGTAGACAAATTTCACATGTGTTTGTCTTGAACATCACTTGATACCCCTTGTCACATAGTTGGCTAATGCTTAGCAGATTATGCTTTAGGCCTTCAACAAAAAGTACATCATGGATTACCAAGATGTTCTCATCTCCTATGGATCCTCTCCCAAGAATTCTTCCTTTGTTGTTGTCTCCATAGGTGACATGACCCTCTTGCTTGAAGGAGATACTCAGAAACTTTGATTTGTCCCCTGTCATATGCTTGGAGCATCCACTATCCAAGTACCATAGTTGCTTGCTCTCCTTCAAGATTTCCTACAAAAGAGATTTTCAAGTACAAAGATTTGGTCCCCTTATGAATGTGGGTCCATTTGGTTTATACTCATCAATTAAACCTTTATTTCCCTTAGGAATCCACTTCATAAGACCTTTAGGAACAACATGTTTTCTGATTTTACAGAACCTCACAGAATGGCCTCTTTTCATGCAATAGAAGCATGTAACAATCAGTTGTTTCGATGGTCCAATCGATTGTTTTTCTGGCTTTTTCGAAAATGATTTTGAAAATCTATCTCGTTTGTTTTGTGGATTAAAACCCAATCCAGCTTTTCCAAAAACACAGTTTTGAGATGCTAGAACACTCTCAAAGTTGGATTGGCATTTAGAAAGCTTATCCACTGTTTTAACAAGATAGTGGACCTTCTTTTCAAGATTTTCGCAATTTTCACAAATTAGAGTATCACACTTGCAAGAGGAGTTTTTGTAAATGATTTCCAGATTTTCAAAATCTGTTTTTGAATTTTCTAAATCCTCTTCCAGTGCCTTTACTCTGTTTTCAAGCCACCTGTTCTTTTCTTTTAACTGATTGTTCAAGAGAGCCAATCGGTTGGCTTCTTCATGTGTTTCTTGAAAGGCTTGAAGCAATTGACCATAATTTTCAGAGTTTGAGGAGTTTGATGAACTTACACTACTTGAGTCATCCTCCCTTTTGGCCATGAAGCAAAGATTGAGGCTTTTCTTATTTTGCCTCCTTTTTCTTCTTGCTTGACTCTTTGTCATTGCTTCCTTTGGTTCATGAGCAGCCTTGAGTGTGTCCCACATATCCTTAGTAGTTTTGCACTTTGATATCCTGAAAAATTCATTAGTATCCAGTGTAGAAGCTATAATGTTTTGAGCAGACCGATCAAGCTGGGCCATCTTACATTCATCATTTGTCCATTGAGACAAAGGTTTTGAAATGAAAGAATTATTCTTTTTGAACTTTGGAATGTAAGGACAATTCTCAATTGAATCCCAAATTCTTTGATCAATAGATTCAATAAAGATTTTCATTCTTGCTTCCCAAAACTTATAATTCAATCCACAGAATAAAGGTGGTTTGTAGATTGAAGCACCTTCCTCAAAAGATAGTTTTCCAGCCATAGAAAAAAGATTTTTGATCAACTTGAATAACTTTCAATAACCAAGCTCTTGATGCCAATTGTTAGAATATATAGCCTTAAACGAGAGGGGGTGAATTGTTTAAGAAAGATTTTCGCAAACTTTTAAGCCTTAGAATGAAAATACTTCAAGAATACCTTGATTAAGAAATCAGTTTTTCAAAACATAAAGCAAAAGCACAACACTGGAAAAACAATCGGTTGTTTTAGCGAAACAATTGGTTGTTTATACCAGTTATAAAATAACAAAACTGAATTTAAAGAGATAGGGATAGAGAGATTGTACACAGATGTTTATACTGGTTCACTCCAAACCCAGAGCTACATCGAGTCTTCTTAGAAACCCTGAGGAAATCCACTAAGCAATCACAACTTGATCACTTACACAACAACCAAGAGAATGACCTTGAACACCTCAAGAAACACACTCTCCTTGGTCAACACAACAATACCAAGATTGATGATCTTGATCCCCTCAAGAACACACAACCAATCTTAGCAAACACAGAAACGAAACTTGTTTTACAGAGTACAAGGATTACACTTGTTACAGAAGATAATCTGAAATCAATACAAGCAGAATCCTATTCCACAAACTTTGATCAATCACAAACTCTTAGCAATCTCAGCTCTTTGAAAAACTCAAAAACTCTTAGTGAAAACTTGTCAAAGATTTATTCTGAAATCTGTTATTCTGAATTTATTCAAAGATGTAGTTTGTTATCAAATCTTAACAAACTCTTAAATTGTATTAAAAGATTGGTCGAAGCATTTAATGACTGCAGCGTAGCAGTTAAATCATTTAAAGCTCAGTCAAAGATAAAACAGTTTTTCTGTTATGGTCCCAAAACAAACAATCGGTTGTTTCCTCGAATCAATTGGTTGTTTTGGTTTTTAACAGTTCAACCATTTGAAAAACAGTTTTCAATCTTTTTCTCAAAACACCTAAGTACAAACAATCGGTTGTTTAGACAAAACAATCAGTTGTTTTAACTTAGTTTGAAAACATTTTACTTTCACAAAGATTGAGATGCTTATGATTTAGATTTAATCAAATGGTGGATTACAAAACTCAAACTACCCCAGAACTATACCTAACCAGCACAGCAACACCAAGCACAACAAAGGCTTCAACATCCTTCAAAGGATTTGGATTCTTCAAAGCTTGAACACCACTTGGTTCAACATTAGAAAATCCTCCAAACTAAAGGTATGAGATTGTGGATGAAGCTGAGATGCTTCTGCTGCTAATCTAGTTGTTTTTAATTGATGAAGGGTGGCATGATGCTGTTGTGCCATAGTAGCACTCTGTTGTTGCAAGGTTGTTGCCATCATCTCTATTGCCCGAGCTAAGTTGGACATATCTACTGGTGGAAGAGGAGTATGTGGTGTACGTGCCATTTTCTAAGCACGTAAAGAATTGGATTAGAAATTAGTAAAAATTTCCAACTACATCTTTAAGACAAATTAACCTCAAAGAAATAATCATACGAAATAGGTAAAAACCAATCAAAACTTATCACTAAAATGTACTTCAGCTACTTAGAATTAAGATAGAAAATAATCTTGATCTAGTCATGAGTGTGCACCCTCACCACTCTATCAAGATTATTTTCATTCTTAATACTTTCATCTTTATTCATCACAACTAATTTGACTCAAGCACAAACAAAATTTCAAGAAAACAACTTTGTTAAACATCCTATTTGAAACTTTTAGCTAAGTCCTGAAGCTAAACTTAAACAAAAATCTACACGCATGAGAAACACAATAAACCCACTACCCTCAGGTTATCCTAAGGATGAACTGCTATGATACCATTAAATGTAACACCCAGAAAAATAAACATCTAACTATTACCATACAGGTCCTACATATTTCTATACAAGCTTAGAGTTTTTCAATCCTAATACATGTTTAGGACATATAGAAATACAAATATTTACAATATAAGTTTCAAAATCAACACCCTAAAGCTCTTCAGACCCTCTGATACATGTAAGATCATCTGCTCGTGTACGTAATACAATCATCACAGTTCAAACACAGCAAGAAAAACAAGAGTAAGCTAGTCAAAATAAAATTTTATAATATACACAATTAAATCAAAAGAGAAAGCCAAATTACATAATCAATTTATCAAATTATTCAATTTTCTTCAAATGTCAAGAATAAAACAATCACATGGATCTACACATCCAGGATATTCAACAAACAAAATAACATCTGATGCCTTTCGGAAGACCCGTATTAAGTAAGTCCTACTAGAGACTGACACCTTATCTAAAGATTACCAGCAAATCCAACAGAAAGGATCGAGGTAAGTTCAATACAACCCAAGCCGTGCATCTCATATGTCACAGTGTGCATGAACTCCCCCATAAGCTTCTCACCACCTAATATCTTATTCTGTGTGACTTAGATCATCACTGAAGCTCGGAGATCTCTGTTACCACATAGACATCAATACTTAATACATATATACAAACATAAGTCCATACATTATCCCAAATGTATGAATTCAATTCCACACATTTCATCATACAATATCATTTAAAACGTGATCCACAACATTCAAAAGTCTGTTTAACATAAAAAAACACTTAAATATTAAACCATCAAAATCTAATATTTCTACAAGTTTAATAATATATAAACAAACAACATAATATATAAATCAACAACATCCCTGTAAGAGAAATTGAATATTGGGACCACGTCCCCTCCATATCTAGATTTTCTAGCCTAGGGTGCTATTAAAAATTAAATTTAGCTTCCCTTACCTTAATTGTTTGCTTTCCAAGCAACTTCTAGAATTTTATTCCCCACAGTCTGGATAAGCTTCAAGATTTACGGGCCTAATGCAAGTTATCCAAACATAACCAAAATTCCGTATATAGTAGAATAAGTTGAGAGGATTAAACTTCTTAACTGATACCACCAAGATTGATGACTAAATCCTATGGAAAAATAGAGAACAAAGGATCTTTAGAGCAAAAATAAACTTACTCTGTTTGAAAATCTGACCAGGTAGAAATGTTCCTTAACTCGCCAACTACAACATAGTCTAACCAGATTCTAACATATATGAAGATTGGGAGAGAAAATTAAGAGAGAAGGGAGAAAAAGGAATATGGAAAGAGAGAGATGAAAGAATAAATACCTGGGGTGCTTCTCTGCGCCTTTATTTTCTTTTTAACGTTCTTACAATTATTATCATTATTATCCTTATTTTACTGTTACATTAATGACTAGTAAATATTTTTACCATGCATACTTATCTCTTTCTTCCAAACATGAATTCTTATCTCTTTCTTAGAAGATATAAGTCTTTATTTTCTTTTAATTTAATTGATATATATATATATATATATTTAATTCTTTTTAAGTCTTATGTTATTATAAAACTAATTTATATAATATAATTCTAATGCATTATGCCTAAAAAGTATTATATTATAAATATTTAATTGAGTCATCCTTTTTTTTTATTAATAATATCAAAAGTTCTGATAGAGAAACACTAAGTCAAATAAATTATTTTTTTATTAAATTTTCTATATGTTTCTTCAACTCTGCTAATTTGGGTGGTGACACATAACCTCCTCCTAGAATAAGATTTATTGTAAACTCTATCTTCTCTTTGGTGGAAGTCCTAAAATCTCCTCTAAAAATAAAACCTCAAATTACAAATATATCCTTTTGTGTTTTACCAACATCTATGGCACAAACTAAAAGCATGAAACATTTTACACCCTACAGTACATCTCTTTTAAATTGTTGGATTGAGATAAACTACATTCTTTCTTATTCAAGGAAAATCAACTTCTTTTGACAACAATGTAAGAGAATGTGATTATTAGACAACCAATTCATTCCTAAAATAGATTTTAGATTTTTTAGAGTCATACAAATCATATTAATCCTTTATTTTTTCCCAACTATAACCACTTGACACTTAGCACACATAGAAAAAGTTACTAGAACATTTCAATTAGTGTAGAAACCATTAGCTTATTATCTAACTCTAACTAACAACCTAAGTTTTTTAACATAAATAGAGCAAACAAAAGAATGAGTTGCCCCAAAATCAAACAATACAAATAATTGTACTGTAAAGATGAAACATTTACCTCTAATAAGACTATTAAATCATTAAGTTTCAGCTCTGCTAATATCAAACACCATTAGCTACTATGGGTTTCTGATTGTTACCCGACTGTACTTGTTGCCCCCACTAGAATTTGGGGCTCTCAACTATAAACACAACGGTCATTTCTTGCATGAACATATCTTTGACATCTATTACATGTTACATTTGTTATTGGATGAGAACATGATCTAATAACATGTCCACCACATTTAATGCATTAGACACCAAACTATGGCTAAGAAATTAGTACTCCACTCCTATTTAATTGAGATATGGAATAAGGTTTCTTTTTATCTCCATTCTTAAGTCTACTTCCAGAAGGTCCTCCCAATTTTGCAACTCAACTACTACTTTTTAGAATCTCCACCATTTTTTCATTCTCTATTACAACAAGGAATTCCCTAATCGAAAAAGGAATCACCATCTCTTTAAGCTTATACTTCAACCCAAACTCAAATTGTTTGCATTTCTAAGCCTCAAATTATGGCTTGGGTATACAATATGGCTAGGTGTTTGAACCTAGTAGCATATTTCAGTGACTGAAAGATTTTCCTGTTCCAGTTGCATGAATTCATTCTTTACACTATTAGGGAAATACTCCTCCATAGATCTAACTTTGAAGTTCTCCCAAATGACATTTTCTCCTTTATCTACCATAATCTATTCATGCCTATCCACCAAAACTTGGCTTCATTAGTGAGCATATAGATGGTATTGGGTAACTTCCTCCCTTTAACACATTGAGTGGTTTCAAAAATCTCCCAAAATCCCTCACCCACTGATCTAATTTATCCGGGTTTACCCTCCTATTGAACTTGGGTGGATTATTCCTCGTGAAATCTTCCAGGCTTAAGAAGTTGTGTTTTTGATGAAGCTAATATGCTTCCATCGCTACTCTAATAAGGTTGTTGTCATCATCTCTATTTCCTGTAATGAATGGAGTATTTCATCAGTAGAGGAGGAGTACATGGTTTACATGTCATCTTCCCATCACATAAAGAATTAGGATAGAAATCAAATAAAATGTTTTAAATACGTCTTTAGTCAATCTACACATAGAAGAAACATAACAAACTTATTACCCTAAATACAAATAGATATGATACCATCCATGTAAAAAAAATTATTATACTATAAAGCCAAAAGAGAGGTGAAGATAAACACAAGAAATCTATACGCTTCAACTTTCAATTAAACTCAATTTTGTAATGTGAAGAGTGAGGAAAGGATCTCAATAACTCTCAATAACTTTATGATTAAACATAAAATTCAAAGTCCACATATCTTGCGAATTCACTACAAGAAAAACTCAAATTACATACAGCCAATATCCGTATGTAACACACAAAATCCGTATATAAAACCTATTTACATACGGATTATATACGGACAAAAATCCATATGTAAAACTGTCGTAGGTAACTATTACATACGGATTTTTGGATCCGTATGTAAAATCCGTATGTAATTACATACGGATAAATCCGTATGTAAAATCCGTATGTAAATCCGTGTGTTATTACATACGGATAAATCCGTATGTAAAATCCGTATGTAATACATATGGATAAATCCGTATGTAAAATCCGTATGTAATTATATACGGATAAATCCGTATGTAAAATCCGTATGTAAAATCCGTATGTAATTAACAAGCAGACCTACATACGAATTTATCCGTATGTAACATTGTACACAGCACCATCAACTATTTGTATTTGGAAGCAGCCCATATTCTACACCTGCATATCATCCATCAACATTCCAGTACATTCCAGTTTTCAGAAGACAAATATTCATCACATTCAAAGTTATCCATACATACAATACTTACTATTTTCCAATATCTAAATATCTAAAATGTATTTCATTAAAACAAAGTTCTAGAGAAGCTAATAATTATTATAATCTTCACCGGGTGAATTTTGTTGTTCATCATGATTATTATGATGTTGTTGGACTTCATTTGACTGCTGATTCGGTTGAGTTGGTGGCGGGGTATTTAGTTGCTGAAAAAACTGTTGTGCTGCAGCTGCTGCCTCAGGTGGTAGATATTGCATCATGAAATTTTGAAAGTTTTGAAACCTTGCATCCATGCGTTCAATATGCTGCCTAAGTTCAACAATTTCTTCTGAATTAGCCTTGTTATTACTAGAAGATGATTGTGTTTCTTGTATGTAGCGACCAACACAGTCGTCCTGACGATCAACACGTCCAATCCCATATACTCGTCCCTTGTACCTTCCACCTACAGTTTCTAACCAACAACGGCTTCTCAATCTTTCCTCCTCAGCAGGATCTAATGAAGTAGATATTGAGGTAGATTGTGACTCAGATAATGCTTGAGACAATCTATTTTCAAAATCTTCCTATTAAAATGAAAAATAATTGTTATCATACCAATTAAGGTAGATGAAAAAAAAAGTTTAAAAAAACTAACATGAGTCCGCCTTGATCTATCATCAACAAAATCTCTAGTGCTCTTCCGTATATGTGTTTGTTGAAACACTTCATCAACATGGACCGAGCGGCCAAGCTCCTCTGTCTATAAAGAAAACATTTCATAAATTAAAAAGATAATAATTAATCATAGATTAATATAAAAAATTTATATGGAAATCATACCAAACGAATAGCGTGTTCATGAACACTAATAGATCCTCCAGTGTGCAGACATCCACCTTTTTCAGACAAACGATTCTTTTTAGCTGTATCACATTTGGATCGATACACAGCCATGTTCCAGTGTTCTTGGAGGCTGTTCCAAACATTATTGCCAATCCATTCTGGTCGTTTACCTTCTTGGCGAGCATCTTTAAACATTTGCGAAAGGGTGTGAGAAGCTTTTGTATGGAAATTTTTCTTAACTTTTTCCTCGTCCTCAGCCCTCCAAGTGACCTTCCTTTGCAAAACAACAAGAATCATCAATCCAAATTGTAAAATATAAAATATTTAAAGGGAATAAAAAACAAGTACCTTAAAACGTTGAAAAAATATATCTCGTTCACCCTTTGGGATTGCCCCCCATGTTGGCCATGGCTCACCAAATTGTTGCTTGATGGTGGCAGTGATGGCCTTTGATGCAATTTTTGATGGATAAAACCTAAATACCAAAACAAAGTTAGTCAAAATTATAAGACAATAATAATAAATTATATAAATTGAATTTTGTTATATTCTTACCCTCCCCCAATAGGCTGAATCAGAGGACGATCACTAGCTGAGAGGACCTCGTCCTCTAAGTTATTCGCTGCAGAAGCTGAGTGCGTCCCTCCAAGATTTGTATATGGGGATGGTGTAATATCTGGTGGGGTTGATGCATTAGAACCAACACGTGGAGATGGTGTTGATGCAATAGCATCTTGTACTGGTGGGGTGGATTGGGTAGCATCTGGTACTGGTGGGGTGGATTGGGTAGCATCTGGTACTGGTGGGGTAGATCCGTGAACTGAAGAAGGAATAAGTGTATTGGGTTGACTTGATGATGGATTTTGGTTGTTAAATCGTGATAACAATTTTATCACATAATTTCTTTTCCCCTTTTTTTGGTTGTTACTCGGTGATGGTTGATCAGAACCTCCTGATGACATCTATATATATGGCCTGAAATGATAATGAAGGTTATATAAGTTTATTAATGGAGAAAAATATGTTGAATATAGTTTAATAAAAAAATTGAAATAAACATGTAAAAATTTCATCAGCAAACATAAAGCTCAAATTAATTGGAGTAATAAACAGTATGTTAACAACAACAATACAATACTAGTTCGTACAATAGATATTATTTGTTAACATTGGCTTCCTAAGTCTATTCAGAGCTAGAGATGTCAAAGTCATCTCCATATTCATCTTCACTTTCTCCCTCTTCATTGTCTTCTTCCCATTCATTTGTTTCTTCATCTATCTGATCTTCAAATGATGATACATTGTTTATGTCAACTTCTTCAAGCTCAGCCTCTAAATCTTGTAATCCTGAAACCCTTTCAACTTCAATCACTTCATTAACATGTGACATTTCATCAACTTGATATGGCACTTCAACTTCTACATCATCAGAATCTATACGACCTTTGGGTTTCGTTTTGATTGCAACACACCAGCCACGTTTGTCTCTGCGTGATGCTGCATATGGTACATAATAAACTTGTCGAACATTATGTGCAATGATAAAAGGATCAAATGGCACATATCTTCTATCCATTCGAATATCCACAATACCATATTTGGAGTCCACTCGTGTACCTCTTGTTGATGGATCAAACCAATTACAGTAAAATAATACAACTTTGTTATCTGAGGTCGAAGAATTGTACTCCACCTCATATATGTGTTGAATTACACCGTAGAAATCATCCTCACCTCCTTCTGTAAGACCCTTTACATGGACCCCACTATTTATTGTTTTCTTTCCCTCGCTCCATGCATGAGTGTGGAATTTGTACCCATTCACAAAGAAGGTGTGCCACTCTTTTACACACCTTAAAGGACCAAGTGATAAATCTCTTAAGTGTTGATTATTCACATTTAAAGGGTCTTTATGAACCTATAAATATATCAATGTCATTATTTTTTTATGAAATGGTTAAAGAAGTAAAAAAAAAGTAAATTAGAGAATTTGTTGATACATACTTGTGTCCTAAACCACAAAGGAAAATCTGTATGTAAACGAGCCGAGGCATGTGATTCGGAAATTTCATTACAATGTAAGAAAGAGCTGTGAATATATAAGTGTCAATGCATTTGGTTACCGATAACTTAATGAATCAATAATAGTGTTTTAAAAGAATATCTTGCATGAGACTTACTCGAGGTATGGTTTAACTTCATTACAGTTGATCAAAATATGAACATGAGCTGAGTTCAATTCTTCATCAGTTAACCAACGAGTGATCTTCCTCCCAGAATGACGTCCAGGTTGGTCAAATACAGATAAGATTGATGGAAGCCTTTCACTTTCAATGTCCACTTCATTTCTACAATGTTGTGGTCTTAACATGAAGTTGTTGAAATAATGTGAACAAAAGTGAGTTGTCTCACGATGCAAATAAGATGCACAAATAGATCCTTCTACCCTAGCCTTATTCTTCACTGATCGTTTAGCATATCCCATGAATCTATAATCAAAGAAATATGTTATGATTGATAGTTATATTTCACATTAAATAAAGACTAATTACTCTTATTATTACCTTTCAAATGGGTACATCCACCTATAATGGACAAGTCCACCAAGTTTGGCTTCATATGCTAGATGGACAGGGAGATGTTCCATAGAATCAAAAAATGCCGGGGGAAATATCCTTTCCAACTTACAAAGAATTATTGGAATGTTTTGTTCCATCCTAGTAAGATCATCCTGATTTAGTGTTGTAGAACACAAATCTTTGAAAAAATGACTTACCTCAATAATGGGATTTAGAACATGAGTTGGTAAGGAACTAAATGCTATGGGAAGTAGGCATTCCATGAATACATGACAATCATGGCTTTTCATACCAAGCACCCTTCCCTTATTGACATCAGCACATCTAGCCAAATTTGAAGAATATCCATCAGGCATCCTAAGATCTTTTAACCATTGACACACATGTTTAATTTCCTCTGTTGCAAGTGTGTAATTTGCTTTTGGCTTCAACATCTTTCCATTAGGATGTGACTTCAGTTCCAAGTCTCTTCGCCTACAATACAAACTTAAGTCCATTCGTGCTTTCTCATTGTCCTTTGTCTTCCCAGTCACATTCATGACAGTATTAAAAATGTTATCGAAGAAGTTTTTTTCAATATGCATAACATCAAGATTATGTCTTAATATATTGTCTTTCCAGTATGGAAGATCCCAAAAGATGCTTCTTTTTGTCCAGTTATGCCACTCCCCGTAACCATGTATTCTTTGCACACCACTCTCAGTTACTTTAGGATAAGCCTTTACTCTATTCCAAACTTGTGTAGGTGTGAACTTAGGTGGTGGAGGATCCATGTCAACTTCCCCCTTCTTGACCGCATTCTTGTTCCTCCTAAATGCATGATCATTCGGTAAAATTCTACGATGCGAGTCAAACCAAGAATTTTTCCCCCCATGATGAATCTAAATGCCTTTGAATGCTCCATGCAATGTGGGCATGCTAATTTACCATGAGTTCCCCAACCAGACAACATACCGTATGCAGGAAAATCATTAATCGTCCACATTAACATTGCCCTCATCATGAAGTTCTCTTTCCTTGAAATATCGTATGTTGGGACACCACTCCACAATTTCTTCAAGTCGTCTATCAAGGGCTCCAAAAATACATCAATACCAGCCTTTGGATTGAATGGGCCTGGTATGAGACAACTCAAAAACATATAAGGTTTAGACATGCACATTTCGGGAGGAAGATTATACGGGGTCACAATTATTGGCCAACATGAATAAGGTGCATTTGATGCTTGCACATATGGATTAAAACCATCAGAGCATAAACCTAATCGCACATTGCGTGCCTCCACAGAAAAATCGGGATATATTGTATCAAAGTGTTTCCAAGCCTCGCCATCACATGGATGACGCAAAACACCATTATTGCTTCTGTTATCATAGTGCCATGTCATTTGTCCCGCAGTCTGTGTTGAAGCATACATTCTTTGCAACCTTGGAATTATTGGCAAATAGAACATTGCTTTTACAGGAACTGGTTTTTTGTTACTTGGTCTGGTGTTCTGGTGATGATACCTTGACTTGTGACAAAATTTGCATCGAAGCAACGCTCCATCATTTTTACCGTATTCGTTATCATAGAAGAGCATGCAACCATCCACACAACAATCAATCCTCTTAGTCTGTAATCCCAATTTCGACACTAGCCTTTTTGCATCATAATAACTTTTAGGCAAACCTATTTTGGTAGGTGTTGCATCTAAAAGCATTTTTGAAATAAACTCTAAGCATTGGTCTGGAATATTCCAATTGGATTTGCAAGCTAATAGTCGGACACACATTGATAATTTGGAGTCAGATGACCCTTTATACAATGGCGCATTTGCATCCAACAAAAGGTCATAAAATCTTTGAGTTTCTTCGTTCGGAGGCTCTTCCATGTTATCTACATTTGGTACTCGGAATGACTCTTGTTGCCTAAAAGCATCATACACCATGTCTTCCATCATCCTAACTTGGTCATTTTGTGACTGAAGGTGTGCACCTCCAATTATTTCCAAAGGCATGCAATTATCGTTATTATCCAAGTCACCTTCTACCATGTCTTCACCATGATCACTCCAAATCCAATAATTAGATTTGAAACCATGTTTGTAGAGATGAACCTTCACAAGTCTTTCCTCCAAAATTCTTGTACAATCACACTTAGTACATGGACATCGTATTCCCCCATCATTCAGATAACATTCTTGTTGGCAAGCTTTGGTTATAAACTCTTCAACTCCCAATATAAAAGTCTCTTTCAAAGCACCTCTTCCTCTATAACACCTATCATACATCCATCCACGATTTGATGGAAACTGATCCATGTTTTGTTCATAAAGCAATTGACAAAAAGTCAACGATTTTTTCAAAGATCGTGCTATAAACGAACATTTAAGAGTTCGTGTTAGAAACGAACATGTAAGAGTTTGTGTTACAAACTCTACCTAAATCTTCTTTAGGTATTATAATTAGTAATAAAAAAATATTTTTCATGCATTAAATTACAGAATTTTATACATAAGAAATCGTAATGAGAATTTACCCAATGGCAAGATATTGGATTGTATTGACTTTTTGAATTATGGATTTATCACTTATGCCTACATTGACTCAAATGAGGAAGTGAACCATCAAAAAAAAGTTCACTGCTATCATTATTTTAAAATTATCAAGTTTTATAGCTAATAAATTCATACAAAAATTCATTAAACCACAATAACAGAAACATAAAAATATACATCAGCTCATACAATGTATAATGTATCACTTTACAGAGACAAACTAAAGCCCTGCACATTCCCAGCTCAATAACCCAAAAATAAACCATAAACCATGTATGCCAAAATAAACCAAAAAACCAGCAACTTCCTGCAAACAAAGAGAGCAACATACAAAAAAGTAGATTCTATTTTTTTCTACAATTTTTGTTACATATTAAACAAAACCTGAACGGTTGCAGCGGTGGTGGCCGGAGGTCACACGGTGGTGGCGAAACCGAAAGAGATTGTGCGTGCGGTGTGGCAGATAGGGTTGCTGTTCGCTGATGCTGTTCGCTGGAAATGGGATTGCTGTTCGCTGTTCGCTGGAATTGAGGTTGCTGTTCGCTGGTGCCGTTCTGGAAATGGAGTTGCTGTGCTTTAGGTATTAGTGAATGAAGATGCGTGGAGTGAGCTGCTGAAGAATACATGGGCTAATGAATAATACATGGGCCAGTGAAAGTAAAGTGAACTTGGGCTTAGAAGATTACGTTAAGGTGCCCCGTTTCAATTAAAATTCAACATTTATTTTTATTTTTATTTTTTTAATTATTTTGTTTTTTAATTATTTTGTTTTTTAATTTTAATGAAATAATATAAATCACATTTAATTTTTTATGTAATTTATTTTTAAAATTGTTTATTTAGTTATTTTAATTGAATATAATTTAAATAAATATTCAATTACTTTAAGTAATTCAATATATTAACTTTAAATAGTCAAAAAAAATATTTTATTGAAGTGAAGGTTGGCTGAGTGGAGAACTGTAGTGAAGTGGCTGGGGTTCAAACTCAAATTCAACATATTCTTAATTTTTTATTGTTTTTTTTTCTCAATTATTTTGTTTTCTAATTTTAATGAAATAACATAAATCACATTTAATTTTTTATGTTATTTATTTTTAAAATTCTTTATCTGATTATTTTTAATTGAATATAATTTATTAATATAATTTAATATTCAATTACTTTAAGTAATTCAATATATTAACTTTAAATAGTAAAAAAAAAATATTTTATTGAAGTGAAGGTGGGCTGAGTGGATAACTGTGGTGAAGTGGCTGGGGTTCAAACTCAAATTTAACATATTCTTAATTTTTTTATTTTTTTTCTCAATTATTTTGTTTTCTAATTTTAATGAAATAACATAAATCACATTTAATTTTTTATGTTATTTATTTTTAAAATTCTTTATCTGATTATTTTTAATTGAATATATTTTATTAATATAATTTAATATTCAATTACTTTAAGTAATTCAATATATTAACTTTAAATAGTAAAAGAAAAATATTTTATTGAAGTAAAGGTGGACTGAGTGGAGAACTGTAGTGAAGTGGCTGAGGTTCAAACTCAATTTCAACATATTCTTAATTTTCTATTGTTTTTTTTTCTCAAATATTTTGTTTTCTAATTTTAATGAAATAACATAAATCACATTTAATTTTTTATGTTATTTATTTTTAAAATTCTTTATCTGATTATTTTTAATTGAATATAATTTATTAATATAATTTAAATAAATATTCAATTACTTTAAGTAATTCAATATATTAACTTTAAATAGTCAAAAAAAAAATATTTTATTGAAGTGAAGGTGGGCTGAGAACCCTAAACCCTAAACCCTAAACCCGGGTTCAAACTCAAATTCAACATATTCTTAATTTTTTTTTATTTTTTTTCTCAATTGCTTTGTTTTCTAATTTTAATGAAATAACATAAATCACATTTAATTTTTTATGTTATTTATTTTTAAAATTCTTTATCTGATTATTTTTAATTGAATATAATTTATTATTATAATTTAAATAAATATTCAATTACTTTAAGTAATTCAATATATTAACTTTAAATAGTAAAAAAAAAAAAATTATTCAAGTGAAGGTGGGCTGAGAACCCTAAACCCTAAACCCTAAACCCGGGTTCAAACTCAAATTCAACATATTCTTAATTTTTTATTATTTTTTTTTCTCAATTGTTTTTTTTTTCTAATTTTAATGAAATAACATAAATCACATTTAATTTTTTATGTTATTTATTTTTAAAATTCTTTATCTGATTATTTTTAATTGAATATAATTTATTATTATAATTTAAATAAGTATTTAATTACTTTAAGTAATTAATTAATTAACTTTTAAATAATCAAAATAAAATATAAAATTAAATTAATTTATGATATAACACACGTTAAGATCACTTATATTTTTATTTCTATTTTCAATATTTTTTATTGTTTTTTCTTTCTCAATTTTATTGTTTTTTAATTGTAATAAAATACGTTAACTCGTTATTTCTAGTTTTTTAATTAACTAAATTTGTAATAGCTTACATACGGATTTAATCCGTATGTAAGAATTTCTATTTTTATTTAAATTTTAAATAAGATATATAAGGAAAATATCGGTATATAATTTTTTTTTTAATAAAACTTACATACGGATTTAATCCGTATGTAAATTAAAAAAAAAAATTAAAAATTTAAAAAATAGTTACATATGGATAATATCCGTATGTAAGTTTTTTTAAAAAAAGTCAATACATACGGATAAAAAATTGTTACATACGGATTCTATCCGTATGTAATTTTTTTTTCTAAAAAAAAATTCGTTACATACGAATTATTATCCGTATGTAGAAATTCGTATGTAATACTAACATTACATACGGATTTGCATACGTATGTAAAAAATCCATATGTAATGTTGAAGTTATATACGGATCAGAATCCGTATGTAAAAATCCGTATGTAATGTCGGAGTTACATACAAATCAAAATCCGTATGTAATGTCGGAGTTACATACAAATCAAAATCCGTATGTAAAATCCGTATGTAATGTCTATTTTATATACGGATTTTAATTCGTATGTAAAAAACTGTATGTAACTAACGATTTTCTTGTAGTGATTCTCAATTTAGTTCCTATGCATAAAAACTTACAAAATGGTCAGTGTATTTTAAATTTCATTCTTATAATCGATTATATATATATATATATGATTTTAAATTCTCATCTTTATGATTATATAATTATGGATATACAAATATTATTTATTTTCTATATCGCTAATGTCAAATAATTTATATATATTTAAACTCAGATATTTAATAATAGAGAACTATATTTTAATTCAGATAATATTTAAGAGTTACACAAAAGTATAAGATAGTAAACTTAAGTATCAATGTACATATTTACAAAATTCACGAAAACATTTACGAGTTAAAAACATAAATTATAGATATTTGACTCTAGTTATTATTTGTTGAGATATTATTTTAATATTAGTTTTTTATCGTAGTATTATATTATAGTGTGTATTCTGTTTAATATTCGTTAAGAATGTATTTTATAAATTAATTTTGGTTTAACTTATTTAAGTTTGCTACATTTCTAAATTTTTCTGACATCTTTTAGAACTATGCAATTATAAAAAATTATTTTTAATTAAAATATATAAGTTTTTTTTACAAATTGGTATACTTCATTTTTTTTAAATCGGTTATTAGATAGTAGAGAGAAAAAATGTTTTAATAAACAACTAAAATTTACAAATAAATAAATTATATTTATTTTTCAATTATTTTTAAATATAAAAATAAATTTGTAATCTATCCTCAGGTCAACAAAAAATAATATGATTTTTAATTAATATGTAATAAATATTAATTACATTAAGAATCATATTAATGTGATTAAATACCTTCTTATTTTAATATTATATTGTATTATAATTTGGTCAACTTTTTGTTAAATATAATATAACAGAATAGAAAATATTGAATAATCTCAGTGGCCTTTATATATAATGAGTGGGATATGAAACATTCATATCAGAGAAAAAAAAATCAAAACAGAAAAGTAAAATTCTTTAGAAATGACTTCTCGCTTCTTTCATCCTTTTCTTTTTAGTGTTTTGTTCGTTGCTCTGGTTCTGAGTGCAGCTCGAGGTAATTGGAATTTTATGGTGAAATTTGGTATATGGTGAGATTTCATTGAATTTTATGGTGAAATTTGATATAATTTAATGGTGATATAAATGCAGCAGGAGATTCAAAAGCAGCATCAGATACTAATGCAATATCAACTAATTCAATATCAACATCGAACTGCATAGACAATTGCTATCCTGGTTGCAATGACGCTTGCGTAGGAAAGGGCTTTAAGGGAGGTATCTGTTTCGAGAAAGGGTTTAGATATCAGAGATATGAGTGTTGTTGCCAGTAATTATTTTATGCATAAATAATAGGTTCAAAACTTGTACCAGATTATAAATAAAACTTGTACCAGATTATAAATAAGTTTAATAAAATCTGTGTTTCAATTAAGTTTTTTAATATTTATTTATATATTTTTTTATTTATATAATGTAATAATTAGTGTAAGTGATTCAAAAGAGTATTTGTAAGCAAATAGTTGTAACGTGTATATATATATATATATATATATATATATAAAAGTATAATTAAAGATATTATATTATTATTTAATTGATTTCAAGATATTTAATGGTTGTGAAAAGTTGATTAACATATTTTTTTTGTATTGAAAATTTAATTTATTGATTTAGTTTACATGAATTTTTTTGTTTATATTATGTAAAACAAATATAAGTAGAGGCATACGAATAATATCTACCAAAAATAAATATTTTTTTATTTTTTATTTTTTTTGTAAATATGTATATTTATATATGTGTTGTGTATGTTTAAGTTTATATTTTAAAATTATTATAAAATTTATACACAAATTCTAATGTGGAATTAATAAGGGTGATAAAATGGGTCAGCCCAATCCGTTTTAACCAGACCTGTCACTAGTCCACTAAAAGCAATGCGGGATGAGTTAGTTTGTTAAGATTATACTGGCTGAAATTGGTAACCTGTTTCACATAAGGTGGATTGTCGGGTTGGTCTGTCACTTTTCAAAAAAATTCTTCTTTGTAATATTTTGTTTGTTTTTGGATTTACTTACATGGTTGTAGTAATTTATATCAAATTTTGGACAAATAAAATTGTAAGGAAGAACAATAAAATTAATCAAACTTTAATATTTTAATGAAAAAATATTTAATTTCTAACAAGATAAAGTAAATATCAACAATATTCAATGAATCAAATGATGTATAAAAAATTAATGCAAATAAAGTTCTATATAAAACATTGACCACCATCAATTTTAATTCCAAACGTATGAGATTTCTCTTTAAAAGTGTCAAAATAAAGAAAGACAATATGATAGACCGGTCCGAACCCAACCCACTTTGTCATCCCTAGTATTTAATGTTTAAAGATTTTTTATTTTATAGAATTTAATGAATTTTTGTTTTTATTTTATAGTATGTTTTTCACCCTAATATAAATTTCAACTATTTCATATTAAAAACAAATTCATCTTTCATAAATTTAATTCATTTCGTACATCACAAGCACCACATACTAATTTGAAACTCATCGATCACAAAATTTTGATTGCATAAAGTATAAGTTTGATATCTATAATATGTAAGTTAACTATATATTTATAGTTTATTAATGTAAGGATTAGGAGTTTTCTATAACTAACTGTATGTGTGAAATAAGTATAATGTGTTGTGTAAGTTAAAGTAAGGAGTGAAATTAGTACTTTGGGAAGTGAATTTAATTGAAAAACAATTTTTGAGCGATAGTGAAAGGAACTATAGCAAAAAGGTGTAAATAGGATGTGTGAAGGGTGAAATAAGAATGTTTCATTCTCTTTTTTCGAAATACTAAAGAACAAAACCTTCATTTATACCCCACTAGAATTTAGGGTCTTCAACTATAAATACAATGGTCTTTTGTTGCATGATCATATTTTTGACATCTATTGTATGTTACATTTTGCATTGGTTGAGAACATGATCTAATAATATGTGGTTCATCAAATATAATGCATTTTACACAAGACTGTGCCTAAGAACTAGGTCCTCGATTCCTATTTCTTTTTATCTACATTCTTAGGTGTACTTCCAAAAGGTCCTTCTTGTTTAGCAACTCCACTACTACTTTAAAGACTCTACCATTTTTGCATTATCCATTAAAGCAAGAAATTTTCTAATCAAAAAAGGAATCACCACCTCTTTAAGCTCATGCTTCAACCCAAACTCATTTTCTTTTGCATCTCCAAACCTCAAATTTTGGCTTCAGTATAAAATATACCTAAGTGTTTGAACCTAGTAGCATATTTCAGTAACTAGAAGATTTCCCTGTTCAAGTTGCATGAACTCGGTTTCTTTTACATGTCTAACACTATTAGGAAAATACTCCTCCATATATCTTACTTTGATGCTCTCTCGAATGACATTTTCTCCTTTATCTTTCATCATCTATTTTATGCCTATCCACCAAAACTAAACTTCTTTAGTCAGCATATAGATGGCATAGGGTAACTTCCTCTCTTAAACACATTGAGTGGCTTGAAATCTCCTCTTAAAATCCCTCACCCATTGGTATACTTAATCATTGGTCTACTCTCCCATTAACATTAGGTTGATTATGCATCATAAAATCTTCTTGACTTAAGGAATGATGTTGTTGATCACTACTAGAAAATTGTTGAATAGTTACCGAAATTAGTGATAAAAAATGTGGTCACTATTAACGACCAAACTTGTGACGGAAAAATATGGTCACTATCAATTAGCAAAGAAGTTACCAAATGTTATTTATATGATTTATTGACTGAAATATTGACTACATTTTTATTAAAAAAATCGATCACAAAAAATTGATCATATAAAATCAATCAAAATGGAGATATAAATGTAAAAGGAGATTCAGAAGTAACATCAGATACTGATGCAATATCAACGCATTCAATGTCAATAGAAAACTACATAGACACTTGCTATCCAGGTTACAATGACGCTTGCTTAGGAAGGAGCTTTAAGAAAGGTATCTGTTTCCATAATAGATTAAGATAACAGTGTTGTTGCCGGTAATTATTTTATGCATAAATAATAGGTTCAAAACTTATACTGAATACAATTAATATTAATAAAAAGTGTGTTTCAATTAATTTTTTCTAATATTTATTTATTTACTTTTATATTTTTATTTAAATAATGTAATAATTAGTGTATGTAATTGAAACGAGTATTTATAAGTAAATAGTTGTAACGTAACGTATGAATATATATATATATATATATATATATAATTATAATTAAAGATATATTATTTAATTGTTTTAAGATATTGAATCGTTCTGATAAGGTAATTATAATGTTTCTTTTATATTGAAAATTTGTTTTAATGATTTATTTTTAAGTAGAGAGGTATAGGAACCGTATCAAAAAAATAAAGATTTTTTTTTTAAATATTTATATTTATATATGTGTTGTATATGTTTAAGTTTATATTTTTGAATTACTATAAAGTTTATTCACACATTCTAATGGATAATTAATAAGGATGACAAAATGAGTCAATATGACCTGTTTTGAACCGACCTACCAATGGTCTACCAAAAGCAAGGTCGGGTAGGTTAGTCCACCAAGGTTATATGAGTTGAAATTGGTAATCCGTCGTCACTGGGTTGGTTGTCGAGTTGAGCCGTCATTTTTTATTTATTTTTCTTTTGTACTATTTCTTTTTTGTCACCCTAATATACATTTAAACTATTATATATTAAAAATGAATTCATCTTTCATAAATTTAATTCATTTCGTGCAAGGCACCACATACTAATTTGAAACTCATTATCACAAAATTTTGACTGCATAACGTATAAGTTTGATATGTATAGTATGTAAGAGAACTAAATATTTACACTAAATATTTACAACATTTTTACGTAAGGATTAGGAGTTTTCATAACTAATTGTACATGTGAAATTATTTATTACGCATGTGTTGTTTGAAAGCTTAAAATAAGTATAATTTGTTGTGTAAGTTAAAGTAAGGAGTGCAATTAATACTTTGGGAAATGAATTTCATTTAATTTTTTTAAGGAAATAATGATTATCAAATTATATTCAATTAACTTGATAATAATAGAATCCCATGATTAGTGAATCACCACATAATTAACTTGTAATTTGGAGAGAAAGTCTCCATACACTTGTATATATTTCTATATATGGAGTGATGTAAATACACACAAGAAAATAACGAATAAGCATTTTTTCTTACCATTTTCTTATATGCCATTTTCTTATATGGTATCGGAGCACATATCTTGTGCTCTGACAACCTCTCTATTTTTATCCGCTAAATAAGAGATCATGTCGGGCAAAGAAGGCACCAGTAACAACGACGCCAAGTCGGCTGCCATGGACCCAACCAATCCCTACTATGTTCATCATTCGGACCAACCCGGACACATGTTGGTGTCGACCAAATTGAACGACGACAATTATCAATCCTGGAATACAACAATGGTACACCCACTCACGGCGAATAAGAAACTCGGATTTGTTAACAACACACTAGAAATGTCGTCACGAGAAAAAGACCCATCCCAATTCGAATTATGGAATCAATGTAATTCCATGATTCTTTCATGGTTAAGTCATTCCTATTAGAATTTTAGGCCTAAACAGAACGGGGTGAATTGTTTTGAAAGATTTTTGCAAGGATTGAAAGTAGAGTGAAAATTTATGAAGAATCAATCAATTGAAGATTTTGTTCAACCAATAAAAAAATGCTTTAAGTTTGATTCCAAAAAATCAACCAGTTGTTTTCACGAAACAACCGGTTGTTTATACCAGCAGAATTGAAAAACAATGTTAAAACAATTTATGAGTGTAGGGATAGAAAGAATCAAACAAGATGTTTATACTGGTTCACTCTTAACCCAGAGCTACATCCAGTCCCCAACTAACCACTGAGAATTCACTATGTAATTGACATGAACACAATAACATGATATGAACATGTAATGAATTCAATATGAGTTGGAATATGAATATGCACCTTTAGAATTGGATCAAGATTCTTTACCCATTCAAGAACTTAATCAAGAACATAAGAACCAAGCCAAACTGACATAGAAACTCATTTTGCAACATATGAACTGAATGTAACAAGGAGAGAAAGCAAATGCACCGATTAAAACCTCAAGAAACATAATTAAAACCATAAGAATAGCAAACTAAGACAAACTACCGAACATAAACACAAACTAAACAAGTTCTATCGATTGAATCAACAAGAAACAACAAAGATATGTTTTAGAGTTTAATATGGAATGGGTATGGAAGGAGAAGATGAAAAGGACAAGGAAACTTATGTGGTTGGAGCTCTTGGAATTGTGCACGCCACTTGAAGGATGGGTTGGCTTCAAGATGAGTGTTGTTGCCGCCACTTGAGAGCCCAAGAGATCTCCCAAGATAAGACTAGAAGAGGAGAAGACACAAGCCTCTCACACTCACTCACCAACCAATTTGGTAGAGATTCTTTACTCTCAAAATTCAACTTCAAACTTGTTATTTCAAAGACCCAAGCACCCCTTTTATAATAGAGAGGGCCGGTCACAAATGTACAAAAGAGAAGGAGCTTGAAAGGTTACTTTCTAGTTCCTTCTAAACTGGCGCCTAAGCCATAAAGGAATAGAAATAGTCATTTCTTCTACCCTTTTCCTAAACTAGCGCCTAAGGTGCTATACAAATGGAGGTGTCTTTTTGGTTTCCCTTTTAGCACATCCTAAAGCTGTTTCTATATTATTTACAAATTTATACAAAAGAAATTACAAAGAGAGATATTAATTGGAGCCCATTCTTGAATGCTTGTAGTCTTCTTGTTTTTTTTTTGGGCTTGGTCCTCTCTTTATTTAATTCTCCTTTATTTTTTAGAAGACTAGAAGGAGCAACTTTAAATGCTTGGGTGGATGATCTCTTCCTCCATTAGTGAAATCCTCTTCTACTTGATCTCCATCAGTAATTAACCCTAAATTACAAAACACACACCAAGAGTGATGATCTGGAACCCTTCAAGAACACACACGACTCTATGGCAAACAACATCACCTTCTAAAACTGCCTTGCACTTCAATATAGAAATACAATGTTTAGAGAAGAAGAGGAATAAAATACACTTGGGTATACAAAACTTAAGTTCAGAAGAATGCAAAACCCAATCCTATTCAACAGCTTTTGGTTTTTGATTTAACTGCTTTGATCATTTGATAGAAGTATAAAAAGGTTGTTTTACGCTCCTATGTAAGAGAAATCAATGAAAAACTATTTTCAAGATTTCAAAAACATATTAAAACCACTTAATTGAATTCTGTTAAGGTTTTAAACCTAGTAGCATATTTCAGTAACTAGAAGATTTCCCTATTCAAGTTGCATGAACTCGGTTTCTTTTACATGTCTAACACTATTAGGAAAATACTCCTCCATATTTCTTACTTTGATGCTCTCTCGAATGACATTTTCTCCTTTATCTTTCATCATCTATTTTATGCCTATCCACCAAAACTAAACTTCTTTAGTCAGCATATAGATGGCATAGGGTAACTTCCTCTCTTAAACACATTGAGTGGCTTGAAATCTCCTCTTAAAATCCCCCACCCATTGGTATACTTAATCATTGGTCTACTCTCCCATTAACCTTAGGTTGATTATGCGTCATAAAATCTTCTTGACTTAAGGAATGATGTTGTTGATCACTACTAGAAAATTGTTGAATAGTTACCGAAATTAGTGATAAAAAAATGTGGTCACTATTAATGACCAAATTTGTGACCGAAAAATATGATCACTATCAATTAGCAAAGAAGTTACCAAAGGTTATTTATATGATTTATTGACTATATTTTTATTCAAAAAAATCGATCACATAAAATCAGTCAGTAAATTAGTCACAATGGTGATATAAATGTAAAAGGATATTCAGAAGCAACATCAAATACTAATGCAATATCAACTAATTCAATATCAATAGCGAACTACATTGACATTTGCTATCTCGGTTGCAATGACGCTTGCTTGGGAAGGGGCTTTAAGAAAGGTATCTATTTCTAGAATGGATTAAGATATCAATGTTGTTGCGAGTAATTATTTTAGGCATAAATAATAGGTTCAAATCTTGTACCTGAATACAATTAATATTAATAAAATGTGTGTTTCAATTAAGTTTTTCTAATATTTATTTATTTACTTTTATATTTTTTATTTAAATAATGTAATAATTAGTGTAAGTGATTGAAACGAGTATTTCATATAAATAATGATTATCAAATTATATCCACTTAACTTGATAATAATAGAATCTCATGATTAGTGAATCACCACATAATGAACTTGTAATTTGGAGAGAAAGTCTCTAAACACTTGTATATATTCCTATACATGGAGTAATGTAAATTTACACAAGAAAATAAGGAATTACCATTTTTTCTTACCATTTTCTTATATGCTATTTTCTTATATGGTATTAAAGCACTGATCTTGTGCTCTGATAACCTTTCTATTTTTATCCGCTAAATAAGAGATCATGTCGGGCAAAGAAGGCACCAGTAACAACGACGCCAAGTTGGCTGCCCCGGACCAAACCAATCCCTACTATGTTCATCATTCGGACCAACCCGGACACATGTTGGTGTCGACCAAATTGAACGACGACAATTATCAATCCTGGAATACAACAATGGTACACGCACTCACGGAGAATAAGAAACTCGAATTTGTTAACAACACACTAGAAATGTCGTCACGAGATCCCAATTCGAATTATGGAATCAATGTAATTCCATGATTCTTTCATGGTTAAGTCACTCCTGTTAGATTTTGAGGCTTAAACAAGAGGGGGTGAATTTTTTTTGAAAGATTTTTCGCAAGGATTGTAAGTAGAGTGAAAATTTATGAAGAATCAATCAATTGAAAATTATGTTCAATCAATAAAGAGCTACTTTAAGTTTGATTCTAGAAAATCAACCAGTTGTTTTCACGAAACAACCGATTGTTTATACCGGCAGAATTGAAAAACAATGTTAAAAAAATTTATGAGTATAGGGATAGAGAGAATCAAACAAGATGTTTATACTGGTTCACTCTTAACCCAAAACTACATCCAGTCCTCAACTTACCACTGAGAATTCATTGTGTAATTATCCCTAGATTACAAAGCACACACAAAGAGTGATGATCTTGAACCCTTCAAGAACACACACGACTCTATGGAAAACAACATAGTTTCCAGAAACAACTTTTGAAACTTCCTTACACTTCAATACAGAAATACAATGTTTAGAGAAGAAGAGGAATAAAATACACCTGGGTATACAAAGCTTAAGTTCAGAACAATGCAAAACCCAATCATATTCAACAACTTTTGGTTTTTGATTTAACCGCTTTGATGATTTGATAGGAGTATAAAAATGTTGTTTTATGATCCTATCATTAACTAAGTAAGAGAAGTCAATCAAAAACCGTTTTCAAGATTTCAAAAACAGATTAAAACCACTTAATAGAATTTTGTTAAGGTTTTTGAAAAAAACAATAAGTTGATTTCTTGAAACAACCAGTTGAATCTTTTTTACAGCAAAGTGAAAATAAAGCTAAGCTTTTCCAAGCCATTTCAAAAACCACTAAGTGTTAAACAACCAGTTGATTCAACATTTCAACAAGTTGAAATTTCACACTCTTTTAGAAAACTCATATTTTCAAAAAGAATAAGATTCAGTTAACCTTGGATCATCTTAAAGAGTGAATTAACAATTCAAAGACTACTAGACAACACACACACAATAAAAAACAAGGTCTTCAAGCTTTCCTCTAGGATTTGGAGACATCAAAGCACATTGTTCAACAACTCCTTCGAGGTAGAGATAGCCGCAGGGGTAATTCATACGAAGACCGCCCATCGAGTATGGGAAGATCTTTGCGACCAGTTCGGACAGAAGAACGCACCAACCATTTTTCAAAATTCAGAAGGCAATAGCAACCATGTGCCAACGTACAATGTCAACGACTTCATACTACATCAAACTTAAAGTGTTGTGGGATGAACTCGAGCTATATTGTTCACCCATAGTTTGTAATCAAACATAGGAGCACCAGGTCGAGAAGGAAGAAGATAAATTGATGCAATTCCTCATGTGATTCGTTCAAAGCAATTAGGTCCAATATTCTCGTCATGAATCCTCTACCAAATGTCCGACAAGCGTACTCTCTAATTGTGCAAGAAGAGACACAACAACAGATGAATTCAAATCATGGCGAGAATTTTTCAATTGCGGCATCAGTGTAGGGTCTATTTGCTAATTGGAAGCAATCAAAAGGTAAGATCTGTGAACATTGTAACAAACCAGGTCATACCATAGATGACTGTCATACTTTGAAATTTCATTGCACATACTGTGATAAAAGAGGACACACAGAGGATAGGTGTCGCATAAAACATGGGACATGGAACTCCAATGGAAGCAATGGCCAACAACAACGAATAAAAAATAACCCCATAAGCTCTTATTCATCAGCGAAAAACATGGCAGATTCCTCTTCATTACCATATGACAATAACGAGTTTGATGGAAACCTTGTACAAGGCTTTAGTGCCGAGAAAATAAAATTCAGAAATAATGGTAAGAGTGAAGTGTTTATAAACGTTGTAGGCCTCTTTGCTCATAACTCGTCTATTAATTCTGCTTTTACGAAACCATGGATTTTGGGTAGTGGAGCAACCGATGACATTGCATCTGATTCACAATTTTTCACACACACTTCATCATCATTTATTTCAAATGTTAATCTTCCTACAGGCTCAACTACGACCATCTCATCTATGGGCACAATTAAATTCAAGGATAATATCACTCTCAAAGATGTTCTTTGCGTTCCTTCTTTAATTTAAATCTCATGTCCGTTAGTAAGATAACCAATGTACTAAATTGTTGTGGCATTCTTTTTCCACATGGTTGCATCTTGCAGGACTTAGCTACAGGGAGGATGATTGGCTCGGGTAAAGAATACGCAGGCTTATACTACATGTCCCCTTTTCCAAACCAAGCCTCAGACATCCTTCTCTGGCGCATCTACTACTTATTAATAAAAATCTCATTTCCATTCATAATAATTGTAGTATTTGTCCCAAAGCTAAACAGACAAGGCTACCCTTTCCTTTAAGCATAATAAAATTTCATTCTCCATTTAATCTATTGCATTGTGACATTTGGGGTCCTCATAAAACCCCAACTCTTTTTGGAAAACATTTTTTTTCTCACTATTTCTTATGAATCACAAATCTGAAATCCAACATCTCTTAGAATCATTCATTACATTTGAACAAAATTGATTTCAGGCATCTATTAGAACCATCCGTGTTGACAACAGATTGGAATTTATTTCAATGCGTAATTTTTTTCTCAAAAAATATTGAATGTCATCGCACTTGTGTCTACACTCCCAAAAAAATGGAGTAGTAGAACGAAAACATAGACACATTTTAAAGACAACACGAACATTTTTATTTGAGTCCCATTTACCATCAGAATTTTGGGGGAATGCGTTTTAACCACCACATATATCGCTAATCGGTTGTCATCACCTTTACTAAAAAATAAATAACCTTTTTAGCTGTTATACAATCATCACCTTCAGTTTCTCACCTAAAAACTTTTGATTGCCTCTGTTACGCAACTGTTGTTTCGCCTAAGCAAAATATTGATCCGCGCGCTCGACAATGCATCTTCAATGGTTATCCTCACAATAAAAAAGGATAAAAATTATTTGATATAGATGCATGCAATATTTTTACAAGTCAGGATGTCTCCTCCCATGAAAGTGTTTTCCCATTCTGCCAACAGTCTCAGACGCAATCCTCACCTCTATTACAAGATATTTTGCCGCTATTGACATTGACTTACCCACTCCTACTTGTCACAGTGCACTTAAACCTCCACCAGGCTAACTTTCTTCTCCTACGCCAGAAAGTCCAACACCCATTACCGAACCTTCTCCAGCCGTCCTTCCTGTTCGACGATCAAGTCGCACATTAACCCCATCTTCCTGGCTTCAAGACTACATAACAAGATCTCAAGTCAATCATTCGACCACTACCCAAGATCATACGAATGGAACCAGGTATCCTATGCATCATTTTCTTTCTAATTCACGATTTTCCTATGTACATAGTGCATATCTTGCTAACATCACAGACACCAAAGAACCTCAAACTTATGCTCAAGCTATCTTTGATCCAAATTGGCAAGAAGTAATGGACAAAGAGCTTTCCGCTTTGCAGCTAAATCAAACGTGGACCTTGACGATATTACCCGTTAGGCAGAAAACCATCGAATGCAAATGGGTCCTTAAAATAAAGTACAAATCAAATGACAGCGTCGACAGATATAAGGCACACCTTGTCGCAAAAGCGTACACTTAGATTGAAGGTGTTGACTATTGCAAAAAAATTTCACCAACAGATAAAGTGACAACTTTGAGGTGTCTCCTCACGATTGGAATTGCCAAAAATTGGTTTATTCACCAACTAGACGTGCAAAATGTCTTCTTACATGAAAAATTGCATGCAATTATTTGCATGGACTTGCCACCCAGGCATCATCGAAAGGGGAAGAACATTGTATGTCGACTCAACAAATCCCTTTATGGTGTCAAACAAGCATCTCGGACATGGTTTTCAAAATTTTCTCATGTGATTAAATCTGCAGGATTTTGGCAGTCCAAGGCTATCTACTATTTATTCAGAAGACATGATAACTCACCATTTACTGCCCTTTTGATTTATGTGGACGATATTCTTTTGACAAGAAATGATCTGACAAAAATGTAGTGTCTTAAAGACTGTGTATTACGACGATTTCGCATTAAAGATCTTGGAGACTTAAAATATTTTCCAGGGATTGAATTTTCCCGTTCCAAAAATGGTGTTTACATGTCACAAAAAAATATCGCTTGATATTTTGTAGGATACGGGACTCACAGGTGCTCGTCCAAACAAATTTCCAATGGAGAAATATCTAAAACTCTCACCGAACCAGCTCACAAATATTTTTACAAAGGCACTGGGTAAGGAATATGTTTTTACACTGCGACGTAAGTTTGGCGTTCATGATCTTCACCTACCAACTTGAGGGGGAGTATTCAGTTAATACTAATTATCAAATTATACGCAATTAACTTGATAATGATAAAATCCCATGATTAATGGATCACCAAAAAATTAGCTTGTAATTTGGAGAGAAAGTCTCCATACACTAGTATATATTCTTATACATGGAGTGATGTAAATACAAAAAAAATAAAAATAAGGAATTACCATTTTTTTCTTACCATTTTCTTTCATACCATTTTCTTTTATTTTGGTAATAGGTGTAAATAGGATGTGTGAATGGTGAGATTAGAAGGTTTCATTCTCCTCATTTCCAAATACTAAAAAACAAAACCTTCTTTGTACCCCACTAGAATTTAAAGCTCTCAACTATAAACACCCTTTCTTTGTACCCCACTAGAATTTAAAGCTCTCATATATCTTACTTTGAATCTCTCCCAAATTACCCTTTCTCATTTTTACTTTTTTGATATGGCATGATAAACAAACAAATTTCCCCTGGGTTAAAAAACCATCATAACTCCCATATTTGACAAACTTGAAGCCAACATAAATTCGGCACCATACTACCATACATCAAAACTAACTCTTGCAACCATTAACAAATGTTATTCAATTCACTAATTGTCCCAAAGCTAAAGTGTCATGTAATAAATCTAGCATAAATAATATCATTGTTAGAATGTATGGCTTTAAACTAGAGGGGGGGTGAATGGTTTAAAGAGGGTTGTCGCAAACTTTTAAGCCTAGAATGAATTTACTTTGAGAATAAATTGATTAAGAAATCAGTTTGCCAAAACACAAAGCAAACAAGCATAGCACCAGAAAAACAATTGGTTGTTTTGCAGAAACAATCGGTTGTTTATACCAGTTTTCAAATATAAGACTGAAATTAAAGAGTTAAAGTATAGAGAAAATGCACACTGAGGTTTATACTGGTTCACTCTAAACCCAAAGCTACATCTAGTCTTCTCAGAAACCATTGGGGAATCCACTAGGCAATCAACCCTAGATTACTTACAACACAACCAAAGAAGTGACCTTGATCTCCTCAAGACACACACTTCCTTTGGTCCAACACAACACCACTAAGCAATACACACAAAGTCTCTTTCAAAAGTACAAAGGATTACACTTGTTACAGAACAAATCTGAAATCAATACAAGATGAAAATCATATCTCACACTCTTTGATCAATGCAATCTCTAAGCAATTCTCAACTTTTCAAAATCTCAAATCAGTGAAAAACTCAAATATGTTTTTCTTTATATTAACAAAGTTGTTTGTTGTATATTCTTAACAAACTATTAATTGCATTTAAAGATTGGTCAAAGCATTAAAAACTGGAGCGTAAATAGTTAGAAAATCATTCAATGCTCAGTCAAAGCACAAAACAGCTTTTTGTTATGGTCCTAAAACAAACAATCGGTTGTTTCAACGAATCAATCGGTTGTTTTGGTTTGACAGCAAGTCAACCATTAAAAACAATTTTCAACCTTTCTAAGATATTATGTTAGAACAACATACATAAGCAAATATGTCTGAAACAATTTGACAAAGACCTCTTGAGGACTCCCTCACAAGTTGAATCAACAACCAAAACAAAAAACGCAACATCTCATATAAAAACAATTCATCATCTTGAATATAAAATCTTATAGACAATATAGTCATCTATACTCAATATGAGACTTCTAACTCAACTTGGATTTCTAAGATTGTGTCATAAGTTCACAACAGAACAATACATCCTAATATGCATATTTCCATGCTTTGCACCTACCTTGTTGTTAATAACAAAGTCCTTCTCCCCAAACTATAATGTTAATCTCTCACACTCACTCTCACCATATATGAATTTGGTTCATTAAATAAAAATAATCTTCTACTTTGTTATCAATTTAATACCCAAATTTTTTACACAGTAATCAATTTGGTTTTTAACTTCAGACAACAAATTGGCTAATGGTTGAAATTTTTTCTCTATGATTAAACCTTAAAGACATCAATAAAATTGAGACTTCCGTAATTCATATGGTTTCTTGTGGCTTGTCTATCCATTAGATGTTGTTATCTAGCATCAAATGAAGTAAGTTGCAAACAACTATAGTAAATGTGAATGAAATGGGGGCAAGAATCACAACACTGACTAGTGAAGTGGAACCAACTACATTCACATTATATACAGAAGCAAATGTAAAGTTCATGCAAAACATGCAAACCAATAGTTAGAGACAAGTGATAAAGATACATCCTGGTGACTACTAAGAATATTAAATTTCGATTAGGGTTTATAAACTAGAATGCAAACCCTATCAATAAAAGTGGTCGAACCAACCTACCTTAACTTAACAAAATAGCACCATCAAACATATCATGGTCTTAAAACCATATATGGGATCAAGAAGCTACAAATTAAAGGATCAAGATTCCAAGGTACCAAGGGATGCATAATAAGCAAAAAACAATTGAATAAGCAAAGTTTACTCATAATGGGGAATGGAAGCTTCAAGAATAAGGTTTTCCAAAGCAGGAGTGAAATGGGTCATTCCTAACTAAATAGTGGTACTAAAAGAGAAGTACCAAAAGAAAATGATAAGAGGAAACCTTGTTACACCAAAATAGCTCCTTCATCTCCAACCCCTTATTGAGTTATCTGACTAGAACAAATGGCAAGAGATCGTGGTAGAGGAGAAGAGGCAAGGTGGAGGGGGAAGAGAGAAGAAGTCTGGAGAAGAGAGGCGGATATCAAGATAGCATCGTCGATGAACAACTCTGGGGAAGGGATCTCCACAACTTTTTTCTTCTCCAACTTCCCTGACAGTCATGGAGAGTATGATATGTATAGAATTTTCAGAAAATGGGCCAGAGTGAAAGAGGTGTTTATTTCTAGGCGGTTGAATAGGTGGGGAAGAAGATATGGCTTTGTGAGATTTTACCCAGTCCCTAATGAGGCCAAACTGGAAAAGAAACTGGACCAGATTTATATTGGCAACCTGAAATTGCACGTTAACTTCCCGAAATATAGGAGAGCAGAGGTCGAAGTTCAGAAAGGAAAACCAAGCACATCTAGACATGTTGCCTCGCGAGTAAGGAGCTCTAAGGGTAAGATGACAGAGAAGGAGAAGAAGGTCTGGCGCGGATACAGAACAGTTTGAAAGGAGGAGATCCAAAAACCTAAACAATCCTATGCTGAGATTGTGCGTAAACACTCAAAAGGTAGATGGACTGGCCCTGCTTTTGAAATAATACCTAACACACCGGCGTGGTTGGCTTCGAGTGCAGTTGGATGGATGTCCTCTTCTATGTCCTTTGATACTTTGAATGAAGAATTTTTCAAGGGGGGTGTGAGCAGAATCAAGCTTAGATTTATGGGTGATAACCTTGTGCTTCTAACGCCCAAAGACGGTGATAGAATGGAGGATATCATTAAGCTCAATAATGAATGGTTCGTCTCCCTTTTCGATGACATCAAACCCTGGTCCGAATCTCATGTCGCAGAGCATAAAATAGTTTGGGTAAGGTGCTACGGGATCCCTTTAACCTTGTGGAGTGAACAGTGTTTCAAGAAGGTGGTTGGAGAAGTAGCATCCCTGGTACAGATTGATGAGTCTACTAGACAATGGGAAAACTTGGAGTTCTCCCGTTTGCAGGTTAGAGTACACAAAGCATGCAAAGTGGATATGGTGAAGGAGTATAGGATCAACGGGCAGGTCTGTAATGTTGTCATTACAGAGGAGATATCTAGTAGAGAACGAGGAGAATGTTTGTGTCACGAAGATCACTACGAATCCTCCGATAGTATATCGTCATCGGATACCGTGGTGGAGGAAACATACCACGCCGAAAGGTTGTCCGATGAAGGGGAAGAGTGCGAAGACGGTGGTCCGCGGCGGGATGAGGACCCCGAGGTGGTGGGGTTGACCCAAACCTCGATACCAACTAACCGAAAGTTTTTAGAGAATAAGGCTGCGAGCGATACTGGGTGTCAGTCTAAAGGTGGGTTCTCTTTCCTTAAAATGGCAAAACGTGTGCAAGGAGGGTCTGAAGGAGGAGCAGCTTTAGCTGCTGTGAGCCAAGTCAACAAGGCATGCAAGGTATTCTAGGACTCGTTGGCTAACCTAATAGAAGGGGCTTATGGGTGCAATTTCCCAACAAATGGGCCGAAGCAAGGTCAGACCCAATCAACAATGAGAGGTACGGTTAGTAAAGAAGGGATTCTAAGGGGCCCAATGTCAGGAAGCAACGGGGGAAAAACAATTAGTCGAAGTGGGAAGGAAGGGCCTGCTACCATGGCTGCGTCAAATCCACATCGTACGAAGGAAGAGGGGGATCATTGTGCAGAGATGCAAACACGGGTGAATGAATCTGATGTTAACCCACGCCAAGCTGTCCACTGTAGTAGCGAGAGAGAGAGCTCATCTACGGGGAGCTCAGACCCCCAATCAAGCGGAAGTGTTAAGTGGTGCAAGAGGACCAACGGTGTAGAATCAAGTGCGGAACACGACGCTTTGTCTAAAGGAGAAGTTGGCTGTAAGTCATCACCGGAATTTCGTAGACTGAGGTCTACGGGAGGGATGGGAACGCAAAATGCACAACCAAAGAGGAGGTCGAATGGGGGAGTAGGAACACTCCATCATGGGGTAAACCCTGTCTCTAGGCTTAGCCAATGTTCCTTGGCGGAATCGAGTACAAACATTCATCATTGCAACGATCGGTTGAAGCTGGATGTCAAGGACGCGGAATCAGTGCGAATCTGGGAGTTGGGACGCAATCTTGGATTGGAGTGTTCAGGGGGCGAGGGGAATCTAGTTGAAGAATTGGATCGGCTAGAGGAAAGGGATAAGGATGATAAAGAGGTTTCTTGGGTGGGAAGTGTGAAGGAGTTACCATGATTATAATCAGTCTCAATATTAGAGGGTTGGGAGGGGGGACAAAAGCAAGGTATTTGAGTCACCTTGTGTCTAAGGAGGGTGCTGTTTTCCTCTGTTTGCAGGAAACGAAAACTTCCTCTTTCTCAAATGCCAGATGTTTTCTGTTGTGGAAGAGTAGTAACATTGGATGGATCCATCATGAAGGGATTAATGGGGCAGGAAGTATGTTAACAATGTGGAATAAGGAAGCATTTGAGTATGGAAGCCACGCTATTGGGACTGGCTTTATCGCTATAGCAGGCTATCATCTTGAAACAAAATGTCATTGTGTGGTGGTAAATGTTTATGCAGCATGTAATTTACAGGATAAAATTCTCTTGTGGGAAGCATTAACGACTCTCAAGCAATCGTACCAGAATTTGGCTTGGTGTCTATGTGGTGATTTCAATGCTGTTAGGAGGCCCGAGGAGAGGAAAGGGATTAGAGGCCATTCAAGTCAAAAAAAGGAGATTGCAGGTTTTAACAACTTTATTTAAAATAATGGTTGGATGGACATTCCTGGTGTAGGGAAAAGGTTTACATGGTTTAAAGCGAATGGCACAGCAAAGAGTAGACTGGATAGATTTCTGGTCTCTGAAGAGTGGCTCCAAATTTGGCCGGCATCCAAACAGTATGTGCAACAGAGAGTCGTCTCGGATCACTGTGCTATAGTCTTAAAATCATGTGTTAAAGATTGGGGGCCTAAACCTTTTCGAACCCTCGATGTATGGCTGAAGGAACCAGGGTTCATTGCAATGGTAAAGGTTAAATGGGAATCATATCAGGTGGAAGGTAATTGCATTTCCGCTCTGAAAGAAAAGCTGAAACTCTTAAAGGCTGATCTTAAAGAGTGGAAAAGAAGGGTTTTTGGTTGTGTGGAATCGGAAAAAAGATGTATTGAGATGGAAATTGAGAATTTAGACGGGGAGGATGACATTGATGCTCTAGAGGACGAGGGAAGGCAGAGAAGGCTAGATCTGCTCAGTCAACTGGGGTTGGTTAATAGAAAGCTAGATTCCATTTATAGGAAAAAAGCAAGGGTGAATTGGCTAAAGCATGGGGACTCTAACTCCAATTTTTTCCATTCTGCGATTCGATGGAGAAGGTTAAAAAATGAGGTCAAAGGAGTTGTGGTGAACTCTCAGTGGTGTGAGGAACCGGAAGTTGTAAGGAAGGAAGCAAAGTCTCTCTTTGAGAAGAGATTCATGGCTACGCAGGACTTTGGTGTACATTTGGGTTCGGTGGAATTCAGGTCGTTGCCCTTGGAGGTAAGCAGGAATATGGTAGTCAGCTTCACTGAGGAAGAAGTGAAGAATGCCGTATGGGAATGTGGAGGCTCAAAAAGCCCGGGCCCGGACGGGTTCAACTTTAATTTCATTAAGAGTTGTTGGGAAGTGCTTAAGGCGGATGTTATGGCAGCAGTGCAACTTTTTCATACTACTGGTTCTCTTCCGAAAGGTTGCAATGCTTCCTTCATTGCGCTCATCCCCAAAGTAAGAGATCCGTCCTCACTTGATCAATTCAGACCCATCTCTCTTGTTGGTGTAATATACAAGATTATTCTAAAGTCTTGTCAAGCCGTATGAAGAATATTATGTCGTTTATCATTGATGAATGTCAGTCAGCCTTTATTAGTGGAAGAGGATTATTGGACAACGTCGTTATGGCCAATGAGATCCTTGAGGATATAAAGAGAAATGGTAAAAGTGGGGTGTGCTTCAAGGTGGATTTTGAAAAGGCATACGACTTCCATGATAAGGTGGTATATAGAGTTTTTTGTTCGATATGCTACACAGGCTAGGCTTCCATGATAAGTGGATCTCGTGGGTTAAAGGATGCTTGGCTTCATCGTCAGTATCTGTGTTGGTTAATGGGAGCCCTACGGAGGAATTCAAACCTTCTAGGGGGTTGAGACAGGGAGATCCAATGGCTCCATTCCTTTTCTTAGTGGTTGCTGAAGGTTTAGCAGGTTTGGTCAGACAAGTGCTGAGAACGAATGCCCTTAGGGGGCTCAAGGTGGGAAGAAATAATGTTGAATGCTGTCTGCTACAGTTTGCAGATGACACACTTTTTTTGTGTGAGGATTCCTTTGATAGCATTTTTGCAATTAAAGCTATCCTTCGGTGCCATGAGATTGCATCGGGTCTGAAAGTCAACTTCCATAAGTCCAAGTTGTCCGGTATTAAAGTGGACGGGTTTGCCATGAGCACGTATGCTAAAACTCTGAATTGTAATACGATGAAGCTTCCGTTCCAATATCTGGGGGTTGAGGTGGGTGGTAACCCGAGGAAGATACAGTTCTGGGATCCGGTAGTTAAAAAGGTCGAAGCCAAACTTAGTTCTTGGAAGGGGAGATTTCTTTCAATGGCAGGACGAATTTGTTTGTTGAAATCAGTGTTCACAGCCATTCCTCTGTTCTATCTCTCCATTTTTAAAGCTCCTGTAGCAGTGTACAATAAAATCAATAGCATTCAGCGGAAGTTCCTATGGGCGTGGGGAAAGCAGTCTAAGTCGATATCCTTGGTAAGCTGGGATAATGTGTGTAAGCCTCTAGAGCTAGGAGGCTTGGGGGTGAAGGATATGAAGAACTTTAATGTGGCCCTCCTGGCTAAATGGAGATGGAGGCTCATGAGTAGTGAAGGAGGTAAGTGGAAAGAGATTATATCATCTAAATACGGTACAAGAGCATAAAATATGAACCTGAGGTCGAAGTACCAATCATGGTGGTGGAAGGATCTCACTAAAATCTGCGGTGAAGGTGTCGAAGACGGTTGGTTCCAAAAGGCCATTGGGTGGAAAGTAGGTAACGGAGCCAGAGTGAGATTCTGGGAGGATGTGTGGCTTGGGAACGAATGTCTTAGATCGGTTTACCCTAGACTCTTTTCCTTGTCTCTTGATCAAGGTAAAAGGGTGGGGGAGGTAGGAGTATGGGAGGAGACTACTTGGCAGTGGAATCTGAACTGGAGGAGGGGTAGGTTCCAATGGGAGACGGATATGGAGGAAGATCTCTTGTCCAGACTTAGTACGGGCGCAGTGTGGAAGGATTTCCTTGACCAACTAATATGGAAGGGGGACCAGAAGGGTATGTTCTCTGTTAAGTCAGCGTACTCTATGTTGGATAATCACCAATGCTCAGCTGCAAGAGAAGGTGTGTTTAGTCTCCTATGGCAAGCTAAAGCCATGCCCAAGGTACTTACGACAACCTGGAGAATTCTCATCGATAGAATTCCTAATAGAGTTAATTTGTTGAGAAGAGGTGTGCAGGTGACATCAGCTCATTGTGTTCTTTGCAATCTGTCGGAGGAATCCTCTCAACACCTTTTTCTAGAATGCGGTTTTGCTCAACAAGTGTGGTCTCAGTGTTATAGGTGGATTGGTATTCTAGGTGTCCAAAATAAAGATCTCATGAACCACTTTATGAATTTTCATCTAACCCATTTGTCCAGTCAACAGAATCAAGTATGGCTAGGTTTTTGGGCGGCCGTCTTTAGCTGTATTTGGGAGCACAGGAACATAGTGGCTTTTAGACAAGGGGTGCCTGACTCCGATGAGATTTTCCAGAACGCTCAGCTGCAGTCCTGGTTGTGGTTAAAGCACAAAACATCAGATTTCTCGTACGCTTTCTCGGACTGGCTTTTGCATCCGAACCAGTGCCTCCTCTTGGTTTGCTGAGTGGTTGAAGCAAGGGCTGGAACAGGTATGGCGTAGTAAGGAAGTGAGGGTGGTTTTTTAGCAGGTATAAGGTGTTCGCGCCTTTGCTGTTGGCAGTAGCCGGTTTCGGGAGTTTATCCCTGAAAGTGAACTGGGTCAGGCCTATGCTGTTCTTGTTTATTTCTAGATGGATCTGTTGTGTTTGTTACTGCGGTAGCGTAAATCTGAGGGATAGGTGGGGGTGTGGAAGGAGTGCGTGTTTTATTCTTCTGAATTCTGCAGCCTTCAGTGGGAATCCATAGTTTTCTGGTGCTCCTTGGAAGAAATATGTCAGAAGCAGAGCCTGTTTAGTATCAGGGTGGTACAAAATGAGGTAGTCTTATAGCGTTGACAAAATTCCATGTTCAAAAACCACTGAAGGCAAAAACCCCATAATCTTTGGTGGACCATGCTCAAAAACTCCATGGCTTAGTTGGAAATGAAACCACTAAAGTTCTGAAGGCAGCTCATTTCCACTCTCATTGAGTTCTGCTTCACCAAGCAATTTTGATGGAACGTTCGCAAAGGGAGTTCTTGGAGCTCGTAGGTCATGCTGGGAGCCGATGTGGACGGGCATTTTCTTAGGCTGTAATAGTATATGAAAAGAAGCTGATATATCTTGATACGAACACCATGTGTGTACCGTGGGGTTCAGCTGAGAGCTTTTGCGCTTCTAAAAGGTGTTTGTGATGGACACGATGGACAACAAATCTCCTTTTTTGCATTTTTAACTTCGAGGCATCGTTGGAGCAAGGAACCATTCCCATTTTTGCAAGACTCTCCTTTGTAGAAACTGATTTTCAACACTGAAATATCAGTTACTGCATGGCTGAAGTAGGAGAGAGCAGAAGACAAGAATTGCTATGCAGCCTTTCAAGCAGCGGGCACCGATTATGTGTGCGTAGTCGGTGGTCGCCGAAGGTATGCAAAGGTCAACATGATCGCCGGTTGGTAAAGCAGCGTTCTCCATAGGTCAACATGATCGCCGAAGTTATACAAGGTGATGTGAATGTAACAACAAGAATACATGATTCTTTGACATTCTTAGGAGCAACTTGAGCTGGTCATAAATGGCACTTTACTTAGAATTGGATCAATGTTCTAATTCAAGAACTCACCAAGACTTAGCACCAACCAAGACTCATATGGAAGTCCATGTATTGTCAAATGGAATCAAAACACAAGGAATGAAGGACAAGAATTAAAAACTGGACAGAATTGAAAGGCTAGCTACTGAACCGAAAAGAAACAAAGAACAAAGCTGAAAAAGTAAATGTAAACGGTAGAAAATGAAGGAAACACATTAGGAGATAAAACTACCGAATGGAAAATTGAAGAAAGGAAAGAAGAACACTTATAGGAAGATGCTTGCTGGATTTTGAGGATTGGAAGAAGCCATTCACGCCACTTGGAACCTTGAACCAAGACAAGTGATGGAGTGCCACCACTTGAAGCTCACCATAGCTCACAAGATAAGGCAAAGAAGAGGAAGACTCAAAACTCACAATTTCTCTCCAAATTTGAGTATAGTCTCTCTACTATAAAATTCCAATCTGAATTGTGAAGGACCTAAGCCCTCCTTTTATAGGAGTAAGGGCTGGTCATTTACATAGCTTATTCCCTAAGCTACCCAAAAAACTCCTAAGATCACACCCCCCTTACTAAGCTCACTCCCCCCTTACTAAGCTCACTCCCCAAGCTTCTAGAATTTGCTAAACTAAAGCCTAAAGATGCTTTTACAAAAGAGGTGTCTCATGTTTCCCTCTAAGCACCTTTCTAAACATTATTCTATATTATTTACAATTTAAAAGAAACTATAAAGAGAGATATTTAATATGAAGCCTATTATTTGAGAGTTTGTAAACTTCTTTATCTTTAGGCTTGATCTTCTCTTTGACTTCTTTTAATTTGTGAGAAGACTAGAAGGAAGAACTTCAAATGTGTAGGTGAAAATCCTCTTCCTTCATTAATAAAATCCTCTCCTAGTGGATATCCATCACAAGGTCAACATGATCGCCGGTCGATGAAACGATGATCTTCATGCGTGCGTAGTCGGTGGTCGTCGAAGTTATGCAAAGGTCAACATGATCGTCGGTCGATGAAACGGCGACCTCCATGCGTGCGTAGTCGGTGGTCGTCGAAGTTATGCAAAGGTCAACACGATCGCCGGTCGATGAAACGGCAATCTTTATGCGTGCGTAGTCGGTGGTCGCCGAAGGTATGCAAAGGTCAACATGATCGTCGGTTGATAAAGCGGCGTTCTCCATAGGTCAACATGATCGCCGGTCGATGAAACGGCGATCTCCATGCGTGCGTAGTCGGTGCTCGTCGAAGTTATGCAAAGGTCAACAAGATCGCCGGTCGAGGAAGCGGCGTTCTCCATCTGTGTGGAGTCGGTGGTCGCCGAAGTTATGCAACGTGTATGGGTAACTCGTCGCGTGGCGAGGAGAATGATGAATGCCAACACCGGGAAACCGCTTTTGGCCACACTTCTGCAATGGCGAGTCAATACAGATGAATAGCAAAAACAAGAGATTGGTTGGTGGACATTGCTCAAAAAACACAAATCTCTGACTTATGCAACTTTGGCCTATGTTCTCTGTTGCTAGGCTATATAGAATGAGAGGAGGACGAAGGTGCTGTGGCATGTGGGATGCCTGATGACGTTGTTGCTTCTGTGTGTTCTTGTTTTCTTAGTGTAATTAGAGGTACGGTGTTGTTTTAGTGCTAGCTTTTGCAGCGTTTTATTGCAAACAGTTCAACCTCTTTTTTCTATGAGGGTGTTTTATGTAAAAGGGTTGAGATACCCCTTTCTATCTCCTCTAATTTTAATTCCATTATTTGCTGATGATCCTGTCGACAACTCAAGCGTGGAGGAATTGCTTTGTCGCTTCCTTACCCCGCCTATGCAACTGTGCTATCTGCAAGAATACTCTTAGAACCTCCTCCTCTGGGAACTCCGAGTGCAACCTGCAAACACACAGACGGCGCCTCTAGCAGCCGTTTGCACTCCGACGCTCAAGTTAGATCACAGAATCGTTAACAAAAATAATGTGTAAATGAATCTCTCTCTGATTCTCTTTTTATTCTCTCTGTGTCTGTGCCTAACAGAATTCTGTTATGCCCTTCTGTGTGTGCGTCAGAATTCTATTATGCTTTTCTGCGAAAACGTACCACAATCAGTAAAGATGTGGGTGTCTGTGTTTTCTGTGTGTACCTTTCACGACGCGGAGTGTACCTTTGTCTTGGCCGCGCCCCTCTCAGATGGTGACACGTGGAGGCATGCAACTCACATCTAACCGTACACGTACCACTACCTGAAGGGCTCTAGCGCATCTCTTTGTGCGCCTAAGTTATTCCCTTGCGGAGTAACTTAGCGCGTTTCTTCCATCTGGGTGAATCGCTCATTCCCAGGAGAACGCCGGGTGTGGCTGGACTAGGCACACTCACCAAGCATTGCTCTCTGCATACACGATTTCCCCTTCACGATGCCATGCACATAATGGGTTGAGAGAGTCACCAACCACTGACTGGTTTACTAACTCCCTCAGGCCACTCTCGTGCACGATTATATCAGCGAGGAGCTCTTCTTTCTCTGAGGTATGATCACGCGAGGTCCATGCGTAACGCTCTCGCTGGGAATCTCAGTCCCAGTTTAACTGCGTGTAACACGAAACCCCGATGACTGATCGGTGCTCTATTGCTTCTCGCGTTCTCCCCTCGGGGTTTATCTTGGAACTGATCTGTCGGTGGCCACTCAGTTACTGACCACCGATCACCATACCGGGTGATCTCCTCCCTGATTTCTCTGCCACCTGATCCACGTGTCACCATGCGGGTGGTCCGCGTGGTTATCTTTTGCTGACGTCATCGACTACCGATAACCGACCAGATCAGCTGATAAAAAAAAAAAAAAAATTGGTACTAAAAGAGAAGCCCTTAAACATGAGAAAGATCCTTGTATGGATTGATTAATAAGATTTAAGGTTTACAAGTATCATACCGCTGAATTAACATAGGCATTGTCAAAATTATATATGTTTCATACATGCCCAGTTCTAAATGCTTGAGGTACCAAGGCCACTACCTCCCCTCCATCTAAGTAAAGAACTTATAGTTTTTCCTTACTAAAATAATACCATCATTTTTTCAGTATAAACAAATGAAATGAATAAGGGATATAGCATCAACCACAATAGTGCATTGAATTAACTGATTTGGAACTATCATGAACTGAAAGCGGAATTTGATTTTGAAAAGGGGCATTGACAATTTGGGTGCAAAAAGTTGACGTGCAATTTTTTCCAAATCATCAGGACAAAAAAATATTACATCAATGATCAAAGGGAAAGATAAACTTGGAACATGACTGACAAAGCCATCCAACTTTGACTCTTAGTCAAACACTTTAGATAAACTCGTACATTTGCTCACTGAATCAGTCCCACTAAATTTACACACAACAAGATTAGGTTTAACCAAAATATCTAGACACATGCACTAGAGTTAGGAACCCAAAACCAATATAAACTCACAACTAAATACTGGTTCCACTAGAATCCACTTTCCCGTCAAATTTTGTTCCTCTGTGAATTGACTAAATTTTATGAATAGAGAAATATAACCAAAATTTGAAAAGCAAAAGTAAAATATCAATATTCGATCTCTAATTCATACTCAATTCTTTCAAAATAATCAGTATCACACTTCTGATTTCACCCCATTTGTAGGGAACATCAGATTCACATTCTCATTCTCATTCAATCACTTCCTTCGGTATCTATCCACACGAAACTCAATCACAGAGGAGTAAAACATCGTAATAATTGACATTAACAAACACTCTGATTTCAGAAACTAGCATAGAAAAAAATAGGAAAAGTAAAGTGCGGCGAAGATTCTCACTTGTCCTTTGAGAAGGAGGTTGAGAAGATTGAAATCTAGATTGTGATCACAAATTGACTAGGTTACCGAAGAAGAAGCTTCGGTGCGGAAGGGTTTAAAGTTTTCGTCATTTGAGCGGAAAAAGTGAAGATGTACTAAATTATCGAAGGATTCAAAAAAATTTATTGTTTGAGAAGAGAAAGTGAAATAGGTTAAAACACTTACTATGTCTCTTGAAATAAAAATGATACAGTAAAAATTTATTATGATGATTTATTATGTCAACCAATAATGGAAAAAAGAGTGAGGGATAAGGGTAACATTACCGTTGTGTTTGCTTCAACCAATTTACTGTTGTTAATGGATGTCCATTGAAATAGAAACGAGTAAACACGGGATTGTTACACAACACTAACTCACTCAAATGTTGAGAAAGAAACATAAAAACACGTAAGCAAGTGAGGAAAAGGAATCAAGAACTCTGAACACTATGATCAAACATAAAATTCAAAGCCTAGATATCTTGCCATTTCTTAATTTAGTTCCTATACATAAAAACTTCAAAATCGTTCTCTTTAGATTATCATATTATCAGTGTTTTAAATTTCTTTATTATAATATAATCGATTATATAACATAATATAATTTAGTATAACTATGAATATCTAAGTATTATTTATTCTTTTTTTTTTATATTGATAATGTCAAATAATTTATATATTTTTTAAACTGAGATATTCAGTTATAGTGAGAATTATATTTTAATCCAAACAATAGTTAAGAGTTACATAAAAGTATAAAGATGATGAACTTGAATATCAATATACATATTAATAAAATTCATAAAGATCATAAACTTGATACTATGTACATATTAACAAAATTCACGAAAAAATTGATGAGCTAAAAACATAAATTTTATGACTTTTGCGACTTTTTCCAATTGTAGATATTTGAATCAAGTTATTATTTTATGAGATATTAGTTTAATACTAGTTTTTACCATACTCATGTATGGTAGTGTATTATGTTAGAATTAGATGACTAAACAAGAGAAAGGTGAATTGTTTATGAAAGATTTTCACAAAGATTGGAGGTAGAGTGAAAAGCTATGAATAATCAATCAACTGAAAATTCGGTTCAACTAATAAAAAAATTGTTTTAAGTTTGATTCCAGAAAATCAACTAGTTGTTTTCACGAAACAACCAGTTGTTTACACTAACAGAATTGAAAACAATGTTAAAGTAGTTTGTGAGTATAAGGATAGAGAGAATCACACAATATGTTTATACTGGTTCACACTTAACCAAGAGCTACATCCAGTCATCAGCTAACCATTGCGAATTCACTATGCAATCAATCCTAGATACAAAACACACACCAAGAGTGATGATCTTGAACCTTTCAAGAACACACACCACTCTATGGCAAACAACACAGTTTTCATAAACACCTTCTGACATTGCCTTACACAAGAACACACATAAATACAATGTTCAAGGAATAAGGGAATAGAATACGCCTGGGTAAATCAAAGTTTAAAGTTCAGAAGTACAAAACGCAATCCTATTGCTTGAGATGATCAAAAGCTTTTGAAATCTTGAAAACTGTTTTTGATAAACTCTCTTTCTTAGTTAATGCTATAGAGCGTTAAACAACTTTTTTCAATCAAGTGGTCAAAGCAGTTAAATAAAAAACCAAAAGTTGTTGGAATCATTTAAAACAAATTAAAACCATTTACCAAAATTCTATTAAGGTTTTCACAAAAACAACCAATTGATTTATCGAAACAAACGGTTGAATCTATTTGAAAGCAAAGCCAAAACAAAGCTAAGCCTTCTCAAATCATTATCATTTTAAAAACCATAAAGTGTCAAACAACCAATCGATTCGACATTTCAACATGTTGAAATTTCACACCTTTTTAGAAAACCGTCTTTTCAAAAAGATAAAGATTCAATTGACCTTGGATCATCTTAAGGAGTGAATTAACAAGTTTCAAACAACTAAACAACACACACACATCAGCAAGGTCTTGAACCTTTTCACTTCGATTTGGAGACATCAAAGCACCTTGTTCAATATACTATGTTTAATATTCGTTAAGAACGTATTTTATGGATCAGTTTTGCTTTAACTTATTAAAATTTACTATATTTCTAAACAAATTCTTAGCTCTTTTAGAATTATGCAATTCAAAATTTTATTTTTAATTGAAATATATAAGTATTTTGACAATTTTTCATGTTTTCACAATGTGACAATTCATTTTTTTTTTCCTGAAGTCAGTTATTACCCACTACAAGAAATAGTGTTTTAAAGCAATTAAAATTCATAAATAAATAAATCATATTTATTTTTTAATTATTTTTAATTAAAAGAATAAATTTGTAATCTTATTTTTATGAATTAAAAAATACAATATTAATCACATCCATCAAATTATTCACAAACTTTCATAAATTTTGAGTTCACTTTCCTTCTATTTACATCAATCAAAAGAACCTCACTTCTCCAACATTTTTTCCTTAATTCAATAATTTTTACTCTTTTTTTCTTATATCAATATTTTTTACTCTCTCAATTTCTCTCCATAAAGCACAAAACTAATAATATTAATGAAGATTATTATTATTATTAAGTTAATTATTTGAATTTAAATTAATAAATTACATAATACTATTTCTTTTAAAGTTGGGTTTAACAAATAATTCTTTACTTATATCCTTAAAACTTTAATTTGAAAATCGGACCTTGTTTAGTAAAAAACAAATGAATTTAAAAATTAAATTTTAAAGTTTCAATTAATTAAACAAATCATTTTATTAAATAATTTTTGTGAGTTTTTAATTTATGAAATATTTAATAATTATTTTCTTGTAACTCATATTATAATATATTATATTTAATAAAAAAATGACAAAATTATAATATAATATAACATTAAAAAAACTGATGGTAAAAAAAAATATTATTCTTAATTAATATGTCATAAATATTAGTTAAATTAAGAATCATATTAATTTGTATTATATTGTACTAGCGGGCACACAGGCGCTCTCGCGCCTGTGTATCCGCATTTTTTATGTGTTCATTTATATTGTATTTATATTTAATATTAAAATTAAAATAAGAAAAATATTATTTTTCACACATTTATATTAACAATATAAATTTATAATACATTATGAATAAAAAAAATGACATTATCATCACCATTATGTAAAATCATTATACCTTGATGTCAATTTGCTTAACCAATGCAAATGATTCATCATCCTTATAATTGTTCTCGCCTTTACATATTTTGTTCCCTACGAAAGAATGTCAATTATGAATAAATTGTAAAATACACACACAAATATATGCAATATACATATATTGATAATTACCTGTTTGTGTAGATAAATGTGTGAATGCCCTGTTTTGTTATCTTCATTCAACTGTAAGGGCTTCTTGTATATTATGTTACCTTTGATATATATATAAGAAATAGTGTAAGTAGAATAATAACCTATACTTATCCTTATGTGTCACACATAAATAAAACGAACAATACCTGATTTTGTGATAACAAAATATCTTTATAAACAACATTTTTTGTAAAATTTCCATCTTCTCCCTCAAGGTGTCCTTCTTTAATAAGAATTTTTGTTGAAGTTTGAGAAACACCTCTTGATAGTGCAACATATAATTGACCATGACTAAAAACGTGTCGTGGAAGGTAAATTCTAACATTATGCATAAAAGTGTACTAACCAGGTTCAGTAACTTGTGTGTTACTTGGTGCTGCTTCGGTTTTTTTTTTATCAGCAATGAATAAATAAAATTAAAAGGATACTTCAGGGGTATCCCAACCCATTACAGTAACCGGAAGTGAACTTCCTATAACATCCACGAGAGGAACTCACCTTTATGGTTGGAGCAGAACAACCTTAAAGTGAGAAAACCATACCCAAAATTATAACCAACAGGTTACCTCAAAGCATCATTCAACTTAACCAAAACACCCTTAACCTAGGCCACCTACATTCACCTCGCCAAGCGACGATTTACCCATGCACGTTGCATTACTTCGGCGATCACCGATCGCCGCTTCCTCGACCAGCGATCTTGTTGACAGAACACCACATCATCGATCGGCGATCATGTAGAATGGAGAGCACCGCTTCATCAACCGGCGATCAGGTTGACCTTTGCATACCTTCAGCGACCACCGACTACGCTCGCATGGCGATCTTCGTTTCATCGACCGGCGATCAGGTTGACAGTTTCGACGACCACCGACTACACACTTGAAGATCGCCGCTTCCTCAACCGGCGATCTTGTTGACAGAACGCCACTTCATCGATCGGCGTTCATGTAGAGTGGAGAGCGCCGCTTCGTCAACCGGCGATCAGGTTGACCTTTGCATACCTTCGGCGACCACCGACTACGCTCGCATGGCGATCTTCGTTTCATCAACCGGCGATCATGTTGACCTTATATAGCTTCGGCGACCACCGCCTACACGCATATGGAGAACGCCGCTTCATCGATCGGCGATCATGTTGACGAACGCCGCTTCATCGATCGGCGATCATGTTGACCTTTGTATACCTTCGACGACCACCGACAACTCACAACTGGAGAGCTCCGCTTTATCTACTTCGACGACCACCGAAACAACACCTTCCTCGGTCCTCAACTTATTCTGCCAGTAAGATCTCCCTATCCTTTCTCTATTCCGCCACCAGCCAAAAAATTTTAAACCTTCCAGTTGTCTTTGGGGCTACCATGCATTGGTCACTTCTCTAGAAACTCCTTGGTTTCGACTCAAGCATCTTCGGAGACCTCCCTTTTCATAGTACACTTTGCAAGCATTGGTTTGGATTCAAATGCCAATCCGAAAAAGCATACGAAAATGAGCACATCCTGTGTTTCAACCAAAACCAAGTATGGAGTTGAGCCATTTGGAAAACCTCTTCGGCGTCAGGTATCCCTTGCTTAAAGATAACATTGTTCCTCTTCTCCCAGATACATCTAACTATTGCCACCCACATCCCTTTCCATACTTGATTCTGCTTAATGGACATATGAACAAGATAGAAGTTCTCAAAGTTACACCTTAAATCCTTTTGTTGAACAAACAAAACTCCTATCCACCTGAAGCATAATGACCAGACTCGTTGTGCATAAGAGCACTCCCAGAACAAATGCTGAGAAGTTTCTTCTGCTTCTCTACAAAGCACACAAATAGAAGAGTTTACTGCCACCCCTCTCCTAAGCAGGTTAACTAAAGTTGGAATTCTATCAAGTAAGATTCTCCACGCAGTTATTAGGGCTTTAGGCATTGCTCTAGCCATCCAGAGGGAACAAAAGATACCATCATGTACTTCATTGTTTTGATTAGCCAAACGTATGTAGGCTGACTTCACAGAGAAGATCCCTATTGTATCCCCACCCCACACAATAGAATCCTTGGATTCCATGTTCATAACACTTTTATTAATGAGCATGAGCAACTCTTCCTCCAAAGCAGATTCCCATTCAAACCTAGCCCTCCTCCAATTTAGCCGCCACTGCCATCCATAACTCTCCCATGTACCTACCTCTCCCACCTTCATACCTTGATCCAAAGAGAGAGAAAAAAGTCTAGGGTACAGAGATTTGAGATTATTGTTAGTAACCCACGCATCTTCCCAGAATTTTACATTGCCTCCATCACCAACTTTCCACACAACAGACTTTTGGAACCATTCATCTTCACCCTCCCCACAAGCTTTAGAAAGATCTCTCCACCACCAAGATTGCCATTTCAAGCGTGTATGACTTCTCCCTACTTCTGAACCATACTTAGAATCAAGAATGTCTTTCCACTTCCCTCTTTCATCATTCATCAATCACCATTTCCATTTCGCCAGCAAAGCATTATTCAAAATTCTAACATCTTTGACCCCTAGCCCTCCGTCCTCAAGGGGTTTACACACATCCTCCCATCTTACCCAAGCTATAGACCTCTTATCTCTGCCCCAAGCCCAAAGGAACTTCCTCTGTATACTTATAATTCTGTTACAGACTGAAATAGGTTCTTTAAAGAAGGACAAATAGAAGAGAGGTATAGCGGTAAACACCGATTTGAGTAAGCATACTCTTCCTGCCATAGACAAAAATCTCCCCTTCCATGTACTGAGTCTAGCACTGACTTTGTTTATAACTGGTTCCCAAAACTGTTTCTTCCTTGGGTTGCCTCCTACTTCTAATCCCAAATATTTAAAAGGGATTGACATGGTCTTGCAATTCAGAGTCTTTGCATAGGTGTTAAGGGAAAAGCTATCAACACCGATGCCTGCCAACTTTGATTTGTGGAAATTGATTTTTAACCCTGATGCAAGTTCAAAACACCTTAGAACCGCCTTTATTGTGAAAATATTAGAGAAAGAATCTTCGCATAAAAACAAAGTATCATCAGCAAATTGTAGCAAGCAACACACGATTTCATTCCTCCCCACCTTCACCCCTCTGAGCAGATTCATATTTGACGCTTGTCTCACTAACCCGGCCAAGCCTTCAGCTACCACTAGGAATAGAAATGGAGCTAAGGATCTCCCTGTCTTAACCCCCTAGAAGGTTTAAATTCCTCTGTTGGGCTCCCATTAACCAAAACAGACACAGACGACGACTCCAAGCAACCTCTGACCCATGCAATCCATTTAGAGTGGAATCCCAGCCTTTGTAACATATCAAAGAGGAATTTCCACCTAACCGAGTCATACGCCTTTTCGTAGTCCACCTTTAAACAAATCCCACTCCTTCGTTTTCTAGTTATCTCCTCAACCACCTCATTTGCCATAAGGACGCTATCTAACATTCCATGATCCTTCAAAAAAGCTGACTGACTCTCATCAATGACCAGAGATAGGACATCCTTCATACGAAACGATAACACCTTAGAAATGATCTTATAGATGGACCCTACAAGTGAGATCGGTCTGAATTGGTCAAGCGTAGTAGGATCCCTGACTTTAGGTACCAGTGCGATAAAAGAGGCGTTACACCCCTTCGGAATACACCCCGTTTCCTGAAAAAACTGCACCGCTTCCACAATGTCAGACTTAAGAAATTCCCAACTGTTCTTGATGAAATTGAAATTGAACCCATCCGGGCCCGGGCTCTTCGACCCTTCACATTGCCAGACAGCTTCTTTCACCTCTTCCTCAGTGATGCTGGATACCATTTTTAAACTAACCTCCGCTGGAAGGGTTTTGAACTCCACAGAACCCAAATTAACTCCAACATCATGTGGAGCCAGGAACCTTTGATTAAAAGTATTATTTGCTTCCCTTCGAATAACTTCCGGCTCTTCACACCTTTGGTGATCAATTTCTACACCTTTGACCTCATTTTTAAGTCTTCTCCACCTTATTGCGCTATGGAAGAATTTAGAATTTGTATCCCCCAACTTAAACCAGTTTGCTCTAGATTTTTGTCTACAAAGAGATTCCACCTGCTTATCAATCAGCCTTAAATGGCTAAACAGCTCCATTCTTCTCAACTTATCGTGCTTCTCAAGAGAATTGTTATCATCTATAACATCGAGATCCTCAATCTGCCTCAAAACTTGCTTTTTCTTGGTCTCTAGACACCCGTACTCATTTCTGTTCCACTCTTTAAGTTCAACCTTTAGAAGCTTCAATTTTTCTTTGAGTCTATAAATACTATTCCCCTGCACATTATAAGAACACCATTTCTCCTTCACAAAATCCTTGAAGCCAAGCTCCATAAACCATGCATCAATGGTTTTGAAGGGTCTAGGCCCCCAATCTTTTACCAAAGATTTCATTACTATAGCGCAGTGGTCTGAAACCACTCTCGGCTGAACATATTGCTTGCAAAACGGCCAGATATGAAGCCACTCTTCGGAGACAAGAAACCTGTCTAAACGGCTTTTAGCTGTACCATTTGACTTGAACCAAGTGTATTTTTTTCCTACTATGGGCACATCCACCAAGTAATTTCCTTCAATAAAATCATTAAAGCCACTAATCTCCTTTTTTTTACTAGAACCACCTCTAACACCTCTTCGTTCATCTTCTCTTCTAACAGCATTAAAATCCCCACAAAAGCACCATGCCACACTTTGGTGCATACTCTTAAAAGACGTCAAAGTTTCCCACAAAGCCACCTTATCACTCAACTTGCAAGCTGCATAAACATTTATTATAGCACACAAGCTATTAGATTTAAGATGCTGGCCCAGAACTGCAATAAAGCCATTTCCTACCACATGTTTATCATACCGAAATGCATCTTTGTGCCACATAGACAAGATGCTTCCTGCCCCATTCACTCCTTCATTATGTATCCACCCAACATTACTATCTCCCCAAAGTGCAAAACATCTATTGTCTGAAACCGTAGTTGCTTTAATCTCTTGCAAGCATAAGAATTCCGCACCCTCCTTAGAAATAAAGTGTTTTAAATAGCGAGCTTTAGTCACCCCCCCAATCCTCTAATATTCAGATTGATAATAATCATAACCCATCGGCACCCTCCTCAGATGATAGCATCTCTTCATTATCTCTAACCTCCATACAATCCATTTCTCTGATCACCGCCTCCTCATTACCTGAGCATTCCACCCCCAGACTTTTACCCGTGCCCCACAACCTAACAGATTCAGAATCATTCTGGTCGACCCTCATGCGGTTATTACAAATGATAATATCACTATCTTTTTCGGTTTTAGAGCAGTAACTTAACCTGGATAAGGGTCTGGTCCCATTTTGACTGGTTCTTTGGCCTCCCTTGGATAACCGACGTGTTTGTATAGATGTCTCACCCAATTCCCTAAGATCGCTTATCCTCTGGATACCCTCTAGTGATTTGGGCCCTTCCTTCACACCTGCATCTTCCTCCCCCATGGCTTCAGTCCTCCCTTCTTTCATCAGATTGACCTCGATTCCCTCTCCACTGGACTTTGAGATTGGTTAATAAGCAGTCCCTTACCGCTGCACTCCGAGGGACTTCCATCATTGCCGCAACGCTTCTCACAAGGAAATTCTTCTGTTTTTTGATAAAGTATACACTTTGCCCATCGCTTGTTGAGGTGACCCATATAAGCTTTCACTTGAACGATCCTCCATCTCTCCCCCAGCGTCACCGGAGTAAATAGGTGAATCCTTCAAACTGCCTATCTCTCCTAACATACCCTTTGAGCAGCCCTCTGTTTTTCTATCCCCACCTCCCATATTATTAGGGCCCAATAACAACGAATTTTTATTTTGGACTTCCACACCACAAAGATGGCCCACGTATGTCTCGGGCCAAGTTGCCTTTGCACACAGTAAATGTGCCTCAGCTAAATTAGCCAGAGAACTTTGAATTATCATACATGCTGCGTTGACATGCTGTGTCACTGATAAAGCTGCCCCTACATCAGACCTTACCTTCTCACGCATTACCTTATTTGAGTAAGAGGGTTCGCCTTTTTGCTGACATACCAAATCACTCTGACAACACTCCTCCATAAGCTTCTTTTTTGTCTCTAGCGACCCACTAACTTTGTCTTCTTCCTTGGTCACCTCCGGTCGCCGTAAACCACCGTCCTCGTCACCGTTCTCACCCCCCTCATCACCAAATTTTGACGAGAAAATCGTTTCCTCAACAAAGGAGCCCATTGAGGAAAAGCTATCTAAGGATTCACTGTGATTCATGGTGCAGTTACACACGCCTACCCCTTTCATGGGTTCCTCTTCAACTAGAGAGATATTAAAGACTTGCCCATTAATCCGAAAGGTCTTTAACCCTCCAACTTCACAGAATACCGGTTTACGAACCTGGAAACGGGCAAAAATAAGATTCTCCCATGATAATGTAGCATCATCTATGGCTACCACAGTCGCTACTTCTCCCACCACCTTTGTAAGGCATTCCTTAGTCCATAGCGGTATGGGTAGACCATAGCATCTGACCCACACCAATATGTGGTCTGCTACACATGCTTCATACCATGGTTCTACATCCTTGAACGCGCTTACAACCCAGTCTTTGTTTAACTTAACAAAGTCTTCCATATGAACGTCTTCCTTAGGTGTTAGGAGTACCATGTTATCTCCCATAAATCTAGCTTTAACCATACTCATCCCTCCTTTGATAAGTTCTTCACATAATAAATCAAAATTCATGTCTTCGAACATCCATCCAACTGCACTGTTAGCCATCCATGGAAGAACTTGTGACTTAGCTTCAAAGACAGGACCTTTCCACCTCTCGTGTGGGGAATTTCTAACAGCATCAGCATAAGAGTGACTCTCGCTATGGCCCCTTTTAATACTCTTTCCTGTTTTTACTCTCCATACCTCCTTACTCTTTGGCTTCACATGTTCATGGTTACGAAGATTTTTGACCTCTCTAAGTCGCACATACTCACCACCAAGTTGTGCAGATACCCCTCTTCTATATTTAGGTATGTTTACGTATAACTTCATATTGCCAATGTAGATTTGATCCAGCTGCCTCTCCATACGAAACACATTTTCCACATCAAATAACCTCACGAAACCGAATCTTCTTCCCATCTATTGAGGCATTTTGAGATGAACACTTCTTTCACCCTAGCCCATTTCTGGAAGATCTTTAGCATGTCATATTCTCCAAAGCCTCCTGGGAAGTTTGAAAAGAAGAATGTAGAGAAATTATTCACCGAAGAAAAATTTCTATGCTCCTCGGGTTTCCGTCGATGGCCTTCCCTCTCTTTCCTCCACCGGTCCTCCCTTGTCCTCCGAGTTGCGAAAAAATGTCGATGTGCAACAACTGTTAAATTAACTTTGTCTTTTTCTATTTGGTGCTGCTTCTTTATCGTTAGATCCTTCAAATATCAAGTTAAATGAATGAATGAATGAATGAATAAAACTACATACATAATCAAGTTATATAATATTTTTGTTATTTGCATTATTTATTGATCGAGCCAAATGTCGAATAGATGTCAATCTCCTTCCTGAAATAATATTTGTCATATGAATAGTATTGTTTCTCCTTTCTCTATATTAGTTTCTCTATATTACATATGAATAGTAATATATAATATAGTAATAATATATATACCACGACCAGTTGCAACTATATTTTCATTCATGTGAACACCAAGTGAAGTGAATGAAAGCACATGGTTGTAACTTCTAATATGTTGTCTAAAATGTCTACTTTCAGAAGAACAACCGGAAAATATTTGAATCAACTCATCCGGAGCAGTAACATGTGGAAGTATGACTTTCCACCCGAACAACACATATCACGTGATTCATGGTAAAATAATCGTGGATGACAATGTGCACATGTAGTCGGAGTAGACAATTGAAACATTACCATCGCCACAGTAAATATATTAAATATAGATAATATTTTAAAAAACATTTTCATTAATATATTATTTAAAAAAGTAGGGTAAAAAAATATTTTTAGAAAATATTTTTCAAAATGTGAAAATAAATGTATAAAATCCACTTATATTTTCCATTTGGTTATTTAATGTATTAAAATGTAAAATAATAATAATAAACATTAGAAGAATTATTTAAAAAATTCTAAAATATAAATCAATACTAAAAGCACAACAAATTATTAAAACGCTGTTGCAATGCAAACATACATATAGCAAGACAAAAAAAAGTATGTGACAGAAAATAGATAGCTAAATTTAAAATATTTTCAGAAAATATTTTACGAAATATAAAAATAAATACATAAAATATGATAATATTTAAAAAATATTTTTATGTATATATTATTTAATATTATTTATTTAGATGGAAAAAATAGATAGCGTAAATAAATAAAACATATTCAGAATATATTTTTTCAAAATGTGAAAATAAATATATAAAATATAAAATTATTTAAAAAAACATTTTAATCCATATATTATTTAATAGTATTTAATCAAATTTTATCCTCATAATATTTATGTTTTATTTTATTATTTTAAAAATATATGAGAGGAGATATTTGTTATTTTGTGACTTTTTTATTTTTAAAAACTAAATTTTAAATTTTAAATATTAAATTTTAAATTACCTATATATAGGGGATCTCCTCTTAACAATCATTTTAAATTTAAAATAGTGAATTTTAAATTTTAAATTTTAAATTTTAAATTTTAAATTTTAAATTTTAAATTTTAAATTTTAAATTTTAAATTTTAAATTTTAAATATTAAATATTAAATTTTAAATTTTAAATTTTAAATTTTAAATTTTACATTTTAAATTACCTATATAGGAGATCTCCTCTTAACTATCATTTAAAATTTAAAATTGTGAATTTTAAATTTTTAATTTTTAATTTTTTTAAAGACTAAATTTTTAATTTTAAATATTAAATATTTAAAAAACACTTTGATCTATATATATATATATATATTCAATATTGTTTATATAAATAAATAAAAAATTAAAAAATATCTTCATATAATAATTCGCAAAATGTAAAAATAAATATATTAAATATAGATAATATTTTAAAAAACATTTTCATCAATATATTATTTTTAAAAGTAGCGTAAAAAAATATCTTTGGAAAATATTTTTCAAAATGTGAAAATAAATGTATAAAAAGCACTTATATTTTTCATTTGTTTATGTAATATATTAAAATGTAAAAAAATAATAATAAACATTAGAATAATTATTTAAAAAATTTTAAAATATAAATCAATACTAAAGACACAACAAATTATCAAAACACTGTTGCAATGCAAACATACATATAGCAAGAAAAAAAAAGTATGTGACAGAAAATAGATAGCTAAATTTAAAATATTTTCAGAAAATATTTTACGAAATGTGAAAATAAATACATAAAATATGATAATATTTAAAAAATATTTTTATGTATATATTATTTAATATTATTTATTTAGATGGAAAAATAGATAGCGTAAATAAATAAAAAAAATTATTCAGAATATATTTTTCAAAATGTGAAAATAAATATATAAAATATGAAATTATTTAAAAAAAAATTTAATCCATATATTACTTAATAGTATTTATTCAAATTTTATCCTTATAATATTTATGTTTTATTTTATTATTTTAAAAATATATGAGAGGAGATATTTGTTATTTTGTGACTTTTTTATTTTTAAAAACTAAATTTTAAATTTTAAATATTAAATTTTAAATTACCTATATATAGGGGATCTCCTCTTAACAATCATTTTAAATTTAAAATTTTAAATTTTAAATTTTAAATTTTAAATTTTAAATTTTAAATATTAAATTTTAAATTTTAAATTTTAAATTTTAAATTTTAAATTTTAAACTTTACATTTTAAATTACCTATATAGGAGATCTCCTCTTAACTATCATTTAAAATTTAAAATTGTAAATTTTAAATATTTAATTTTTAATTTTTTTAAGACTAAATTTTGAATTTTAAATATTAAATATTTAAAAAACACTTTGATCTATATATATATATATATTAAATATTGTTTATATAAATAAATAAAAAATTAAAAAATATCTTCATATAATAATTCGCAAAATGTAAAACTAAATATATTAAATATAGATAATATTTTAAAAAACATTTTCATCAATATATTATTTATAAAAGTAGCGTAAAAAAATATCTTTAGAAAATATTTTTCAAAATGTGAAAATAAATGTATAAAAAGCACTTATATTTTTCATTTGGTTATGTAATATATTAAAATGTAAAAAAATAATAATAAACATTAGAATAATTATTTAAAAAATTTTAAAATATAAATCAATACTAAAGGCACAACAAATTATCAAAACACTGTTGCAATGCAAACATACATATAGCAAGAAAAAAAAAAAGTATGTGACAGAAAATAGATAGCTAAATTTAAAATATTTTCAGAAAATATTTTACGAAATGTGAAAATAAATACATAAAATATGATAATATTTAAAAAATATTTTTATGTATATATTATTTAATATTATTTATTTAGATGGAAAAAATAGATAGCGTAAATAAAAAAAAATTATTCAGAATATATTTTTCAAAATGTGAAAATAAATATATAAAATATGAAATTATTTAAAAAAAAATTAATCCATATATTATTTAATAGTATTTATTCAAATTTTATCTTTATAATATTTATGTTTTATTTTATTATTTTAAAAATATATGAGGGGAGATTTTTATTTTTTTTTATCAGCAATGAATAAATAAAATTAAAGGGATACTCCAGGGGTATCCCAACCCATATACAGTACCCAGAAGTGGACTTCCTATACCATCCACAAGCGCAACTCTCCTTTATGGTTGGAGCAGAACAACCTTAAAGTGAGAAAACCCTACCCAAAAAATAACCAACATCGGCGACCACCGATTACACATATGGTGAACGCCGTTTCATCGATCGGCGATCTTGTTGGCCTATGGAGAACGCCGCATCACCAACCGGCGATCATGTTGATCTTTGCATACCTATGGCGACCACCAACTACTCACATAAGGGGAACGCCGCTTCAAGTAGCTACGGCGACTACCGACTACTCGCATAAGGGGAACGCCGCTTCCTCGATCGGTGATCATATTAACCATCGCCGTTTTATATAACCGGCGATCATGTTGAGCGTTGCCATCTACAATCGCCGTCTGCAAGAAATGGAGAGCGCCGCTTCATCAACCGGCAATCATGTTGAAATCGCCGTTTCAATTACCGGCGATCATGTTGATCTTTGCACAATTGGCGATCACCGACTACATACAAATGGGTCATGCCGCTTCACCGATCGGCAACCAAGTTAACCTATGTAAAGCACCACTTCGCCAACCGGCGATCATGTTGACTTGCATACCTTCGACGATCACCGATTGTGGTATCAACCTCTCCAGATTTGCTACTTCAGAGACCTACTGTACCCATTTCACTTCCTTTCTCTGACCATAGTGGCTATTACCCAGTCCTTACCCTCCTTCTTTCTAGCAGCACCACCATTATCCTGTCTAGCCTGCTATATGCCTCCCCTTGTTATTTGATACTGCCAATGCATGTCAGCGGGTTCATAACCCATTCTGCATAGGAGTAACAAAAATTATTTTCCTTGTGTTTCAACCATAACCACGATTTGTCCCCTGCCGCACGCTCCTCCCGCTCCTGAAGGGCTTTGCGCAGCTCTTCGTTGATCCTGTTGAGCTCTTCGTTCCTTGCTTGCGAGGCCACCAGCGCCTCGTGCATCCTTTTCTGCTCAGAACGCGATGCAGCCACGTTCTCCTGCAGCGTCCTCATCATGTCCATCACTTACGTCATGGACACAGCATCTTCGTCGGTTGATGGCGCAACTAAACTGGAGCGCGTTGTCCTCATCCTTCCTCAGCAAACTCAGCAGCTCAAAGAACTCCAAACAAACGGAAACTCCAGGAGTCGACTGCGATAGCGAGCAGTCGAACAAAGAACACTCGAAGCACCACCAACACAAACTATGGGTCACCTTTTATCCGTGCCCCACGGTGAGCGCCAAATGATCCTGCCGACAACTCGAGCGTGGAGGAATTGCCTTGTCGCTTGCTTGACCCGCCTCTGGCAACTGTGCTATCTGCAAGAACACTCTTAGAACCTCCTCCTTGGGAACTCCAAACGCAACCTGCAAACACACAGACGGCGCCTCTAGCGGCCGTTTGCACTCCGACGCTCAAGTTAGATCACAGAATCATTAGAAAATAATGTGTGTAAAAAAACAGTGTATGTGTATTTCTCTCTGATTCTCTTTTTATCCCCTTCTGTGTCTGTGCCTAACAGAATTCTGCTACGCAGTCCTCTGCGCATGTCAGAATTCTGTTATGCTTTTGTACGAAAACGTACCACAGTCAGGGTCGTGGGTGTCTGGGTTTTCTGTCTGTACCTTTCATGACACGGAGTGCACCTTTATCTAGGCCGCGCCCCTCTCAGACAGTGACACGTGGAGGCATGCAACTCGCATCTAACCGTTCACGTGCCTCCACCTGAAGGGCTCTAGCGCATCTCTTGTGCGCCTAAGTTATTCCCTTGCGGAGTAACTTAGTGCATTTCTTCCATCTGGGTGAAATCGCACATTCCCAGGAGAACGCCAGGTGTGGCTGGACTAGGCACACTCACCAAGCATTGCTCTCTGCATACACGATTTCCCCTTCACGATGCCATGCACGTAATGGGTTGAGAGAGTAACCAATCACTGACCGGTTTACTGACTCCCTCAGGCCACTCTCGTGCACGACTATACCGACGAGGAGCTCTTCTTTCTCTGAGGTATGATCATGCGAGGTCCATGCGTAACGCTCTCGCTGGGAATCTCAGTCCCAGTTTAACTGCGTGTAACACGAAACCCCGATGACCATGCACCCGATGACTGATCGATGCTCTCTTGCTTCTCGCGTTCTCCCCCGGGTGTTTACCTTGGAACTGATCTGTCGGTGGCCACTCGGTTACTGACCACCGATCTCCATACCGGGGAATCTCCTCCATGACTACTCTGCCACCTGATCCACGTGTCACCCGTTTATCTTGGAACTGATCTGTCGGTGGTCACTCGGTTACTGACCACCGATAACCATACCGGGTGATCTCCTCCCCGATTTCTCTGCCACCTGATCCACGTGTCACCGTGCGAGTGGTCCACGTGGTTATCTGCTGCTGACGTCATCGACTATCGATGACCGACCGGATCACAAGCCCCCTAGTCTCGAGCTGTGAACTCGTTCTCAGCGAAGAGACTAAGTGGTCACGCTCTCGGTCCACGTGGCAAGTGGGGCCACATCACGTGCCACCTCACGTGTTGCCCTTTAACGTTACAACTTCCTTTCTTAATCTTGCGACACGTGGCCGCATCAACGGCCAGCGTGGAGTGCCACTAGCACTTCCCTTATTCAAATAGGCGCGCGTTTTCATTGTTTCATCATCTTCTTCAACACTCTCACGCTCACTTCGAATTCCCTCTCTGCGCGCCCATCTCCCTTCAAGCTTTCTACCTCCTAACCTTTCGCGATCACTCAAAGGTATGGTTTTTCTTCTTCCTTGGTCTATTTAGGCTCTTTTCACCGATTGCATTCGTCCCTTTCATTATCATGCATTCATCTTCTCTGTTTTTCCTCTTCTCGACCCGCGCTAGGGTTTTCGCGCCCCTCACTCTGCTTTCTGCTTCTCCCTCTTCCTCTTTTTTGCCTGGACATCTCTTTCTTCTTCCCTTCCTCTGTTTTTCACCGAACCATTCATCATTTCTTCTTCTTCCATTCCTCTGACCCTTCATTTTTCTCCATTGCAGTTATCTCGCAATAGCTCGCTTAAAACAAACCGCTCGAATCGTCGCTTCGTCTTCTGGTGCACAGCCTTCAGCAAGTGCACCGATGCCGCCACCACCCGATGCAACCTCCTACCATGACAACGCCAGGGTCTACGACTGGGCTCCCTTGGCGTTGCTGGCCGAAACCTCCACCCTACTACCGCAGGGTCACCTCAAATCCCTTCTGAGCAACGACCCAGATGAGCCTTCTTGCGCCATCGACAAGGAAAACGATTTTAATATCTGTATACGCATTCCTCCTCGAGGGATGCCCATCTGTGCGGATGACAGGGCCACCAATGGGGTGCCCTTCACCTTCATCTACTCCGCCATCTTCAAGAGGTTGAAGTTGCGCCTGCCCTTCACCTTTTTCGAGAAGGAGCTGATGATGGAGTTGAACGTCGCACCCTGCCAACTCCATCCAAATGCCTGGGCTTTCATCCGGGCATTTGAGATTCTCTGCAATTACTTCGGGCTTAACGCCTCCGTGGATGTGTTTCTCTACTTCTTCGAGGCGAAGAACCCTGGGGACAGGTCCTGGGTTAGTCTGAATGGGGTTGTTGGACAGGTGCTCTTGGGCCTGTATCAGCAATCCTTCAAAGATTGGAAAGGCAGGTTCTACATGATATCTGCCACCCCACAAAGTCCAACATTGCTCGAGGGGTACCCCCTCTACTGGGTTCTTGGGGTTGAGTTCAAGAAACCCCAGGGTCTCGAAGCCATGGCCCCCTACGAGCGCGAGCTATGTGGGCTGTTCCTGGGGGCCAAGTACAACTCTGCTCTTCTCATCAAACATGAGTTTGATGCGTTGGCTTTGAAAAAATACATAGGTAGGCTTTTCTTCTTTCACCTCTTAGGATACTTGCACATTCTCATGCATGCTTGCATACATTTTGACTCACTTGCATAACTATGCCATCTAACTCTTCTTTTTCCCTTCGATGTAGATACGATGTCAGGGAAGGAAAGGAGGAAAGCTTTGCTGGAGCTTGCCAGACTCAAAGGGGCCAAAGGGACTGGCTCCTCTTCTTCCACCACCGATCCTATCGCCGCTCCTCCTCTCTCGGTCGCGCCAGCTGAAGGCCCCGAGCCAGGAAGGAAGAGAAGAAAGCTGGCGAAGGCCTTTCCTTCATCTGCTGCTACTGCTCCTGCTGCTCCTGCTCCCTCAACCGAAGAGGAGAGCTCTGGCTCTCCTCTCGTACACCGCAAGAGGAAACTTCCAACGGTTGGGGGGGCTTCATCTCTTCAGCCTGGGGAGATTGAGGTAGTGGAGATAGAGGAAGGTTTGCCCTCGCCTCCTTCTATTCAACCTGCCCCAGTGCCAACATGCTTTCCCTCTCCTCAACAACTGCCATCCCCAGCTCCTCGATCACCATCTCCTTCCCCAGCAGGCCAACCACTTGGTCAATCCACTCCACCTGCTGGGGGCGATTCTGCTTGCTCGGGGGATCTCCCGGGACCTCTCGTGACGCCGCCACCATCGCCAACCTCCGCCGCTACCGCTGAAGGCAGCGGGGCCAGCTCTCGACCAAGCGGCTCTGGAGCAAGCAATGAGAACTTCAGCCGAGTCATTGCCTTGGTCCGACAGCTCATTCGCAGCCGGGAGCTTGGCGAGTGGAACGGGGAGGAGGTGGACATGCACCTGGCGAAGCAGATAGTGCTTTCCCTGGAGTTTTCCACCCAGCACCGCAAGCAAATAGCCCTGGAGAAGAGGGTAAAGGAGCTTGAGCACGACAAGGGGTCACTGCAGAGTGACTTCGAAGCTGCCCAAAAGTCCGTAGCCCTGCTGAGGGGTATGGTGGAAAAATCCAGGGGTGAGTACCTGGCGCAGGTCCAAGAGACCATCAAGACTGAGATCTTGATGGGACAAGCCATCAATGTCTTGGACTGCGAGGTGGTGGAGTTGCGGGGCAAGGTGACCCACCTGGAGGCCGAGACTTCCTCCCTACGCCAACTGAACTCACAACTGGCGGGGGATCTCGAGTCTGCCAGAGAAACGACCAGTACTGGGGAGAAGAAGCTTGAGGAGGCGGTGAGCAAGCTTTCTGAGGCAAAGGGCCAATTGGAAGAAGCTGCTTCTTCCATTGCTTCCCTTACCACCGAGAAGAATGTTGCGGAGGCCTCCAAGCAAAAGCTCGAAGTGGAGAATGCTGACCTTATGGGCGTGGGCGCTGAAGCCCTTGCTGATGGGTTCGAGTTGGCACTCGAGCAGATCAAATGCATTCTCCCGGATCTGGACCTCTCCCAGTTCAGCATTTATCACGAAGTGGTAGATGGAAAACTCATCCCTCCTCCTTGAGCTCTTTCTCTCTTTTTTTTTTTTGTAATTTTACACTTATGCACAATTTGTTGTACTTGAACTTGTATAAACTTTGTCGCTTAATATATACTAGTTTCAGACGCATATCTTTCTCTTCGCATTTTCTTAAGCTTTGTCTTTCTCTTTGCACACGACTAACTGTTAACCAGCTTAGGCTTAGCGCGATTTGCCTTCTTTGATCTTGGCCTCTACTTTGATCACGACTAACAACTCCCTTAGCTTCGTCCTTAACAGTTCTTGTGCACTGCTTTGTACTGGATGACTAACAAGGCATAGCCTGTCTGCTAGCTTGTTGTGTAGGAATTTGTTTGGAAAAGTTTCCTCCGACAAGGCAAGACTGATCAGTCATCGTTCTTCAAGCAGCGTACCCACCAACAACTCATCAGTCATCATTCTTCGGGTAGCGTACCCACCGACAACTCATCAGTCATCGTTCTTCGTACTTCACTTTGCTTCTTTATCGCTCTAGCGCTAAATGCATAGAGGACATCGATCGTCAGGGGTGATACCTTGTTTGGCGAAACTTGCTCAACTGCGTGAACTCAGCAATACTTGAACTTGACCCTCCATGTACCGCTTTTAACTCGAGCAAGTTGTTTAACCTTATAACAAACTTGGCAAACTGTTAACTCAAAGTAAACTTGAGCAACTATCAATTCTTCGGCGATGACGTTCAATAAAACTTGTGAACTTAAGGCAACAAACCTTAACATAAAATCACTTACTAGGCAGCAGGTTTTGACTCAAACTAGTATTAAAATACAGTTTACCTGATCTGCCAAGTGAAATCCCCCCTACTTCTGTCATCGCCCGGAACTCTTCTGATCTGGTACTCACCGCACAACCCCTTCACTGTCTCAACTTTCACGCCATAAGGTTCTGGCGATGTTACCTTTCTTCTTTTCCTGACCTGATCATTGTTCCCTCATCTGGGGATAGAGGCGCCTTTCGGATCCTTCTCTACCTCCCTGAGTTTCAGAACAATGATCTGGTCTTACTGGGTCAACATTGATGTTTCACTTAAAGGGGGAAAGGCATTTTCCTCCTCTTCCCACCATTTAAGGTCACAAACACCCCTGACCTTTCAGCTCATTTTCCCTGGACTCACTCGGTGAGAAAGGCTTTTTCTTGCTTGAACTCACTCTAAGGTGAGAAGGACTTTATCTTGCCTGAACTCACTCTAAGGTGAGAAGGACTTTATCTTGCCTGAACTCACTCTAAGGTGAGAAGGACTTTATCTGGTGCCTCAACTTGCCCAGGGTGTACATCTCCACCCCCCCTGGATGCACTGAGGACTTTAATCTTGCCTCTATCTGCTGGTGCAGAGAGGTCTTTCAACCTGTTCTCGTCTGCACTCGCACAAAGACGAGGAGGACTTTATCTCTTTCTCGCCTCAAGACGCGCGAGGGCGTTGAGGTCTTTAATCATTATTGGTGCCTCCGGTCGCCGAAAGACGACGAGGTCTTTAAAACTTTTAACTGATGCCGCCGATCGCCGAAAAACGATGGGGACTTTAAAACTTTTAACTGAGAGCATGCAATACGATTTTACTGTTGCCCTAGATCACATACGAGTAATAAGGCCTTTTTCCTAAAACTCTCGAAGCCATAAGCATGCAAACATAGAAGCTTTAAACTTTGAAAAACTCTTCTTTATTGGGTGGCCTCATTAAAAACCCTCCTTAGGGAAAAAAGAGTGCCCCCTTGAAATTGTTTTAACAGAAACTATTCAAATCTCTTCATATTCGTCTTTACTTACAAGGCTTTAACTGTAATACGACTTGAGATGTGTGGCGTTCCAAGTGCGAGGAATCGCCCCTCCTTCTAACGTCTCCAAGCGGTAGGCGCCATTCCCGAGCGCCTCGGTTATTCTGAACGGTCCCGTCCACTTGGGCGATAACTTGTTCTGCATCTCATACTGATGGGCCTTCCTCATCACCAGATCGCCGCTTCTAAACTGCCTTGACGTTACCTTAGAGTTGTACCTTCGCTCAACTCTTCTCTTTACCGCTTCGGCTTTCACTCTCGCCTCCTCCCTGACCTCATCCAGCAAATCCAGATTCATTCTTCTTTCTTCGTTCGAGTCTTCCGCCACGAAGTTCTGGAATCTCGACGAGCTTTCCTGGATTTCGACTGGAATCATCGCATCACATCCATAAACCAAACTAAAGGGGGTCTCGTGGGTTCCTGACTGCTCAGTGGTATGGTATGCCCAAACTATGCGGGGTACCTCTTCAGCCCACGATCCCTTAGCTTTCTCTAATCTTCTCTTTAAACCTCTCAGCAACACCCGATTGGCAGACTCCACTTGGCCATTCGTCTGTGGGTGCTCGACAGATGCAAACACCTGTTGTATCCCCACCTCTTCGCACAGCTTTTTCAAGAGGTGACTTGCAAACTGAGTCCCATTGTCTGACACCAGGCGTTTAGGCACACCAAACCGGCACACTATGTTCTTCCATACAAAGCTCTCGATCTTGTGTGCGGTGATCTGGGCCACTGGCTCCGCTTCGATCCACTTGGTGAAGTATTCAATCGCCAACACCAAGTACTTCATCTGCCTGATCGCTAATGGGAAGGGTCCCAGAATGTCAATTCCCCAAGTATGGAACGACCAGGGGCTGTAAATCGACTTCAGCTCTTCTGGGGGTGCCTTGTGCCAATCGGCGTGCTGCTGGCATTGCTTGCAACGCTGGGCGTATCTCTTGCAATCTTCTCTCATCGTGGGCCAGTAATAGCCTGCACGGATAGTCCTTGTCGCCAGCGATCGACCTCCAATGTGGCTCCCGCAAATTCCCTCATGGAGCTCAGCCATAATCCTCGTCCACTTCTCTCCGTGTATGCATACAAGAAGGGGGTGCGTGAATCCAAACCTGCACAGCTCGCCGTCAATAAGGGTAAACTTGCTGGAGCTCTTCTTTATTTTTCTGGCCTCAGCTGAGTCCACTGGAAGCACACCATCCGCTAAATAACGTTGGTAAGGCGTTATCCACGTGTCTGGCTCGTGGACAGCGCAAATCTGCATCGATCTTGCCCCTTCTTCTGCTGGGCGCGCTCTGACCCTCGGCACCCTCAGAGTTTCCTGCGTTAGGGACCTATGACTTCTCGCCGGTCTTCCCATTGATCTACAAACATGGAGAACTTGGTGGTCTGCCACGAATGCTCGAGGCGCTTTCAAAGTTTCTTGAATGACAGTCCTCTGCCTACCCCCTTGCCCGAACTGGCGAGCTTGGCTAGCAAGTCAGCTCGGGCATTCTGTTCTCTTGGCACGTGCACCACTTCAAACGAAGCGAAAGATCTTCTTAGCTCCTGCACGTACTCCAAGTAGGCTGCCATCTGCGGGTCCTTGGCTTGGAACTCGCCAGTTACTTGTCCCGTGACCAACAGCGAGTCGCTCTTGGCCATCAGCACTCTCGCCCCCATTTCCTTAGCCAGCAAGATTCCAGCGATCAAAGCCTCATACTCTGCTTGGTTGTTGCTTGCTTTGAAAGCGAACCTCAATGACTGCTCTATCAACACTCCGTTGGGCCCTTCCAAGATGACCCCAGCCCCGCTGCCCAGCTGGTTGGACGACCCATCAACAGAGAGTACCCAGCGAAAGTCACCCTTGGCGTTTTGTGCCACCTCGGAGGACAACTCGACCACGAAATCGGCGAAGACTTGCCCTTTGATCGATCCCCGGGGTTCATACTTGATGTCGAACTCCGAAAGCTCGACCGCCCACTTCACCATCTTTCCAGCCACATCGGGCTTCTTCAAAACCTTCTGGATCGGCATATCAGTCATCACCAGTACCGTGAAGCTCTGGAAGTAATGGCGCAATCTCCTCGCCGAGAATACAACCGCTAATGCTGCCTTTTCTAGGGCCTGGTACCTTACCTCCGGGCCTTGCAGCACCTTGCTAATGAAATATATAGGCCTTTGGGTCTGGTCCTGATCCTGCACTAGCACTGCGTTGATCGCCCTCTCAGTTATGGCAAAGTACAGCCTGAGGGGTGTTATGTCTTGGGGCTTGCACAGAACTGGAGGGCTCGCCAAATATTCCTTGAGCTTTACGAAGGCCACCTCACACTCCTTTGTCCAAACAAATCTGTTGTTTCTCTTCAAACATTGGAAGTATGGGTGGCCCTTCTCTCCGCTTGCCGATACGAATCGAGACAGGGCGGCCATCCGCCCCGTGAGTTGCTGCACCTCCTTCACATTGGCGGGGCTCCTCATTGCCAAAATGGCGGCGCACTTCTCGGGGTTAGCCTCAATTCCCCTCTCTGACAGAAGAAACCCCAGAAATTTCCCTGCTTCTACACCAAAAACGCACTTTTCAGGATCCAGTTTTAGCTTGTACCTGGCTATTGTGGTGAACAACTCTTCCAAGTCTGCAACGTGCTTGTCTTTCTCCAGGGACGTCACGACCATGTCGTCGACGTATGCCTGCACATTCCTTCCGAGCATGGGCGCGAGCACCTTGTCCATCAGCCTTTGGTACGTGGCCCCTGCATTCTTCAACCCGAAGGGCATCACCTTGTAGCAATAACATGACCTTTTCGTCATGAAGGCGGTCTTCTCTTTGTCCATGGGGTGCATTTTGATTTGGTTGTACCCCGAGAAGGCATCCAGGAAACTGAGCAGCTTGCACCCTGATGCACTGTCTACTAGGGCGTCAATGCTTGGCAAAGGGTAAGAGTCCTTCGGGCAGGCCTTGTTCAAGTCTGTAAAGTCAACGCACATCCGCCATTTTCCGCTGCTCTTCTTGACCAGGACGACGTTAGCGAGCTGATGTGGCCCGCTGCAAGTAGTTTCCGTGTCTCTTCTTTGATCGCCTGTCTCTTCTCCTCATTGAATTTTCTTCTTCTTTGGCGGATAGGCCTGACTTGGGGGTCCATTGCCAAACGTTGGCACAAGAAATCGGGGTCGATCCCCGGCATATCTGAAGCAGCCCACGCAAACGCATCCAAGTGTCTACTTATTACCTCAGCGATCTGGTCTTGCGTCTTGCTATCCAGGGTTCTTCCCAGCTTAAACACCTTACCACTGATCTCCTTCTCGAGCCATTCCTCTACTGGCTGAGGTTTCCTCTCGCTGGAGATCAGCGCCCTCGCGATACCAGTTTCTCTGGCGGTCTCCGAGCAGTTTCTCTCCGACCTCGCCTCTACATTCCCCATCGGCACATCGCCCTCGGCGACCACCTCTAACGCCGCATCCGAAGCTCGTCGGGGTTCGCGCTCCGGCTCCATGCCAGGGGGAGGCGTTGTGGTTACGTGGCACACAGACCTCTTGTTCTTGAGGCTGTTTTCGTAACACTTCTTTGCCTCCTTCTGGTCGGAGCAACTAGTGATGATCATACCCTCCATAGACGGCAACTTGACCTTCATGTGCCTTGTCGAAGGCACAGCTCCTGTTCTGTTGAGCGTTGGCCTCCCCAGCAGTATGTTGTATGCTGATGGGGCGTTTACAACAAGGTACCTGACCTTCTCCGTTCGTGAGGCCATGCCGTCGGTGAAGGTCGTCCTCAGCTCGATATACCCCCTCACCTCCACTTGGTCGCCGGCAAAACCGTACAAGCAGCCCCCATATGGTCTTAGCTGATCAGGGGACAGTTGCAACTTCTCAAAGGTTGGCCAAAACATCACATCTGTTGAGCTTCCTTGGTCGACCAGCACCCGGTGGACGGTCCTTCCCGCCGTGACAAGCGAGATCACAATGGGGTCGTTGTCGTGAGGCACCACGTCCCTGCGGTCCCCCTTGGTGAACGTGATGTCCACGTCGGGCGAGTGATCCTCAAAGACTTCCACTGACATTATCGACCTCGCGCACCTCTTTCGTTCCGACGCTGTGCACCCCCCGCCGGAGAATCCGCCAGCTATGGTGTGGATCTCGCCGTGAATAGGCACCTCGTGCTGTTGCCCTCCGCTGTTCGCCGGTTGAGACCCTGATGCTTGGTTCGCTTGCTTCTCTAGCAAGTAATCCTTCAGGAAACCACATTTGACCAGCTCGGCGAGCTGGTGCCCCAGAGCCAAACACGAATTGATAGAGTGGCCAAAACTCTTGTGGAACTCGCACCATGCGTCTAGTTTTGGCCCCAAAATCTTCTCCGCCGTTTTCTCAGGCACTTTGAGCCTGGCAGCTATGTTTGGGATGGCGATCAAATCAGCCAAACCCGTCACAAACTCATACCTCGGGGGGCGATTACTCTCCCTGGGGCGCCCTGGTCCCTTGCTCTTATTTTTCTTAGGGTCGTAAGGATGACGCGTCCTTTGATCCCTCTTTCCCGCCGCCGCCTCCATTACCCTTTGAGGCTGCACCCTTGCTTGGGTGCGCGGTTTAGCTGGGGCCACATTTCCTCTCTTCTCGGTGACCTCGCTCTCGGCGGCAATGTGAGCCACAGCACGTCGCCGGATTTCGGTGAACGTGGCGGGGTGGCTCCTGATGAGCGACTCACTAAAAGGCCCAGGCAACACGCCCTTTTTGAAGGCGTGCACGAACATCTCTTCGTCCTTTCCTGGCAAACGGACTATCCGAGCTCCGAATCTGTTCAGGAAATCCTTCAAGGACTCCCCTTGGTACTCCCTTATATCGAACAAGTCGTAAGACACCAAAGGTAGCACCTTGTTCACTATGTACTGCTCAACAAACATCTTGGAAAACTGTTGGAACGTGGTAATGTGGCCAGTGGGTATACTGACGAACCAGTCCAACGCCGTTCCGCTCAAAGTGCTCATGAACACCTTACAATACACCGCGTCTGAGCCCCCTGAGAGCATCATCTCGGTATGAAACGCCGTGAGATGGGCTTCAGGGTCCTCCACCCCAGTGAAAGACGCTTTCACCGCCACAGTGTTAGCCGGTGCAGATCTGTCCCCTGCCGCACGCTCCTCCCGCTCCTGAAGGGCTTTGCGCAGCTCTTCGTTGATCCTGTTGAGCTCTTCGTTCCTTGCTTGCGAGGCCACCAGCGCCTCGTGCATCCTTTCCTGCTCAGAACGCGATGCAGCCACGTTCTCCTGCAGCGTCCTCATCATGTCCATCACTTGCGTCATGGACACAACATCTTCGTCGGTTGATGGCGCAACTGAACTGGAGCGCGTTGTCCTCATCCTTCCTCAGCAAACTCAGCAGCTCAAAGAACTCCAAACAAACGGAAACTCCAGGAGTCGACTGCGATAACGAGCAGTCGAACAGAGAACACTCGAAGCACCACCAACACAAACTATGGGTGGGAATCACCTTTTATCCGTGCCCCACGGTGGGCGCCAAATGATCCTGCCGACAACTCGAGCGTGGAGGAATTGCCTTGTCGCTTGCTTGACCCACCTCTGGCAACTGTGCTATCTGCAAGAACACTCTTAGAACCTCCTCCTTGGGAACTCCAAACGCAACCTGCAAACACACAGACGGCGCCTCTAGCGGCCGTTTGCACTCCGACGCTCAAGTTAGATCACAGAATCACTAGAAAATATTGTGTGTAAAAAAATAGTGTCTGTGTATTTCTCTCTGATTCTCTTTTTATCCCCTTCTGTGTCTGTGCCTAACAGAATTCTGCTACGCTGTCCTCTGCGCGTGTCAGAATTCTGTTATGCTTTTGTACGAAAACATACCACAATCAGGGTCGTGGGTGTCTGGGTTTTCTGTCTGTACCTTTCACGACACAGAGTGCACCTTTATTTGGGTCGCGCCCCTCTCAGACAGTGACACGTGGAGGCATGCAACTCGCATCTAACCGTTCACGTGCCTCCACCTGAAGGGCTCTAGCGCATATCTTGTGCGCCTAAGTTATTCCCTTGCGGAGTAACTTAGTGCGTTTCTTCCATCTGGGTGAAATCGCACATTCCCAGGAGAACGCCAGGTGTGGTTGGACTAGGCACACTCACCAAGCATTGCTCTCTGCATACACGATTTCCCCTTCACGATGCCATGCACGTAATGGGTTGAGAGAGTAACCAATCACTGACCGGTTTACTGACTCCCTCAGGCCACTCTCGTGCACGACTATACCGACGAGGAGCTCTTCTTTCTCTGAGGTATGATCATGCGAGGTCCATGCGTAACGCTCTCGCTGGGAATCTCAGTCCCAGTTTAACTGCGTGTAACACGAAACCCCGATGACCATGCACCCGATGACTGATCGGTGCTCTCTTGCTTCTCGCATTCTCCCTCGGGTGTTTATCTTGGAACTGATCTGTCGGTGGCCACTCGGTTACTGACCACCGATCTCCATACCGGGGAATCTCCTCCATGACTACTCTGCCACCTGATCCACGTGTCACCCGTTTATCTTGGAACTGATCTGTCGGTGGTCACTCGGTAACTGACCACCGATAACCATACCAGGTCATCTCCTCCCCGATTTCTCTGCCACCTGATCCATGTGTCACCGTGCGAGTGGTCCACGTGGTTATCTGCTGCTGACGTCATCAACTACCGATGACCGACCGGATCAAACCCCGTAAGACCTTCTGCTACCACCAGAAAAAGAAAAGGTGCTAGCGGATCACCCTGACGCAACCCTCTAGATGGTATAAACTCTTCTGTTGGGCTTCCATTTACCAGAACTGATACCGATGCGCTCTCCATACACCCCTTAATCCAAAGGATCCACCTATTGTGAAAGCCCATCCTTTGTAGCATATCATAGAGGAAGTCCCATCTAACTGAGTCATAAGCTTTCTCAAAGTCCACTTTTAAGCAGAGACCACTCCTTTCGCTTCTCCTCAAGTCCTCTACCACCTCATTAGCCATGAGAATGCTATCTAGGATTCCTCTTCCCTTGAGAAATGCCGATTGGCTTTCGTCAATAACATAAGGGAGAGCGTTCTTAATCCTTTCCGCCAACACCTTTGCAATGATCTTATACAAGGCGCCCACCAGGGATATTGGTCTGTACTGCTCAAGCTTAGCAGGATCCCTGACTTTGGGTACTAGAGCAACAAAGGAGGCGTTACAACCCTTCGGAATACATCCAGTTTCATGGAACAGAATCATGGCTGCCACAACTTCAACTTTCATAACTTCCCAATTTTTCTTTATGAAGTTAAAATTGAACCCATCCGGCCTTGGACTCTTCGTGCCTTCACACTGCCACACAGCATCTCTTATTTCCTTTTCCGTGAAGTCAGCTATCATACTGAGACTGACCTCTGACGAGAGAGACTTAAACTCAACCCCATCGAGCCTTACTCCAAGATCTGTCGTTGCCTTAAACCTAGCCTCAAACAGCTTCTTAGCTTCTAGACGTACCGTACAAGGTTCCTCACACCATTGTCCCCCTACCTCCACTCCTTTAACTTCATTTCTAAGTCTTCTCCATCTCAGAGTGGAGTGGTAGAATCTGGTACTAGAATCACCATACTTGAGCCAGCTTACTCTGGCTTTTTGGCCCGCTAACGAGTCTAGCTTCTTATCAATTTTCCTTAGGCGAGTTACCAGCACACTCCTATTCAGCCGATCAGCCTCTGTAAGGATACCAGCACAGTCTTGACAGTCAAAAATCTCAATTTCCTGTAGAGTTCTCTTCTTACTTGTATTAATATCACCGAACACATCCTTATTCCATATCTTTAGGTCGCCCTTTAAACACTTCAGTTTTACTTTAAACTTCTCAAAGGCACTCCCCTGGGCTGGGTAGGAGTTCCATTTCTCTTTCACCATATCACAGAAGCCCCTCTCCGTAAACCATGCATCGATGGTACGGAAAGGCTTCGGACCCCAGTCTTTATCCACCGACTTCACCACTATAGCACAGTGGTCTGACACTTCTCTATTTTGAATATACTGTTTGCACATGGGCCATTTATCCATCCACTCCCCAGAGACTAGGATTCTGTCTAATATACTCTTCGCCGAGCCATTCGCATTGAACCAAGTAAAATTTTTCCCCACTAAGGGGATGTCAATCAGAAGATTATCATCAATAAAGGTATTGAACCCCTTGATTTGTCTTGAGTGATCATTTGAGATGGTTCTCGTGCCCACACTTCCTTTCCATTCGCTACGACTTCTTGTGGCATTAAAATCACCACATAAGCACCACACCTTAATTTGTGATGTTGCTTTGATATTACATACCTCCGCCCAGAGAGACTGCTTTTCGGCCAGGTTGCAACTGGAATAGACATTCACCACTGCACAATCAATATTAGATTTGATGTAGCATCCAAACACAACTATATACCCCTTTCCCATCAAGTGGCTAGAGTACCTAATCGCTTCTTTAGACCACATCGACAAAAGGCTTCCTCTTCCATTGTCTCCTCCATAATGTAACCATCCAATGTTATTATCCCCCCATAGAGAGTAACATTTGGTATCTGACAACTCCTTTGCTTTCGTTTCTTGGATACATACAACATCCGCTCGCTCCCTAGCTATGAGATGTCTCAAGTACCTAGCTTTGGTACTACCCCCCATTCCTCTGATATTTAAGTTCACTATAATCATGGGTAACCATTCGCATCACCCTCCTTACATTGGTTCACAACCTCCACATCTCTTTCTTCCAGACTGCCATATTCTTTGATGACCTCATCTTCATCTTTTCTGCATAACAACCCGCATATTTTACCGACTTCCCAGAGATTGGGTGGTTTTTCCCGAGAATTACAATTAGTTATATCCTTATCAGAGATTCATACTACGGATATTTCATTCCTGTTACTAGCCGGGATGACTACCTGTGCATACCTACGACTCAGCCTTGCCGATCTCCTTGGGTGGGAGTAAGGTTCTCCCAAGTCCGCAAGGCCTTTCTTCTTCCTCCTACGTGGTGGAGAATTGGATTTACTTCTCTCCTTCATCCCCTCCTCTCCTACTGGAATACTTAAGATTGGCGTATCTGAGGGTCTCAGTCCAACTTCTCCACTGTCTGCGTCACCTGCAGTCTTGTGCTCCCCCCTGGCGATCTCTTCTGGCCCTGATGACACCCCACGTTGCGATACCCAAACCCCTGAATTTCTGTCGTCATCGGTTGATATATGTGATGATACTTGCCGATCTCCTTCGGAGCTTACTCTCCGCGTGCAGGTGAAACCTTGAGCGTAGCACTGACCGAGCTCCTCATCGCCACCTTGAGCATAGCACCGACCGAGCTCCTCATCGCCGGGCCTGCCCACAGACCCTTCTGCTTCTTCTCCTTGTTGGGCTGTAACACCGATTCCTCCCTCTGCTATTTGAGCCACCATCTTCCCATTGCGGCCCAAAGCCCCAAAACTTTTGTTGGAGTTATTTGTATGCTCCACATCCATGACCAATACTGCCACATCAGCTTGTACGAGTAGCCCCTCTAAACCTACTCCGCAGCCTAATTCTGAGCCACCCACCAAGTCAACTCCTACACTTCCCTTCTGCCCCATACTTTCCTTATTCATAGTAGTTGCTTTTTCTTCTGACCTCTGCCCTACTTTGCTTTTTGTCAGCGAGCCCCCAAAAGGTGATTTTGTCTTATATGAGTACTGTTCATCTTCCACTACTTTCTCTTTCCCTTTCTCCTCCACCTTTGCACGGCGGCTGTCCTCCTCCCATAGTTTGGGTACCTCCTCTTCATATAAAACTGTCTCTTCTATATATGTTTCTGACGAGGAAACGCTATCCGCCGACTCAGATGAAGGATATAATTCCTCACAATAAGAATGTTGCACAACTGATCATTTACCCTCACACATTTCGCCATTTTCGCAGTCTCCAGTTTTAATATTCTTACTTGTATTCGAGCATACTCTAGTAGCTCCCATGAAGTAGTAGAATCTGCAACAGCCTTGAGAGTGGCCGACGGAGCCATAAGGCCTACTACTTTAGAGAAGCAATCCCTATTCCAGAATACAAGGGGTAACCCATAACATCTCACCCACACTGTCTTGTGGCTCGGGTTGCTGTCAGCTGACCAAGGCTTGACACTCACAAACATAGTGTCAATCCAAACCTTGTTAAGCTTGATAACATCCTCCATGTTCTCCCCTGCTCTTGGCGTAAGAAGCACGAGGTTATCTCCCAGGGACCTCACTTCAACCATGTTCATGCCCCCTTTCAATAACTCCTCCCCTAACTGGTCAACTCCCAAGTCATCTCTGAGCTTTCCCACAACGCTTCTTTCCATCCACGATATGATACACCGTTCTGCTTTAATGCTTTGGCCCTTCCACTGCTTTTGGAATTCACCTCTTACAGCATCGACATATGACCTGCTTCCGTTCCTCTCCACCCACTTCTCCTCCCTTAACTGTTGCGGCCTATACTTGTGTTTCAGGTCGTCTTCCTGCCCTGTGACATTCTTCCTCTCCCTGAACGGCTTCCTCAGAATCCTCCCCTCCACCCCAACTGGTTCAAGTTGTTGCCGACGGTATTTTGGTACATTCACAAAGAGCTTCTTATTCCTTGGATATATCTTATCCAGATCTCTCTCCAGATACCCTACGTTCTTTACTCCGAGGAATCTCACAAACCCAAACCTCCTTCCCCATTTGTTTGGTTTTCGTGCGATGAACACCTCTTTCACTCTAGCCCATCTTTGAAACACCTTGAACATTTCAAGCTCGCCATGATCATCTGGGAAGTTCGAGAAGAAAAAAAGTTGTAGATTCTACATGCCGACCGGTGCTTCTTTCGTGTCGATATTGTCGTCCTCCGTCTCCCATCCTCCAACCTTCCTTCATTTTCTCTCTATTACCTAGTATTTATTAAGATGATATTACTCACTTGTGATAGTTGAGACCAAACTATCCACCCTATAACTCGAGATTATTGAAAAAACTTATCTATGATAACTCCGATCATCCCACTATTTGGTAACAGATCCTTCAACCCAACCCAAATATTCAGTAACAATTTCAAAGGAAGATTAAAACTAGTTGTCTAGGGGAGTAGAGAGTACTTTGTGATCTAAAAAGGTGTAAGAATACTTGTGTGCCTATAGAGATAGAGAATATTTGATATATATGAGGGGAGATATTTGTTATTTTATGACTTCTTTATTTTTAAAAACTAAATTTTAAATTACCTATATATAGGAGATCTCCTCTTAACTATCATTTTAAATTTAAAATAGTGAATTTTAAATTTTAAATATTAAATATTAAATTTTAAATTTTAAATTTTAAATTATAAATTACCTATATAGGAGATCTCCTCCTAACTATCATTTAAATTTTAAAATTTAAAATTGTGAATTTTTAATTTTTTTAAAAACTAAATTTTAAATTTTAAATATTAAATATTTAAAAAACACTTTTATCTATATATATATATATTAAATATTGTTTATATAAATGAAAAAATATAATTAAAAAATATCTTCATATAATAATTCGCAAAATGTAAACATAAATATATTAAATATAGATAATATTTTAAAAAACATTTTCATCAATATATTATTTAAAAAAGTAGCGTAAAGAAATATCTTTAGAAAATATTTTTCAAAATGTGAAAATAAATGTATAAAATGCACTTATATTTTCCATTTGGTTATGTAATGTATTAAAATGTAAAATAATAATAATAAACATTAGAAGAATTATTTAAAAAATTCTAAAATATAAATCAATACTAAAGGCACAACAAATTATTAAAACACTGTTGCAATGCAAACATATATATAGCAAGAAAAAAAAAGTATGTGACAGAAAATAGATAGCTAAATTTAAAATATTTTCAGAAAATATTTTACAATGTGAAAATAAATACATAAATATGATAATATTTAAAAAATATTTTTATGTATATATTATTTAATATTATTTATTTAGATGGAAAAAATAGATAGCGTAAATAAAAAAAAATTATTCAGAATATATTTTTCAAAATGTGAAAATAAATATATAAAATATGAAATTATTTAAAAAAACATTTTCATCCATATATTGTTTAATAGTATTTATTCAAATTTTATCTTTATAATATTTATGTTTTATTTTATTATTTTAAAAATAAATGAGGGGAGATATTTGTTATTTTATGACTTCTTTATTTTTAAAAACTAAATTTTAAATTTTAAATTACCTATATATAGGGGATCTCCTCTTAACTATCATTTTAAATTTAAAATAGTGAATTTTAAATTTTAAATTTTAAATATTAAATATTAAATTTTAAATTTTAAATTATAAATTTAAAATTACCTATAGGAGATCTCCTCTTAACTATCATTTAAAATTTAAAATTTAAAATTGTGAATTTAGAATATTTAATTTTTAATTTTTTTAAAAACTAAATTTTAAATTTTAAATATTAAATATTTAAAAAACACTTATATATATATATATATATATATATTAAATATTGTTTATATAAATGAAAAAATATAATTAAAAAATATCTTCATATAATAATTCGCAAAATGTAAAAATAAATATATTAAATATAGATAATATTTTAAAAAACATTTTCATCAATATATTATTTAAAAAAGTAGCGTAAAAAAAATATCTTTAGAAAATATTTTTCGAAATGTGAAAATAAATGTATAAAAAGCACTTATATTTTCCATTTGGTTATGTAATATATTAAAATGTAAAAAAATAATAATAAACATTAGAATAATTATTTAAAAAATTCTAAAATATAAATCAATAATAAAAGCACAACAATTAATTATTAAAACATTGTTGCAATGCAAACATACATATAGCAAGAAAAAAAAAGTATGTGACAGAAAATAGATAGCTAAATTTAAAATATTTTACGAAATGTGAAAATAAATACATAAAATATGATAATATTTAAAAAATATTTTTATGTATATATTATTTAATATTATTTATTTAGATGGACAAAATAGATAGCGTAAATAAAAAAAATTATTTAGAATATATTTTTCAAAATGTGAAAATAAATATATAAAATATGAAATTATTTAAAAAAACATTTTAATCCATATATTATTTAATAGTATTTATTCAAATTTTATTATTTTATTATTTTAAAAATATATGAGGGGAGATATTTGTTATTTTCTGACTTCTTTATTTTTAAAAACTAAATTTTAAATTTTAAATTACCTATAGGGGATCTCCTCTTAACTATCATTTTAAATTTAAAATAGTGAATTATAAATTATAAATTATAAATTATAAATATTAAATATTAAATTTTAAATTATAAATTTTAAATTTTAAATTACCTATATAGGAGATCCCCTCTTAACTATCATTTAAATTTTAAAATTTAAAATTGTGAATTGTGAATTTTGAATATTTAATTTTTAATTTTTTTAAAAACTAAATTTTAAATATTAAATATTTAAAAAACACTTTTATCTATATAAATATATATATATATATTAAATATTGTTTATATAAATGAAAAAATATAATTAAAAAATATCTTCATATAATAATTCGCAAAATGTAAAAATAAATATATTAAATATAGATAATATTTTAAAAAACATTTTCATCAATATATTATTTAAAAAAGTAGCGTAAAAAAAATATCTTTAGAAAATATTTTTCAAAATGTGATAATAAATGTATAAAAAGCACTTATATTTTCCATTTGGTTATGTAATATATTAAAATGTAAAAAAATAATAATAAACATTAAAATAATTATTTAAAAAATTAAAATATAAATCAATACTAAAAGCACAACAAATTATTAAAACACTATTGCAATGCAAACATACATATAGCAAGAAAAAAAAAATATGTGACAGAAAATAGATAGTTAAATTTAAAATATTTTCAGAAAATATTTTACGAAATGTGAAAATAAATACATAAAATATGATAATATTTAAAAAATATTTTTATGTATATATTATTTAATATATTTATTTAGATGGAAAAAATAGATAGCGTAAATAAAAAATATATTCAGAATATATTTTTCAAAATGTGAAAATAAATATATAAAATATGAAATTATTTAAAAAAACATTTTAATTCATATATTATTTAATAGTATTCAAATTTTATCCTTATAATATTTATTTTTTATTTTATTATTTTAAAAATATATGAGAGGAGATATTTGTTATTTTGTGACTTCTTTATTTTTAAAAATTAAATTTTAAATTTTAAATATTAAATTTTAAATTACCTATATATAGGGGATCTCCTCTTAACTATCATTTTAAATTTAAAATAGTGAATTTCAAATTTTAAATTTTAAATATTAAATTTTAAATTTTAAATTACCTATATAGGAGATCTCTTTTTAACTATCATTTAAAACTTAAAATTTAAAATTTAAAATTGTGAATTTTTAATTTTGAATTTTGAATTTTAAATTTTTTTAAAAACTAAATTTTGAATTTTAAATATTAAATATTTAAAAAACACTTTGATATATATATATATATATATATATTAAATATTGTTTATATAAATGAAAAAATATAATTAAAAAATATCTTCATATAATAATTCGCAAAATGTAAAAATAAATATATTAAATATAGATAATATTTTAAAAAACATTTTCACCAATATATTATTTAAAAAAGTAGCGTAAAAAAAATATCTTTAGAAAATATTTTTCAAAATGTGAAAATAAATGTATAAAAAGAACTTATATTTTTCATTTAATTATGTAATATATTAAAATGTAAAATAATCATAATAAACATTAGAATAATTATTTAAAAAATTCTAAAATATAAATCAATACTAAAAGCACAACAAATTATTAAAATACTGTTGCAATGCAAACATACATATAGCAAGAAAAGAAATATGTGACAGAAAATAGATAGCTAAATTTAAAATATTTTCAGAAAATATTTTACGAAATGTGAAAATAAATACATAAAATATGATAATATTTAAAAAATATTTTTATGTATATATTATTTAATATTATTTATTTAGATGGAAAAAATAGATAGCGTAAATAAAAAATATATTCAGAGTATATTTTTCAAAATGTAAAAATAAATATATAAAGTATGAAATTATTTAAAAAAAAAGGTTTTAAATTTTAAATTACCTATATAGGAGATCTCCTCTTAACTACCATTTAAAATTTAAAATTTTAAAATTTTATATTTTGAATTTTGAATATTTAATTTTTAATTTTTTTAAAAAATAAATTTGAATTTTAAATATTAAATTTTATATTTTATATTTTAAATTATCAGGATCTCCTCTTAACTACCATTTAAAATTTAAAATTTTGCATTTTAATTTTAATGTTTTAATATTTAAAATATTAAATTTTAAATTACCTATATATATGAGATCTTCTCTTAACTACCATTTTAAATTTAAAATTGTGAATTTTGAATTTTGAATTTTAAATATTAAATATTAAATTTTAAATTTTAAATTACCTAGGGGATCTCCTCTTAACTACCATTTTAAATTTAAAATTTTGAATTTTGAATTTTGAATATTTAATTTTTAATTTTTTAAAAAACTAAACCCCCTAAGAAAACCATAATCCCTGCAACTCACCCATCACTACAATGCCTCTCAATCAGATCCTTTGAATGGAAATTTCCTATATGTTTTCTCATATAGTAACCCTCTCATTGGTTCAGTTTTTTCTGGTACTTAATTTCTCTTTCTATTTTTTAATTGTTCTATTTGTTTGTGTGAGCACAATAATTATAATATTGTCATCATATAATGCCAAAGACATTCATAAATGAATAATCAATAAAAGTAAAATCAGAATATATACTTTATAGTTGAAAAACAACACTTACAGATTGATTTCGTGGTTCTGGAACGAAAGTGGTTTTGGAACTTGCAACTTCTGGTAATTTGAATTTGAAAACAGAAAGTTTGATGGGATAAAAGTGAAGGTGATCGGGAAGAAAAATATGATATAAATTTTGATGGAATAAAAGTGAAGATGATCGGGAGAGAAAGAGGATAGAAAGTTTGATGGGATAAAAGTGAAGATGAACAGGAGAAAAAGATGATAGAAAGTTTAATGAAAAGGAGAAAAAGATGATAGAAAGTTTAATGAAAAGGAGAAAAAGATGATAGAAAGTTTGATGGGATATAAGTGGAAGATGAACTGGAAAAAAGATGCAATTGTAGAATGTTTAAACTCTTTGAGATATAAAATTTAAATTCTTCACAAAATGACAAATAAAATAATAAGATAGAAAGATAGAGATAAAATTAAAATAAAATAAGATGGTAGTTAAGAGGGGAATCCCCTTTATATATAGGTATAGATTATAAATTAGGTCATCTATAAACACTACCACAAACTTATCAAGAAAATGTTTGAATATCCAATTCATATAATCCATGGAGATAGTTGGAGCATTGGTCACACCAAATGGCATAACCAGAAATTCACAGTGACCATACCTTGATCTAAAAGGAGTCTTTTGAACATCTTCCGCTTTCACTAAAATTTGGTGATAACCTGAGCGCAAATTTATTTTAGAAAAAACAACTGCCCCATGCAATTGATCCATTAGATCGTCTATTCTAGGAAGAGGATATTTATTCTTTATTGTTAACTTGTTTAATTGTCTGTAATTTACGCATAGACGTGACAAACCATCTTTCTTATTCACTAATAGCACTAAAGCTCCCCATGGAGAAACACTAGGTCGAATGAATGATTTCTCTAATAAGTCTTCTAGTTGTTTCTTCAATTCAACTAACTCCACTGGTGTCATTCGATATGGAGAAATTGACACAGGGCCTGCTCCAGGAATAAAGTCTATTGCAAACTCTATCTCTCTTTTAGGTGGAAGTCCAGGAATCACATCAGGAAATAACTATAGAACAAGTCAAGAGCACAAAACATTCTGCACCTTCTTTTATATCTCTCTCAAACTACTGAGTTGAGATAACCTGCATTCCTTTTAATTTAGGGAAAATTAACTTCTTCTTACCACTTCTTTGAGTTCTTGCTTCAACCCAAATTCAATTTTTCTACATCTTCAAGCCTCAGTCATGGTCTGGGTGTAGAATCTAGCTAGGTTTTTTAACCTAGTAGCATATTGCCTGACTGAAAGATTTCCTTGTTCCAGCTGCATGAATTCAATTTCTTTTGCATATCTGACACTATCAGGAAAATACTCCTCCAGGAATCTTACTTTGAAGTTCTCCCCAAGTGACATGTTCTTCTCTGTCTTCCATCATTTTCTTCATGCCTATCCACCAGAATTCAGCTTCTCCAGTTAGTACATAAATGGCATAGGATAACCTTCTCCCTTCAGGGCAATGAGTAGCTTCAAAGATTCTTTCTATGTCTCACACCCACTAGTCTGCTTCATCTAGATTTACCTTTCCATTAAATTTGGGTGGATTGTGTCTTACAAAATCCTCCATACTAAAGGTATGGGATTGTGGATGAAGCTGAGATGCTTCTGCTGCTAATCTAGTTGTTTCTAATTGATGAAGGGCGACCTGATGCTGTTGTGCCATAGTAGCACTCTGTTGTTGCAAGGTTGTTGCCATCATCTCTATTGCCCGAGCTAAGTTGGACATATCTACTGGTGGAAGAGGAGTATGTGGTCTACGTGCCATTTTCTAAGCACATAAAGAATTGGATTAGAAATTAGTAAAAATTTCCAACTACATCTTTAAGACAAATTAACCTCAAAGAAATAATCATACGAAATAGGTAAAAACCAATCAAAACTTATCACTAAAATGTACTTCAGCTACTTAGAATTAAGATAGAAAATAATCTTGATCTAGTCATGAGTGTGCACCCTCACCACTCTATCAAGATTACTTTCATTCTTAATACTTTCATCTTTATTCATCACAACTAATTTGACTCAAGCACAAACAAAATTTCAAGAAAACAACTTTGTTAAACATCCTATTCGAAACTTTTAGCTAAGTCTTGAAGCTAAACTTAAACAAAAATCTACACGCATGAGAAACACAATAAACCCATTACCCTCAGGTTATCCTAAGGATGAACTGCTATGATACCATTAAATGTAACACCTCAAAAAATAAACATCTAACTATTACAATACAGGTTCTACATATTTCTATACAAGCTTAGAGTTTTTCAATCCTAATACATGTTTAGGACATATAGAAATACAAATATTTACAATATAAGTTTCAAAATCAACACCCTAAAGCTTTTCAGACCCTCTGATACATGTAAAATCATCTGCTCGTGTACGTAATACAATCATCACAGTCCAAACACAGCAAGAAAAGCAAGAGTAAGCTAGTCAAAATAAAATTTTATAATATACACAATTAAATCAAAAGAGAAAGCCAAATTACATAATCAATTTATCAAATTATTCAATTTTCTTCAAATGTCAACAATAAAACAAGCACATGGATCTACACATACAGGATATTCAACAAACAAAATAACATCTGACACCTTTCGGAAGACCCGTATTAAGTAAGTCCTACTAGAGACTGACACCTTATCTAAAGATTACCAGCAAATCCAACAGAAAGGATCAGGGTAAGTTCAATACAACCCAAGCCGTGCATCTCATATGTCACAGTGTGCATGAACTCCCCCATAAGCTTCTCACCACCTAATATCTTATTCTGTGTGACTTAGATCATCACTGAAGCTCGGAGATCTCTGTTACCATATAGACATCAATACTTAATACATATATACAAACATAAGTCCATACATTATCCCAAATGTATGAATTCAATTCCACACATTTCATCATACAATATCATTTAAAACGTGATCCACAACATTCAAAAGTCTGTTTACCATAAAAAAACACTTAAATATTAAACCATCAAAATCTAATATTTCTAAAAGTTTAATAATATATAAACAAACAACATAATATATAAATCAACAACATCCCTGTAAGAGAAATTGAATATTGGGACCACGTCCCCTCCATATCTAGATTTTCTAGCCTAGGGTGCTATTAAAAATTAAATTTAGCTTCCCTTACCTTAATTGTTTGCTTTCCAAGCAACTTCTAGAATTTTATTCCCCACAGTCTGGATAAGCTTCAAGATTTACGGGCCTAATGCAAGTTATCCAAACATAACAAAAGTTCCGTATATAATAGAATAAGTTGAGAGGATTAAACTTCTCAACTGATACCACCAAGATTGATGACTAAATCCTAAGGAAAAATAGAGAACAAAGGATCTTTAGAGCAAAAATGAACTTACTCTGTTTGAAAATCTGACCAGGTAGAATTGTTCCTTAACTCGCCAACTACAACATAGTCTAACCAGATTCTAACATATATGAAGATTGGGAGAGAAAATTAAGAGAGAAGGGAGAAAAAGAATATGAAAAGAGAGAGATAAAAGAATAAATACCGGGGGGCTTCTCTGCACCTTTATTCTCTTTTTTTTTTAACGTTCTTACAATTATTATCATTATTGTCCTTACTTTACTGTTACATTAATGACTAGTAAATATTTTTACCATGCATACTTATCTCTTTCTTCCAAACATGAATTCTTATCTCTTTCTTAAAAATATAAGTCTTTATTTTCTTTTAATTTAATTGATATATATATATATATTTAATTCTTTTTAAGTCTTATGTTATTATAAAAATAATTTATATAATATAATTCTAATGCATTATGCCTAAAAAGTATTATATTATACATATTTAATTGAGTCATCTTTTTTTTTTATTAATAATATCAAAAGTTCTGATAGAGAAACACTAAGTCAAATAAATTATTTTTTTATTAAATTTTCTATATGTTTCTTCAACTCTGCTAATTTGGGTGGTGACACATAACCTCTTCCTAGAATAAGATTTATTGTAAACTATATCTTCTCTTTGGTGGAAGTCCTAAAACCTCCCCAAAAAATAATGCCCCAAATTACAAATATATCCTTTTGTGTTTTACCAACATCTATGAGACAAACTAAAAGCATGAAACATTTTACACCCTATAGTACATCTCTTTCAAATTGTTGGATTGAGATAAACTACATTCTCTCTTATTCAAGGAAAATCAACTTCTTTTGACAACAATGTATGAGAATGTGATTATTAGACAACCAATTCATTCCTAAAAGAGATTTTAGATTTTTTAGAGTCATACAAATCATATTAATCCTTTATCTTTTCCCAACTATAACCACTTGACACTTAGCACACATAGAAAAAGTTACTAGAACATTTCAATTAGTGTAGAAACCATTAGCTTAATATCTAACTCTAACTAACAACATAAGTCTTTTAACATAAATATAGCAAATAAAAGAATGGGTTGCCCCAAAATCAAACTATACAAATAATTGCACTGTAAAGATGAAACATTTACCTCTAATAAGACTATTACATTATTAAGTTTTAGCTCTACTAATATCAAACACCATTAGCTACTATGGGTTTCTGATGGTTACCTGACTGTACTTGTTGCCCCCCACTAGAATTTGGGGCTCTCAACTATAAACACAACGATCATTTCTTGCATGAACATATCTTTGACATCTATTACATGTTACATTTGGTATTGGATGAGAACAAGACCTAATAACATCTGGTCCACCACATTTAATGCATTAGAAACCAAACTATGGCTAAGAAATTAGTACTCCACTCCTATTTAATTGAGATATGGAATAAGGTTTCTTTTTATCTCCATTCTTAAGTTTACTTCCAGAAGGTCCTCCCAATTTAGCAACTCAACTACTACTTTTTAGAATCTCCACCATTTTTTCATTCTCTATTACAACAAGGAATTCTCTAATCGAAAAAGGAATCACCACCTCTTTAAGCTTATAGTTCAACCCAAACTCAAATTGTTTGCATCTCTAAGCCTCAAATTATGGTTTGGGTATACAATATGGCTAGGTGTTTGAACCTAGTAGCATATTTCAGTGACAGAAATATTTTCCTGTTCCAGTTGCATTCATTCTTTTGTATATCGAACACTATTAGGGAAATACTCCTCCATACATCTAACTTTGAACCTCTCCCAAATGACATTTTCTCCTTTATCTACCATAATCTATTCATGCCTATCAACCAAAACTTGGCTTCATTAGTGAGCATATAGATGGTATTGGGTAACTTCCTCCCTTCAACACATTGAGTGGTTTCAAAACTCTCCCAAAATCCCTCACCCACTGTTCTACTTTATTTAGGTTTACCCTCCTATTAAACAATTGGGTGGATTATTCCTCATGAAATCTTCCAGACTTAAGAAGTTATGTTTTTGATGAAACTAATATGCTTCCATCGCTACTATAATAGTTGTTAGCCGATGAAGGAGAGTTTGGTGTTCTTGTGCCATAATAGCACTTGTTTTTTTTTCCAGAAAATAATTAATTAAATTAAAAATAAAAGGGACACTTCAGGGGTGTCCCAACCCTTATACAACGTACACTCTACACAGTCAAGCTTCCTATTTGAATTGTTGGATTACACATAATTATTCATGACTCAATAGAGATTACATTAAAAATTTTGGCTTCCCTTTTATGAATGTTGAGCCATCTCACAAAGCTGACAACATATCTGCAGAATTTGTAGCATCATACCAACAAACATCACATGGTCCCTCATCTTGAAGCTGCTACACCGTTTTCACATATTGGATAATTGTTCATGATTCAATAGAGGTTACGTTAAAAAAGTTTGACTTCCCTTTTATGAATGATGAGCCACCTCAAAGAGCAGACAACATATCTGCAGATTTTGTGGCATCATACCAACAAACATGACGTGGTACCTCATATTGAAACTGCTATGGGCTTCCTAATTGTAACCTTTTCTTTCTCTTTTTGTGCATTTCATCTTTCCCTTCCACCACTTGTTATCTTCCACTTTTGTTGTTGTCTGCAGAACCTCCTAACAAATACTGACATTTGTTGCCCAAGAAACCACTCTCCCAACTCCTCCCTTCAGAAGCTTTCGAACACCTTCATCACAACATCTTAACTGAATTTTGTTCCTCTCTTTAACCGTGGTAACAACATGTCTCTCCTCTGATACCTTTTATTCTCTGCTCCTCTCCTCTGATACCTGTTTTTGAATTACTATAAAGTTTATACACACATTCTAATGGATAATTAATAAGGATGACAAAATGAGTCAATCTGACATGTTTTGAACCGACCTACCAATGGTCTACCAAAAGCAAGGTCGGGTAGGTTAGTCCGCCAAGGTTATATGAGTTGAAATTGGTAATCCTTCGTCACAGGGTTGGTTGTCGAGTTGAGCCGTCATTTTTTTATTTTTCTTTTGTACTATTTATTTTTTGTTCACCCTAATATACATTTAAACTATTATATATTAAAAATGAATTCATCTTTCATAAATATAATTCATTTCGTGCATGACAAGGCACCACATACTAATTTGAAACTCATTGATCACAAAATTTTGATTGCATAAAGTATAAGTTTGATATCTATAGTATGTAAGAGAACTAAATATTTACAACTTTTTTACGTAAGGATTAAGAGTTTTCCATAACTAATTGTACATGTGATGAAATTATTTATTATGCATGTGTTGTTTGAAAGCTTAAAATAAGTATAATTTGTTGTGTAAGTTAAAGTAAGAAGTGGAATTAATACTTTGGGAAGTGAATTTCATTTAATTTTTTTTAAGAAAATAATGATTATCAAATTATATTCAATTAACTTGATAATAATAGAATCCCATGATTAGTGAATCACCACATAATTAACTTGTAATTTGGAGAGAAAGTCTCCATACACTTGTATATATTCTTATACATGGAGTGATGTAAATACACACAAGAAAATAAGGAATTACCATTTTTTCTTACCATTTTCTTATAAGCCATTTTCATATATGGTATCAGAGCACCGATCTTATGCTCTGACAACCTCTCTATTTTTATCCGCTAAATAAGAGATCATGTCAGGCAAAGAAGGCACTAGTAACAACAATGCCAAGCCGGTTGCCATGGACCCAACCAATCCCTACTATGTTCATCATTCGGACCAACCCGGACACATGTTGGTGTCGACCAAATTGAACGACGACTATTATCAATCCTGGAATACAACAATGGTACACGCACTCACAGAATAAGAAACTCGGATTTGTTAACAACACACTAGAAATGTCGTCACGAGAAAAAGACCTATCCCAATTCGAATTATGGAATCAATGTAATTCCATGATTCTTTCATGGTTAAGTCATTCCTATTAGAATTTGAGGCGTAAACAAAACGGGGTGAATTTTTTTGAAAGATATTTGCAAGGATTGAAAGTAGAGTGAAAATTTATGAAGAATCAATCAATTGAAAATTTTGTTCAACCAATAAAAAACTACTTTAAGTTTGATTCCAGAAAATCAACCAGTTGTTTTCACGAAACAACCGGTTGTTTATACCAGTAGAGTTGAAAAACAATGTTAAAATAATTTATGAGTGTAGGGATAGAGAGAATCAAACAAGATGTTTATATTGGTTCACTCTTAACCCAGAGCTACATCCACTCCTTAGCTAACCACTGAGAATTCACTGTGTAATTGATATGAACACAATAATATGATATGAAGATGTAATGAATTCAATATGAGTTGGAACATGAATAGGCACCTTTAGAATTGGATTAAGATTCTTTAGCCATTCAAGAACTTAATTAAGAACACAAGAACCAAGCCAAACTCACATAGAAACCCATTTTCCAACATATGAACCGAATGTAACAAGGAGAGAAAGCAAATGCACCGATTAAAACTTCAAGAAACACAATTAAAACCATAAGAACAGCAAACTAAGACAAACTACCGAACATAAACACAAACTAAACAAGTTCTACTAATTGAATCAACAAGAAACAACAAAGACATGTTTTAGAGTTTGATATGGAATGGGTATGGAAGGAGAAGATGAAAAGGACAAGGAAACTTATGTGGTTGGAGCTTTTGGAATTGTGCGCACCACTTGAAGGATGGGTTGGCTTCAAGATGAGTGTTGTTGCCGCCACTTGAGAGCCCAAGAGATCTCCCAAGATAACACTAGAAGAGGAGAAGACATAAGCCTCTCACACTCACTCACCAATTTGGTAGAGATTCTTTACTCTCAAAATTCAACTTCAAACTTGTTATTTCAAAGACCCAAGCACCCATTTTATATTAGAGAGGGTCGGTCACAAATGTACAAAAGAGAAGGAGATTTTGAAGGTTACTTTCTAGTTCCTTCTAAACTAGCGCCTAAGCCATAAAGGAATAGAAAGAGTCATTTCTTCTATCCTTTTCCTAAACTAGCGCCTAAGGTGTTATACAAATGGAGGTGTCTTTTTGGTTTCCCTTTTAGCACATCCTAAAGCTATTTCTATATTATTTACAAATTTATACAAAAGAAATTACAAAGAGAGATATTAATTGGAGCCCATTCTTGAATGCTTGTAGTCTTCTTGTTGTTTTTCGGCTTGGTCCTCTCTTTATTTAATTCTCCTTTATTTTTTAGAAGACTAGAAGGAAGAACTTTAAATGCTTGGGTTGATGACCTCTTCCTCCATTAGTGAAATCCTCTTCTACTTGATCTCCATCAGTAATTAATCCTAAATTATAAAACACACACCAAGAGTGATGATATCGAACCCTTCAAGAACACACACGACTCTATGGCAAACAACATAGTTTCCAGAAACACCTTCTGAAACTGGCTTATACTTCAATATAGAAATACAATGTTTAGAGAAGAAGAGGAATAAAATATACTTGGGTATACAAAACTTAAGTTCAGAAGAATGCAAAACCCAATCCTATTCAACAGATTCTGGTTTTTTATTTACTTGTTTTGATCATTTGATAGGAGTATAAAAAGGTTGGTTTACGCTCCTATGCATTAACTAAGTAAGAGAAATCAATCAAAAACAATTTTCAAGATTTTAAAAACAGATTAAAACCACTTAATAGAATTATGTTAAGGTTTTTAAAAAAATCAACCAGTTGATTTCTTGAAACAGCCGGTTAAATCTGTTTGACAACAAAGCCAAAACAAAGCTAAGCCTTTCCAAGCCATTTTAAAAACCACTAAGTGTTAAACAACCAGTTGATTCAACATTTCAACACGTTGAAATTTCACACTCTTTTAGAAAACTCATATTTTCAAAAAGATTAGGATTCAATTAACCTTGATTCATCTTAAAGAGTGAATTAACAATTCAAAGACTAATAGACAACACACACACAATAAAAAACAAGGTCTTTAAGCTTTCCTCTTGGATTTGGAGAGATCAAAGCACCTTGTTCAACAACTACATCGAGGTAGAGATAGCCGAAGGGGTAATTTACACGAAGACTGCCCATCGAGTATGGGAAGATCTCCGCGACCAGTTTGGTTGAAGAATGCACTAGCCATTTTTCAAAATTCAGAAGGAAATAACAACCATGTCCCAACATACAATGTTAGTGGCTTCATACTACATCAAACTTAAAGTGTTGTGGGATGAACTCGAGCTATATTGTTCACCCATAGTTTGTAATCAAACATAGGAGCACTAGGTCGAGAAGGAAGAAGATAAATTGATGCAATTTCTCATGTGATTTGTTTAAAACAATTAGGTCCAATATTCTCGTCATGAATCCTCTACCAAATGTCCGACAAGCGTACTCTCTGATTGTGCAAGAACAGACACAACAACAGATGAATTCGGATCCTAGCGAGTATTTTTCAATTGCGGCATCAGTGCAGAGTCGATTTTCTAATTGGAAGCAATCAAAAGGTAAGATTTGTGAACATTGTAACAAACCAGGTCATACCATAGATGAATGCGTAGTTTGAAAAGAGGACACACAGAGGATAGGTGTCACATAAAACATGGGACATGGAACTCCAATGGAAGCAATGGCCAACAGCAACGAATAAAAAATAACCCCATTAGCTTTTATTCATCAGCGACAAACATGGCAGATTCCTCTTCATTACCGTATGACAACAACGAGTCTGATGGAAACCATGTACAAGGCTTTAGTGCCGAGATAATAAAATTCAACAATAATGGTAAGAGTGAAGCGTTTATAAATGTTGCAGGTCTCTTTGCTCATAACTCGTCTGATTTACAATTATTTACACACATTTCATCATCATTTATTTCAAATGTTAATCTGCCTACAGGCTCAACTGCGACCATGTCATCTACAGGCACAATTAAATTCAAGGATAATAACACTCTCAAAGATGTCCTTTGCGTTCCTTCTTTAATTTAAATCTCATGTTCGTTAGTAAGATAACCAATGTACTAAATTGTTGTCGAATTCTTTTTCCACATGGTTGCGTCTTGCAAGACTTAGCTACCTGGAGGATGATTGGCTTAGGTAAACGATACGTAGACTTATACTACATGTCCCCTCTTCCAAACCAAGCCTTGGACATCCTTCGTTGACGCATCTTCTGTTGAACCAAGTGATGTTCAATGTTTTGAAGAATCCAAATCCTTTGAAGGATGATGAAGCCTCTGCTTTGCTTGATGCTGCTGTGCTGGTTTAAGCTTTGTTCTGGGGTAGTTCAATGTTGTAATCAACCCTTAGATTAAATCTCAAAGCAATTATCATCTCAATTTTAACAAAGCAAAATGTTTTTCAAACTAAGTTGAAACAACCGATTGTTTTGTCGAAACAACCGATTGTTTACACTTAGGTGTTTTAAGAAAGTTTGAAAACTGTTTTTGAATGGTGAATTTTGTTAAGTAACAAAACAACCGATTGATTCGAGGAAACAATCGATTGTTTGTTTTGAAACCATAACAGAAAAACTGTTTTCTTTGACTGAGCTTTAAATGATTTAACTGAATATGCTCCAGTCATTAAATGCTTTGACCAATCTATTTTAAATGAAATTAAGAGTTTGTTAAGAATTGATAACAAACTATATTCTTGAATATATTCTGAAAAACTGTTTTTAAGTTTTAAGAATCTTGAAACAAATTTTTGATCTAAGATTTTTTCAAAGTATTCTGAGATTGCTTAAGAGTTGAGAGATTGATCAAGGTGCTGAAATAGGATTCTACTTGTATTGATTTCAGATATTCATCTGTAACAAGTGTAATCTTTGTAAACTGCTGAACAATTCGTTTGTGTGTTTTGCTGAGATTGGCTGTGTGTTCTTGAGGTGTTCAGATCAGCAATCTTAGTGTTGCCAAGGAGAGTGTGTTTCTTAAGGTGTTCAAGGTCATTCTCTTGGTTGTGGTGTAAGTGATCAAGTGGTGATTGCTTAGTGGATATCCTCAGGGTTTCTGAGAAGACTGGATGTAGCTCTTGTTTGGAGTGAACCAGTATAAACAACTGTGTACAATTTCTCTATCCCTATCTCTTTAATTCAGTTTTGATATTTTGGAATTGGTATAAACAACCGATTGTTTCGCTAAAACAACCGATTGTTTTTCCAGCTTTGTACTTTTGCTATTTGTTTTGGAAAAACTGAATCCTTAATCAAGGTTCTATCAAATAATTTTCATTCTAAGTTTAAAATTTTTCAAAAATCCTTCTTAAACAATTCACCCCCCTCTCGTTTAAGGCCATATATTCTAACAATTGGCATCAAGAGCTTGGTTCTTGAAAGTTATTCAAGTTGATCTAATAATCTTTTTCCTATGGTTGGAAAACTATCTTTTCAGGAGGGTGCTTCAATCTACAAACCACCTTTATTCTGTGGATTGAAATATAAGTTTTGGGAAGCAAGAATGAAAATCTTTATTGAATCCATTGATAAAAGAATTTGGGACTCAATTGAGAATGGTCCTTACATTCCAAAGTTCAAAAAGGAAAATGCTTTCTTTACAAAACCTTTGTCCAAATGGACAGATGATGAATGTAAGATGGCTCACCTTGATAAGTCTGCTCAAAATATTATAGCTTCTGCACTAGAAACTAATGAATTTTTCAGAATATCAAAGTGCAAAACTGCTAAGGAAATGTGGGAGACACTCAAGGCTGCTCATGAACCAAAGGAAGCAATGACAAAGAGTCAAGCAAGAAGAAAGAAAAGGCAAAACAAGAAAAGCCTCAATCTTTGCTTAATGGCCAGAAGGGAGGATGACTCATGTAGTGTAAGTTCATCAAACTCTTCATATCGATTGGTTCACTTGTTGTCAAACCAAAACAACCAATTGATTCCCTCTTTCAACCGATTGTTTGTTTGAAAACTCTAACAGAATCAGTTTTGTTAGTTGAGTGAGCTTTAATTGATTTCATAACCGAATACGCTCCTGCTTTAAATTCTTTGACCAAGATTTGAATACTATAAATAGTTTGTTAATGTTTTATAACAAACAACTTGAAAGAAAAACAGATTTGAGTTTTTCAAAGAGCTTTCAAACATTTGAGTTTTCACTTTAAGCTTTGGTTATTCAAGAGAGAAGTGGAATAGGATTACTCTGTATTGATTTCAGTTGATTCTGTAAGGGTGTAATTCGTTCTGAATTTTTTGTACATTCTGGTGTTGTAAAGCCAAGAAGGGTTGTGTGCTCTTGAGGTTGTCAAGATCAACATTCTTGGTGTGTGTGTGTGTTGTGCCAAAGGAAGTGTGTTTCTTTAAAGGATCAAGGTCACTTCTTTGGTGGTGTGTGTATGTAATCTGGATTTGATTACCTAATGGATTCCCTAGTGGTTTCTGGAAAACTGGATGTAGCTCTCGGCTCAATAAGAAATGATCATGGAAGAAATGATCATGTAGCTCTTGGCTCAATAAGAAATATTCTGCACAACTTCTCTACTCCAAGAACTCCATAACAGAATGGTGTAGTGGAAAGGAAGAATAGATCCCTTGAAGAATTAGCAAGAATAATGCTAAGTGAATCTTCCCTACCCAAGTATTTTTGGGTTGATGTTGTTAGCACCTATTGCTATGTGATGAATAGAGTGCTAATAAGGTCAATCTTGTAGAAGACTCCCTATGAACTCTTCAATGGAAGGAAACCAAACATCAGTCACCTCAGAGTATTTGGTTGCAACTGTTTTGTTCTAAACAATGGAAAGGAAAACTAAGGGAAATTTTATGAAAAAGATGATCATGGAATCTTTATTGGCTATTCCCTAAATAGTCATGCATATAAAATCTACAAAAAGAGGCTAATGACTGTAGAAGAGTCTGTTCACGTGGTCTTTGATGAAGCTGATCGCAAAAGCATTCAAGTTTCAAAGAACAGCACTGAAGAGGATGAGCAGAACATCAATTTGGAGAAATTGGACTATTGTGCAGAAAAACAACCGGTTGAATGCTCGAAACAACCGGTTGAATGCTCGAAACAACCGATTGAAATTGTGCAGCAGAGTGAATTACCCAAAGAATGGAGAATCCCAAGAGATCTATCAGTGGAGAACATTATTGTGCAGATAAAGGAGGGTGTTTCTAAACGTAGCTCTATCTCAAACTTCTGAAGGCACATTGCTTTTGTCTCTCAAATTGAACCAAAGTCAATTGAAGAAGCTCTCAAGGATGAACAGTGGGTTGAAGCTATGCATGAAAAGCTGAATCAGTTTCCTAGAAATGAGGTATGGTTTCTTGTCCCTAAAACAACTGAGATGAACATCATTGGATTGAAATGGGTCTTCAGAAACAAACTGGATGAGGATGGAATGATCACAAGAAACAAAGCAAGGCTAGTTGTCAAAGGCTACAATAAAGAGGAGGGAATTGACTATGGGGAAACCTTTGCTCCTGTTGCAAGATTGGAAGCTGTGAGGTTGCTGCTAGCTTTTGCATGTATGAGTGGATTTAAACTCTTTCAAATGGATGTAAAGAGTGCTTTTCTCAATGGTTACATCAATGAGGAAGTTTATGTGGATCAACCACCGGACTTTGAAGATCATCAACACCCTAATCATGTCTTTAAGTTGAAAAAGGCATTATATGGGCTTAAACAAGCTCCAAGGCAGTGGTATGAGAGGCTTAGCAACTTCCTTTTGTCACATGGTTATGAAAGAGGAATGATTGACAAGACTCTCTTCATCAAGAAGTCAAATTCTGAAATTATCCATGTGCAAATCTATGTTGATGACATCATATTTGGTGCTACACAAGATAGTTTGTGTGAAGAATTTGTGGCAGCTATGAAAGGTGAGTTTGAAATTTCTATGATGGGGGAACTTTCTTTCTTTCTTGCATTGTAGGTCAAGCAAACAAAGGATGGAATCTTTTTATGCCAATCAAAGTATTGCAAAGAAATTCTCAAGAAGTTTGAAATGGAAAGTTGCAAGGAAGCAAGCACACCTATGCCCTCAAGTTGTTATATGGATGCTGATGTTGTTGGAAAAGGGGTAGATCAAACAAAATATAGAGGTTTGATTGGCTCATTGCTCTATCTCACAGCAAGTAGACCGGAAATAATGTTTGCGATATGTCTTTGTGCAAGATATCAAGCAAATCCAAAGGAATCCCACTTCAAAGCTGCAAAAAGGATTCTGAAATATCTCAAAGGAACAACAAATGTTGGTCTATGGTATCCTTCTCGCTATTCAGATTCTGATTTTGCAGCATGTAAGCTAGATAGAAAAAGCACAAGTGGTACTTGTCACCTTTTTGGTTCAAGTCTCATTTCATGGCATAGTAAGAAGCAAGCTTGTGTGGCTCTCTCTTCTGCAGAGGTTGAATACATTGTTGTTGGAAGCTGCTGTGCACAAATTCTCTGGCTTAAACAACAACTTGCAGATTTTAGATTAAAGATTAGCAAAGTTCCTTCGATGTGTGACAACACAAGTGCCATAAATATTACCAAAAATCAGATTCAGCATTCAAGAACTAAGCACATAGAGATCTGCCATAATTTCATAAGGGATCATGTGAACAATGGAGATTATGAAGTGAAGTTCATTGAGACAAAACGGCAACTGGCTGATGTTTTCACAAAACCACTACCAAAAGAAAGGTTCTTCTTTTTGAGAAATGAGTTAGGCATTCTTGACTCTCAAAATCTTTCCTAAACTGTGTTATAACTGTTACAGTCTATTTGAGAAGACAAATAGGGGGAGAATTGATTGGTTCTTGTGTGTCTTTCTCTGCAAAATTGTTTTAAACTATTGGAAACTCTGAAATCAAAACTGTTTTTGCTTCTGCTGACAGAAACAATCGATTGTTTTTTTTATATACTAATTTGTAAATGTAAAAAAACTAACATGCTGTGGTAAGATACATTGGATTGTATATGTGATGTTTTGAAAGAACTGCTTTAGATTCAATCAAGTCCAATACAAGCAACCAGGGATTCGTCTTCATCAAATAAGAGGAGATTGTTGAATCAAGTGTGTTCAAGCTTTGAAATAATCCAAATCCTGGCGTTTGATGGAAGGCTGGAGTTGCTTGAAGTTGTTGATGTGTTTTAGAGTAGAATCTGGGGTAGATTATTTTTGTAATCCACTCTTTGTTGAATTTAAAGCTTAAGTGTTTTCAAATCTTTCAAGTTTAAAGTGGTTTTCAAACTAAGTGAAAAACAACTTGTTGTTTTGTCGAAACAACCAATTGTTTTATACTTAGGTGTTTTTGAAAGAGTTTGAAAACTGTTTTGGATGGTTGACTTGTTGTCAAACCAAAACAACCAATTGATTCGCTCTTTCAACCAATTGTTTGTTTGAAAACTCGAACAGAATCAGTTTTGTTAGTTGAGTGAGCTTTAATTGATTTGATAACCGAATACGCTTCTGCTTTAAATTCTTTGACCAAGATTTGAATACTATAAATAGTTTGTTAATGTTTTATAACAAACAACTTGAAAGAAAAACATATTTGAGTTTTTCAAAGAGCTTTCAAACATTTGAGTTTTCACTTTAAGTTTTGGTTATTCAAGAGAGAAGTGGAATAGGATTACTCTGTATTGATTTCAGTTGATTCTGTAAGGGTGTAATTCGTTCTGAATTTTATGTACATTCTTGTGTTGTAAAGCCAAGAAGGGTGGTGTGCTCTTGAGGTTGTCAAGATCAACATTCTTGGTGTGTGTGTGTGTGTTGTGCCAAAGGAAGTGTGTTTCTTTAAAGGATCAAGGTCACTTCTTTGGTGGTGTGTGTATGTAATATGGATTTGATTACCTAATGGATTCCCTAGTGGTTTCTGGAAAACTGGATGTAGCTCTTGGTTTAAGAGTGAACCAGTATAAACTGTTTGTGCAACTCTCTCTTCCTTAAACTCTTTAATTTCAGTTGTTGTTATTTTTACTGGTATAAACAACCGATTGTTTTTCTGGTGCTATACTATTTTGAGCTTTGTTTCTTAGCTAACTGAATTCCTAATCTGGTTTCTTGCAAAGAAATTCATTCTAGCTTAAAAAGTTTGCGAAAACCCCCTTTAAAGTATCCACCCCCCCCCCCTCTAGTTTAAAGCCATACATTCTAACAAATGATAGAATCCCTTGATTGGTGGATCACCAAAAATTTAGCTTGTAATTTGGAGAGAAAGTCTCCATATATTCCTATACATGGAGTGATGTAAATACACAAAAAAAAAAAATAAGGAATTACCATTTTTTTCTTACCATTTTCTTTCATACCATTTTCTTGTATTTTGGTAATAGGTGTAAATAGGATGTGTGAAAGGTGAGATTAGAAGGTTTCATTCTCCTCATTTCGAAATACTAAAAAACAAAACCTTTTTTGTACCCTACTAGAATTTAAAACTCTCAACTATAAACACAATTAATGGTCTTTTGTTGCATGATCGTATCTTTGACATCTATTGCATGTTATATTTGTCATTGGTTGAGAACATGATCTAATAACACACGGTCTATCACATCTAAAGCATTTGACACCAAACTGTGATTGAAAATTGGGTCCTCCACTCCTATTTCTTTTTATCTCTATTCTTAGGTGTACTTTTAAAAGTTCTTCCTAGTTTAGCAACTCAACTACTACTTTTAAGACTCTCCACCATTTTTGCATTCTCCACTAGAGGAAGGTTCTAACTGAAAAATGAATCACGACCTCTTTAAGCTCCTACTTTAACCCAAACTCAAACTTTTTGCTTCTCCAAGCCTCAAATTATGGCTTGGGTATGATATATAGCTAAGTGTTTGAACCTAGTAGCATATTTCAGTAAATGAAAGATTTCCTTGTTCTAGTAGCATAAACTCAATTTCTTTTATATATCTAACACTATTAGGAAAATAATCCTTCATATATCTTACTTTGAATCTCTCCCAAATTACCCTTTCTCATTTTTACTTTTGTTATATGGCATGATAAACAAACAAATTTCCCCTGGGTTAAGAAACCTTCATAACTCCCATATTTGACAAACTTGAAGCCAACATAAATTTTGCACCATACTACCATACATCAAAACTAACTCTTGCAACCAACAACAAATGTTATTCAATCACTAATTGTCCCAAAGCTAAAGTGTCATGTAATAAATCTAGCATAAATAATATCATAAGATATTATATTAGAACAACATACATAAGCAAATATGTGCTTATCTGAAACAATTTGACAAAGACCTCTTGAGGACTCTCTCACAAGTTGAATCAACAATCAAAACAAAAAACGCAAAATCTCATATAAAAACAATTCATCATCTTGAATATAAAATCTTATAGACAATATATTCATCTATACTCAATGTGAAACTTGTAACTCAACTTGAATTTCTAAGATTGTGTCATAAGTTCACAACAGAACAATACATCTTAATATGCATATTTCCATGCTTTGCACCTACCTTGCTACTAATAACAAATTTCTTCTCCCTAAAGTATAATGTTAATCTCTCACACTCACTCTCACCATCTATGAATTTGGTTCTTTAAATAAAAATAATCCTCTACTTTGTTATCAATTTAATACCCAAATTTTTTACACAGTAATCAATGTGGTTTTTCATTTCAGACAACAAATTGGCTAATGGTTGAAATTTTTTCTCTATGATTAAACATTAAAGACATCAATAAAATTTAGACTTCCGTAATTCATATGGTTTCTTGTGGCTTGTCTATCCATCAGATGTTGTTATCTAGCATCTAATGAAGTAAGTTGCAAACAACTATAGTAAATGTGAATGACATGGGGGCAAGAAACACAACACTGACTAGTGAAGCGGAACAAATACATTCACATTATACAAAGAAGCAAATATAAAGTTCCTTCAAAACATGCCAACCAGTAGTTAGAGACAAGTGATATAGATACATCCTGGTGACTACTAAAAATATTAAATTTCCATTAGCGTTCACAAACTAGAATGCAAACCCTATCAATAAAAGTGGTCGAACCAACCTACCTTAACTTAACAAAATAGCACCATCAAACATATCATGGTCTTAAAACCATATATGGGATCAAGAAGCTACAAATTAAAGGATCAAGATTCCAAGGTACCAAGGGATGCATAATACGCAAAAAAAAAAAAAAAAAAACAGTTGAATAAGCAAAGTTTACTAATAATGGGGAATGGAAGCTTCAAGAATAAGGTTTTAAATATTGGTACCAAAAGAGAAGCCCTTGAATATGAGAAAGATCCCTGTATGAATTGAATGATACATGGATTTAAGGTTTACAAGTAGCATACCATAGGCATTGTCAAAATTATATTTGTTTCATATAAGAAAAGAACTTATAGTTTTGACTTACTGAAATAATACCATCAATTTTTCAGTATATACAAATGAAATGAATAAGGGATATAGCATCAACCACAATAGTGCATTGAGTTGACTGATTTGGAACTATCAAACTCTTACTATTTAGCATTTATCATGAGCTGAAAGCAGAATTTTGACTTTGAAAAGGGGCATTGACAAATTGGTTGAAAGAAGTTGACGTGCAATTTTTTCAAATCATCAGGACAAAAAAATATTACATTAATGATCAAAGGGAAAGATAAAGAACTTGGAACATGACTGACAAAGTTATCCAACTTTGACTCTTAGTCAAACACTTTAGATAAACTCGTACATTTGCTCACTGAATCACTCCCACTGAAATTACACACAACAAGATTAGATTTAACCAAAATATATAGACACAAGCACTAGAATCACTGAACCCAAAAACAATATAAACTCACAACTAAATATTGGTTCCACTAGAATCCACTTTCCCGTCAAATTTTGTTCCTCTATGAATTGACTAAATTTTATGAATAGAGAAATATAACCAAAATTTGAAAAGCAAAAGTCAAATATCAATATTCGATCTCTAGTTCCTACTCAATTCTTTTAAAATAATCAGTATCACACTTCTGATTTCACCCCATCTGTAGGGAACATCAGATTCACATTCTCATTCTCATTCAATCACTTCCTTCTTTATCTATCCACACGAAACTCAATCACAGAGGAGTAAAACATTGTAATAATTGACATCAACAAACACTCCGATTTCAGAAACTACCATAGAAAAAAATAGGAAAAGTAAAGTCCGACGAAGAGGAATTCTCACTTGTCCTTGGAGAAGGAGGTTGAGGAGATTAAAATATATTTTGTGATCACAAATTGACTAGGTTAACAAAGGAGATGCTTCGGTGCATAAGGGTTTAAAGTTTTCGTCGTTTGAGAGGAAAAAGTGAAGATGGTACTAAATTATCGAAGGATTCAAAAAAATTTATTGTTTGAGAAGAGAAAGTGAAATAGGTTAAAACACTTACTATGTCAGTTGAAAAAAAAATGACAGTAAAAATTTATTATTACGATTTTATCCTGAACAGACATAATGAATACTTACTATGTCAGTTTTAATTTTAACCCTCATAATAAACTTCATGATTTTACTAAAATGTCATTGCACCACTTTTATGACGGGCACATTGCACCCGTCATCATAAGTCATTATTGTCTCTTCTTTTTCCACTAGTGACATACAAGGGTAAACTATTGAAATAAATTTCTAACATGAGAAAGTGTATATAAAAGGAAACAATTCTAATAACAATCTAATTTCAATCACACCAATATACAAAACCCACATATACCACACATGGATCTAAAGAGTAATTAAGAATTTACTCTATTTAAAAATCTGATCAAATTATAATGATTCTTGATTCCTCGAATAATGTGAAGTGCGATCAGATCTTGAAAGAAATAAAGTATCAAGGGGATGAAATTATAAAAATGTTAGAGGGGGAGAAAATGTTATTGTTAAAGGGTGAAAGAGAGAAAAAAAATGAAAATAGAAAAAAAGTGAGGGATAGGCGTAACATTACCGTTGTGTTTGCTTCAACCAATTTACTGTAGACGACAACTTAAATGCGGGATCAACAACTGTTTGGTTTAGCGGATGTCCATCGAAATAGAAGTGAGTAAAAACGGGATTGTTACACAACACTGCCTCCCTCAAATGTTGGGAAAGAAACATAAAAACACGTAAGCAAGTGAGGAAAAGGAATCAAGAACTCTGAACACTATGATTAAACATAAAATTCAAAGCTCAGATATCTTGCCATTTCTTAATTTAGTTCCTATACATAAAAACTTGTTCTCTTCAAATTATCATATTATCTGTGTGTTTTAAATTTCTTTATTATAATATAATCGATTATATAATATAATATAATATAATTTAGTATGACTATGAATATCTAAATATTATTTATTCTATTTTTTTATATTGATAATGTCAAATAATTTATATATTTTTTAAACTCATGAGATATTCAATGGTGAGAATTATATTTTAATCCAAACAATATTTAAGAGTTACATAAAAGTATAAGGATGATGAACTTGAATATCAATATACATATTAACAAAAATCATAAAGATCATGAACTTGAATTATGTACATATTAACAAAATTCACGAAAAAATTGACTAGCTAAAAACATAAATTTTATGACTTTTGAGACTTTTTCCAATTGTAGATATTGGAATCAAGTTATTATTTTATGAGATATTAGTTTAATACTAGTTTTTAACATACTCTATGTATTTGTAGTTTATTATGTTAGAATTAGAGGGCTAAACAAGAGGGAGGTAAATTGTTTATGAAAGATTTTCACAAAGATAGAAGATAGAGTGAAAAGCTATGAATAATCAATCAATTGAAAATTCGGTTCAACCAATAAAAAAATTGTTTTAAGTTTGATTCCAGCAAACCAACCAATTGTTTTCACAAAATAACTTGTTGTTTATACCAGCAGAATTGAAAAAAAATGTTAAAATAGTTTATGAGTGTAAGGATAGAGAGAATCACACAAGATGCTTATATTGGTTCACTCTTAACCAAGAGCTACATCTAGTCCTCAGCTAACCACTGAGAATTCACTATGTAATCAATCCTAGATACAAAACACACACCAAGAGTGATGATCTTGAACTCTTCAAGAACACACCACTCTATGGCAAACAACACAGTTTCCAGAAACACCTTCTGACATTGCCTTACACAAGAACACACAGAAATACAATGTTCAAGGAAGAAGGGAATAAAATACGACTGGGTAAATCAAAGTTTAAAGTTCAGAAATACAAAACCCAATCCTATTCCTTGAGATGATCAAAAGCTTTTGAAATCTTGAAAATTGTTTTTAATAAACTCTCTTTCTTAGTTATTGTTATAGAGCGTTAAACAACCTTTTTCAATCACATGGTCAAAGCAGTTAAATAAAAAACCAAAAGTTGTTGAAATCATTTCAAACAAATTAAAACCACTTACCAAAATTCTATTAAGGTTTTCACAAAAACAACCAGTTGATTTATCGAAACAAACGGTTGAATCTGTTTGACAGCAAAGCCAAAACAAAGCTAAGCTTTTCAAATCATTATCATTTTTAAAACCACAAAGTGTCAAACAACCAGTTGATTCGATATTTCAACATGTTGAAATTTCACACCCTTTTAGAAAACCATATTTTCAAAATGGTAAAGATTCAATTGACATTCGATCATCTTAAAAAGTGAATTAACAAGTTTCAAACAACTAAACAACACACACATCAACAAGGTATTGAACCTTTCCACTTCGATTTGGAGACATCAAAGCACCTTGTTCAATATACTATGTTTAATATTCGTTAAGAACGTGTTTTATGGATCAGTTTTGCTTTAACTTATTAAAATTTACTATATTTCTAAAATATTCTTAGCTCTTTTAGAATTATGCAAATAATTGAAATATATAAGTTTTTTTGACAATTTTTCATGTTTTCACAATGTGACATAATTCATTCCTGAAGTCGATTATTACATACTACAAGAAATAATGTTTTAAAGCAATTAAAATTCACAAATAAATAAATCATATTTATTTTTCAATTATTTTTAATTAAAAGAGTAAATTTGTAATCTTATTTTTTATGAATTAAAAAATACAATATTAATCACATCCATCAAATTATTCACAAACTTTCATAAATTTTGAGTTCACTTTTCCTTCTATTTAGTTCAATCAAAACAACCTCACTTCTCCAACATTTTTTTCTTAAATCAATCATTTTTTACTCTTTTTTTCTTATATCAATATTTTTTACTCTCTCAATTTCTCTCCATAAAGCATAAAACTAATAATATTAATGAAGATTATTATTATTATTATTGTTATTATTATGTTAATTATTTGAATTTAAATTAATAAATTACATAATACTATTTTCTTTTTAAGTTGTGTTTAACAAATAATTCTTTACTTATTTCCTTAAAACTTTAATTTGAAAATCGGAGCTTGTTTAATAAAAAACAAATGAATTTAAAAATTAAATTTTAAAGTTTCAATGAATTAAACAGATCATTTTATTAAATAATTTTTGTGAGTTTTTAATTTATCAAATATTTAATATTTATTTTCTTGTAACTCATAGTATATTATATTATATTTAATAAAAATGAAAAAATTATAATATAATATAACATTAAAATAAAATAAAAATTGATCCTCAGGTAAAAAAAAATATGATTCTTAATTAATGTCATAAATATTAATTAAATTAAGAATCATATTAATTTAATTAAATACCTTTTTATTTTAAGATTATATTGTATTATAAATTTGGTTATCTATGAACACTACCACAAACTTATCAAGAAAAGGTCTGAGTATCTGATTCATATAATCCATGAAGATAGCTGGAGCATTGGTTACACCAAATGGCATAACCAGAAATTCATGGTGACCATACCTTGATCTAAAAGCAGTCTTCTGAACATCTTCCGCTTTCACTAAAATTTGATGATAACCTGAGGGCGGATCTATTTTAGAAAAGACAACTGCCCCATGCAACTAATCCATCAGATCGTCAATTCTAGGAAGATGATATTTATTCTTTATTGTTAACTTGTTTAATTGTCTGTAATATATGCATATACGTGACGAACCATCTTTCTTCTTCACTAATAGCATTGGAGATCCCCATGGAGAAACATTAGGTCGAATGAATTATTTCTCTAATAAGTCTTCTAGTTATTTCTTCAATTCAGCTAACTCCACTAGTGCCATTCGATATGGAGAAATTGGCACAGGGTCTGCTCCAGGAATCAAGTCTATTGCAAACTCTATTTCTCTTTTAGGTGGAAGTCCAGGAATCTCATCAGGAAATACATCCATAAACTCTTAAACTACAAACATAGCTTTATGTACTTTATTAGTAAATATAGAACAAGTCAAGAGCACAAAACATTTTGTACCTTCTTGTATCTCTCTCTTAAACTGCTGAGCTGAGATAACCTGCATTCCTTTTAATTTAGGGAAAATTAACTTCTTTTGACCACAATCTATAATATAAGGATATGATTAGTAGACAACCAATCAATTCCCAATATAACCTCCAAATCTTTTAGAGGTATACAAATCATGTTGATCTTGTATCTCTGCCCATCTATAATTATTGGACACTCACCACACATGGAATAAGTTATTATAATACCTTTTGTTGTGTAGATACCACCAACTCAATTTCTAATTCTTGGACTGGCAACTTAAGTTTCTTAGCACAATCAAAAGATATAAAAGAATGGGTTGCCCAGAATCAACCAATACAGATAATTGTGTTCTAAAGATAGAACAAATACCTCTAACAAGGTTATCAGATTGTGAAGCCTCAACTCCACTAATGGCCAAAACTTTGTTTGTTGCTCTAGGCTTTTGATTACTATTTTGTTGTACTTCTGCACTCTGACAGAATTTGGAGCTCCCAATTGGACACAACAGTCTTCTATTGTATGACCATACCTGTGACATCTATCACATGTCACATTTGACACTGAATGAGGGCAAAATCTAACAACATGGGGCCCACTGCATCTAAAACATTTGAAACTAGGTGGTGATTGAGAACTGGGTCTTCCACTACTATAAGATTGAGGTTTGAAATAAGGTTTCTTTCTATCTTCATATTTAGTCATACTTTTAGAAGGTCTTCCCACTTGAGGCTTAGCAAGTCTACTCCTACTTTTCAAACTCTCCACTTCTTTTGCTTTCTCCACTAGAGTAGGGAAATCGCTAATGGACATAGAAATCACCACTTCTTTAAGTTCTTGCAACCCAAACTCAAATTCACTACATCTTCAAGCCTCAGTCATGGTCTGGGTGTAGAATCTAGCTAGGTGTTTGAACCTAGTAGCATATTCAGTGACTAAAAGATTTCCTTGTTTCAACATGAATTCAATTTCTTTTGCACATATGACACTATCAGGAAAATACTCCTCCAGGAATCTTACTTTGAAGTTCTCCCAAGTGGCATCATCTCCTCCGTCTTCCATCATTTACTTCATGCCTATCCACCAGAATTAAGCTTCTCCAGTTAGTACATAAAGGGCATAGGATAACCTTCTCTCTTCAGGGCATTGAGTAGCTTCAAAGATTCTTTCTATGTCTCTCACCCACTAGTCTGCTTCATCTGGATTTACCTTTCCATTAAATTTGGGTGGATTGTCTTTAGAAAATCCTCCAGAATAAAGGTATGGGGTTGTTGATGAAACTGAGATGTTTCTGCTGCAAATCTTGTTGTTTCTAATTGATGAAGGGCGGTCTGATGTTGTTGTGCCATAGTAGCACTCTGTTGTTGCAAGGTTGTTGCCATCATCTCTATTGCCCGAGTTATGTTGGGCATATCTACTGGTGGAGGAGGAGTAGGTGGTCTACGTGTCATCTTCTAAGCACATCAAGAAATGGATTAGAAATTACTAAAAATTTCCAACTACATCTTTAAGACAAATTAACTTCAAAGAAATAATCACACGAAACAGGTAAAAACCAATCAAAACTTATCTCTAAAATGTACTTTAGCTACTTAGAATTAAGATAGAAAAGAATCTTGATCTAGTCATGAGTGTGCACCTCACCACTCTATCAAGATTCTTTTCATTCTTAATACTTTCACCTTTATTCATAGCAACTAATTTGACTCCAGCACAAACAAAATTTCAAGAAAACAACTTTGTTAAACATCCTATTCATAGCAACTTTTAGCTAAGTCTTGAAGCTAAACTTAAACAAAAATCTACACGCAGGAGAAACACAATAAACCCACTACCATCAGGTTATCCTAAGGATGAACTACTCTGATACCATTAAATGTAACACCCCATAAAATAAACATCTAACTATTACAATACATGTTCTACATATTTCTATACAAGCTTATACTTTTTCAAAACTTTCCTAATACATGATTAGGACATATAGAAATACAAATATTTGCAATATAAGTTTCAAAATCAACACCCTAAAGCTCTTCATACCCTTCGACACTTGTAAGATCATCTGCTTGTGTACATAGTACAATCATCGCAGTTCAAACACAACAAGAAAAGCAATGGTAAGCTAGTGAAAATAGAATTTTATAATATACACAATTAAATCAAAAGAGAAAACCAAATTACATGATCAATTTCTCAAATTATTCAATCTTCTTCGAATCTCGAGAATTAAGCAATCACATAGATCTCACATGGATCTACACATCTAGGATATTCAACAAACAAAATAACATTTGACGCCTTCTGAAAGACCCGTATTAAGTAAGTCCTACCAAAGACTAACACTTGATCCAAAGATTGCCAGCGAATCCAACAAAAAGGATTAGGGTAAGTTCAATACAACCCAAGTCGTGCATCTCATATGTCACGGTGTGCATGAACTCCCCCATCAGCTTCTCACCACCTGATATCTTAGTTTATGTCACTTAGATCATCATTGAAGCTCGAAAATCTCTGTTACCATTAAGGCATCAATACTTAATACACATACAAACATAAGTCCATACATTATCCAAAATGTATGAATTGAATTTCACACATTTCATTATACAATATCATTCAAAACGTGATCCACAACATTCAAAAGTCTGTTTAACACAAAAAAACAACACTTAAATATTAAACCATCAAAATATAATATTTCTACAAGTTTAATAATATATAAACAAACAACATAATATATAAACACACAACATCCTTGCAAGAGAAATTGAATACTGAGACCACGTCCCCTCCACATCCAGATCTTCTAACCTAGGGTGCTATTAAAAAATAAATTTAGCTTCCATTACCTTAATTGCTTGCTTTCCAAGCAACTTCTACAATTTTATTCCCCACAGTCTGGATAAACTTCAAGATTTATGGGCCTAATACAAGTTATCCAAACAGAACAAAAATTCAGTATATAGTAAAATAAGTTGAGAGGATTAAACTTTTCAACTGACCCACCAAGATTAATGACTAAATCCTAACAAAAAATAGAGAAAAACGGATCTTTAGAGAAAAAATGAACTTACTCTGTTTGAAAATATGATCAGGTAGAAATGTTCCTTACTCGCCAGCTACAACAACAACGTGGTCCGATCAGATTCTAAAATAGATGAAGATTGGGAGAGCAAATTAAGAGAGAAGGGAGAGAAGAGAATATGGAGAGAAAAGAAAGAAAAAAACCCGTGGTGGGGGGCGGCTTCTCTACACCTTTATTCTTTTTTTTTAACGTTATTATAATTATTATCATTATTATTATCCTTATTTTACTCTTACATTAATGACTAGTAAATTTTTCAATAAATTTTCTATTTATTTCTTTAACTCTGCTAATTTAGGTTGCGTCACTTGGTATGGTTTCTAAACTCCTCCTAGAATAAGATTTATTGTAAACTCTATCTCTATTCGGTGGAAGTCCTAAAATATCCTCCAAAAAATAAAGCCCCAAATTATAAATATATCCTTTTGTGTTTTATCCACATCTGTGGCACAAACTAAAAGCATGAAACATTTTACATTTAAGATAAATTGCATTCTCTCTTATTCAACATAAATTCCATTTGATTTTAAATCTTACACTTCAAAAATGTGAAATGTGAGGAAAGGAATCAAGAACTCTTATTAAACATAAAATTCAAATTCCACATATCTTGTGAATTCTCAATTTAGTTCCTATACATAAAAACTTACAAAATGGTCCGTGTATTTTAAATTTCTTTCTTATAATCGATTATTTATATATAATTGATTATATAATATAATATAATTATGGATATCTAAATATTATTTATTTTTTATATCGATAATGTCAAATAATTTATATATTTTTAAACTCAGATATTTAATAATAGAGAACTATATTTTAATTCAGATAATATTTAAGAGTTACACAAAAGTATAAGGATCGTAAACTTGAATATCAATGTACATATTAACAAAATTCACAAAAACATTTACGAGTTGAAAACATAAATTTTATGATTTGTGCGACTTTTATAAATTATAGATATTTGATTCTAGTTATTATTTTTTAGATATTATTTTAATATTAGTTTTTATTATCGTATTATATTATAGTGTATTCTGTTTAATATTAGTTAAGAATGTATTTTATAAATTAATTTTGATTTAACTTATTAAAATTTACGATATTTCTAAATTTTTCTGACATCTTTTAGAACTATGCAATTAAATTTTTTTTTTATTTTTAATTGAAATATATAAGTTTTTTTTGATAATTTGATATAATTATTTTTTCCCAAAATTAATTGTTACATAAAAAAAACAATATTTTAATTATAAACAACTAAAATTTACATATAAATAAATTATATTTATTTTTAATTATTTTTAAAAACAAAAGTAAATTTTTAATTTTATTTTTTTTATTAATTAAAAAATATAATTTTAATTGCATTCATCAAATTATTGACAAATTTTCATAAATATTCGGTTAATTTTTTCTTCTATTTACACCAATCCAAATAATTTCACTTTTCCAACACTTTTCTTTTAAATCAATATTTTTTACTATGTCAATTTCTCTCCCTAAAGCATAAAACTAATAATATTAACGAAAAATATTATTATTGTTATTTTTAAGTTAGTTATTTGAATTTAAATTAATAAATTACATAATATTAATTTTTTTTTAAAAATAAATTGTATTTAAAAAATAATTCTTGACTTATTTCCTGAAAACTTTAATCTGAAAATCGGAACCTTGTTTAGTAAAATCAAATGAGTTTAGGATTTTTTCAAAGTGAACCTTTTCTTTGGTATAATAGGCTTCCACCTTGTCTGTTCTTATAATTCTTTATGAATAGGTATAGTCTACCTATGTATCGCTTTTGTTAACATATGGGTTTTGGTCTAGTCCCCCCGTATTTTTGTATTTTTTTTTCCTTTTTTCTTTTTTCTTTTGTTTAATAATATTTTTTTCATGTGATGGTGAATGACTGTTGTTACTTGAGGTGTCAGCCTAGTTGAGATCTTAAGTGGCATAGTGATACCTAACATGAAAGCTTTTATTTAAAAAAAAAAATTTAAACTTTCAAATTAAAAATATCATTTTATTAAATAATTTTGTGAGTTTTTAATTTATCAAATATTTAATATTTATTTTCTTGTAACTCATATTATATTATATTATATTTAATACAAAATGCAAAAATTATAATATAATATAACATTAAAAAAAAACTGATCCTCAGGTCAACAAAATAACATGATTCTTAATTAATGTCATAAATATTAATTAAATTAAGAATCATATTAATTTTATTAAATACTTTCTTATTATAATATTATATTGTAATATAATATAGAATAGAAAATATTGAATAATTCCAAATGAGTAATAATCCTAGTGGCCTTTATATATAATGAGTGGGATATCAAACATTATTCATCTGAGAAGGAAAACAAATCAAAACAGAAAAATAAAATTCTCTAGAAATGGCTTCTCGCTTTTTTCATCATTTTCTTTTCAGTGTTTTGTTCGTTGCTCTGGTTATGAGTGCAGCAGGAGGTAATTGGAATTTTATGGTGAAATTTGGTATATGGTGAGATTTCTTGGAATTTTATGGTGAAATTTGATATAATTTAATGGTGATATAAATGCAGAAGGAGATTCAGAAGCAACATCAGATACTAATGCAATATCACTAGCGAACTGCATAGATATTTGCTATCCAGGTTGCAATGACGCTTGCTTAGGAAGGGGCTTTAAAGAAGGTGTTTGTTTCCAGAATGGATTTAGATATCAGTGTTGTTGCCAGTAATTATTTTATACATAAATAATAGGTTCAAAACTTGTACCAGATTATAATTAAGTTTAATAAAATCTGTGTTTCAATTAAGCTTTTTTAATATTTATTTATTTATATATTTTTTATTTATATAATGTAATTATTAGTGTAAGAAATTATAATTAGTATTTAGACGATTTTTTGTTATTTAATATATAAACTTATTTATTTCATTAACATACTTATTTCTTGTTATTAATATTCTTTTTAAAAGGACTTATTGTTTCAAAACACAACTACGTATTTTTATTATGAATTATTTTATTTCATTGAACCACTTAAAAGGATTAATACAATGATATAAGATGAACTTATAAGAAAAAGATAGAAATAAGTTTAAGTCAATATGAAAAGATTAAATTAGTTTCTATTATTAATTACATAATAGTTTAAAAATAACTAACAATATAAAATAAAGTTAAATAATGTAATATAATTAAATACATTAATTAATATTTAATTAGTATATTAAATTAAAATAAATAATTTTGAAAATTTTATTGAAAAAGTTGATTGTGCAGAATAAGTCAGAAAGGTAGTTTTGTCCAAATTCTTTATTGGTCATAGGGACGGCAATGCGGGATAGACGAAGCGGACTGATCCGTACTCACTACCAAAAAGCGTGGGATGAGCTTAATAATCTAGCCAGTAATTCCATTTCGGCTCGCCACGTATAACTTGCAGCACGTGCGGGCCAACAGTGGTCTGCTAGTCCACATAAATAAATAAAAAATATTTTATTTTTTCTAGAAAAAAACATACATATCCACTCATTATTGTAATGTGACCTTTATTTTATTTTATTTAAAAAATTGAATTTAATGTACTAGAAAAAAAAATTTATTTTAATCATCTAAAGGGGTTAATATTAAGAGTGAAAATTTAATTTTAAGTAAAGTCTTATATTTAAAATTTGTTAATAAAAAATAATATAAAAAAAGAGATTTCAATAAGATATTCTATTAAAAAAATAGTCATCTTCTTTCAAATATTTTGGAGCAAAACTTTGTTAAGATACTCTAATACATTTAGATACATGTATAGGAAAATTAGATGCAAAACATAACTTTAATTATTTTTAATTTAAGCCTTCTAACAACACTCATACTTGAATTCATATTTTTATCTTAATTGAATGTATTGAAACAGTGATAAAATTTTAATTTTTCAGCAACAAAAATAGGTTTTTTATGACTAATAAATTTAAAAAAAAAATCCTTATGTGAACTGGTCCGCAAAGACTCAGTGAAATGAGTCTACACTCCTTACGCGGGGCATGCCAATCTGGTTCGCATTTTACGGACCAAACGCAAAATGAGCTAGCCCACATTGTCACCTTGATCATAGAAATGAGGACGAAACGAACATATGTGCAGTGGGTAAACAACATATTATTATTTATTATATTTATTAATTATAATAATTTGGTTTGCTTAATTTAACAATGTCATTAATGAATTTTTTTTTCAAAAAATTAATAAGCGTAAAAAGTACATAATAAAACAAATTTAAAATCACACAATTTGTGTCCCATAAATATTATATATATATATATATATTATTTTAATGATTTATTCTTATGTGTAGAAACAATATTTTTTTAAAATATTTTTTTTAATCTTTTTTTACATATTTATATTTATATATGTGTGTTGTATATATTTAAGTTTATATTTTTCAATTACTTTAAATTTTATACACACATTCTAATGGATAATTAATAAGGGTGACAAAACGATTAGCCTAATCCATTTTAAACTGACTTACCATTGATCTTCCGAAAACAGTATAAGGCAGGTTGGTCCGTCAAGGTTATACGGGCTGAAATTGTTAATCTGTCCCATGTAGGGTGGGTTATTGGGCTGACCCCCCACTTTTTAAGAAATATTTCAAATTTTGTCTTTCTTTGTAATTTTTTTGCTTTGGATCTATTTATATGGTTGTAGTAATTGATATCACATTTTGGACAATAAAGATGTAAGGAAGAGCAATGAAATTGAATCAAACATTAATATTTTAAACAAAGAAGGTTTAATGTCTAACAAAATAAAGTAAATATCAACAATATTTTAATAAATCAAATGGTGTATAAAAAATTAATGTAAATAAAGTTTTATATAAAACATTGACCACCACCAATTTTAATTTCAAACGCATGAGATTTCTCTTTAAAAGTGACAAAAAATAAAGAAGAACGGGCTAGCAGGTTGGTCTGATGGGCTCGAACCACTTTGTCATCTCTAGTATTTAATGTTTAGAGGTTTTTTTTTTATTTTATCTCAGTTAGTTTAATGACTTTTTCTTTCATTTTTCTTTTATACAATTTCTTTTTAGTTCACCTAATATATATTTCAACTATTTCATATTAAAAATGAATTCATCTTTCATAAATTTAATTCATTTCGTGCATGACAAGGCACCACATACTAATTTGAAACCTGTTCTCGCCAACTGATCTGGATCGGGTCTTGGTGGTGGATTCTAAGCCAACTTTGTTTTTTGCTATTGCTGTTTTGAGATGCTTGAAATCCGGAGAGGGGAGCTCCACCTATTAACAAGACTACAACGATCAAGTCAGTGAAAGCATATAATTATGAGTATAGCGAGTAGTGTATGGAATGACCCTTCCCTTTGTTCAGGGTCTCAAGACCCTTTAATAGTGCTCGTAGATCCTCCGTTTAGGAGGTAACAACCGTAAAGATATTTTGTTAATATATCCCATTTATTTTAGGGGTGTTGGTAGAGCATTATCTCTGACGGTTTATTTTCATCGAAATTAGAGTAAATATATGTGCCTAACAAATTTGGTTTTTTATTTAGTTGTTTTAATATATTTTGCTAGCCATTTGGACCAACTTCTCAATAAATCATTGGGCTTGCTATTGTTTAGACCGAGTTAAATATTTGCCTTTTTAGACTAGGCAAGCCAGAGTAGTATGCTTAAGTGCTCGGGTTAGGCCCCGAGCACGTCCAACTAGTACATAGCCCACAACCTCAAGCTAACCAAGACGAGGCGAAGAGGTTTAATTGTATAGTAGATACATTATTGGATTAGCCCGACCCTTAAGGTTCTGCTAAAACGATATATTGAAGACAACATGACCGAGTTAGTCCGACCTTAGGGTTTGGCTAAACGATATGTATAGTAGATACATTACCATATTAGCCATTCCCTTAAGGTTCTGCTAAAACGATATGTTGAAGACGATGTCATCGAGTTAGTCTGACCTTAGGGTTCGACTAAACGATGTATATAGTAGATTTTCCGAAAAACATTTATTCAAGGGCGACCTCATTAAAAGACCCCCTATAAGGGAAAAAGAGTGTAACCAAATGAAACAAGGAACCGTTAAAATGTCTGAAAACACATTAGAAATAAATTTCTTAACTGTAATAGAACTTGAGGTTTGCCGCATTCCACATTCGTGAGATGTTTCCACCGTCTAGAGTTTCCAGCCGATAAGCTTCGTCGCCCAACACTTCTATGATCCTGTATAGTATAAAAGTTGGTGTTGTATTGCCTTTTACTGTCGAGCAACGATGGGACATAATCATTTTTCATTCTTGACACATGAGTTATGGAAAATTTGTCAAAGTGTTTGATCTTTGTTGAATGTATCTCCTCTTTTTTCTTTTTCCAAAGATTTAAAATTGAATTATACACTATGAATATGTTTACTAGAACAATGATTGTAGACCGTGAACTAGTACACCAGGTAAGTTCCAGGAAAGAGAGGTGGGTCACCAACTGACGCGCTTAAATACCAAGTATTTCCTTTCCAGAACATTCCTAGACATGTACTTTTACACTACTATGCTCTATATCCAGTATAAGAATAATTTCTCTCATGTGAGAGATCATGATAATAATGATGATGAAGCGACATCTCAGTTTCTACTGAACAACGATTGTAGAATGTGATCTAGTACACCAAGTAAATGGACGCGCTTAAATACCAAATCTTTTCTTGCCACACCTTTCCTAGACATGTACTTTTACACTACTGCGATCTATATCCAGTAACAAGAATAATTTCTCTCATGTGTGAGATCATCATAATAGTGATGATAATAATATCACAACAGATTTAAGTGATAATAATAATTTATATTATCTTTGGCATAACATGATTAGGGTTGGCAGTGTGGGGTGGACCATGTGGCTAGCTCGCGACCCATTACTAAAAAGTACGGGACGAACTCACTAATCTAGCCTGTTAACCCACTTTGGCCCGCCATGCATAACGTGCAGCCCGCATGGGCCAACAACGAGGTAGGTTGGCCCGTTGGTCCAGATAAATAAAAAATTAATTATTATTTTTTGTAAAAAAAAAATCATATCCCATTCACTCATTATTTAAAAAAAATGTACTAAAAAAATGAATGTTTAATTTTAATCATCTAAAGGAATTAGTAGTAATAGTGACACTGGATTTAGTTTTAAGTAAAATCTTATATTTAAAATTTGTTAATAAAAAATAATATTAGAAAGAGATTTCAATAGCATAGTTAAAAAATTAGTCATCTTCATTAAAATATTTTGTACCAAAACTTTGATAAGATACTCTTATACATTTACATACATATAAAGAAAAATGTAGATGCAAAGCAAAACATTAATTATTTTTAATCAAACCTTCTAATAACCCTCATACTTGAATTTATAATTTTATCTTAATTAAATGAATTCAAACACATATAAAAATAATAATTTTTCAGTAATAGAAACAATTTTTTTTATAACTAATAAAATCTTAATTTTTGAAAAAGAAATCTCTTATCCAGGCTAGACCGCAAGCTCGCGGGTTACGTCCTATAAAAGGCGGGTCATTGAATTGAGTCTACACTCCTAACGCGTGGCGAGCTGACCCGACCCCCATTTAACATGACAAGCGCTAGGCGAGCCTATGTGGAATGGGTCAGCCCGCATTGCCACCCTTAAACATAATACAAAATTTAAATATATCTATAATTTTTGGAAGAATATGGTAACAAATTTAAAATATCACAACGGATTTAAATGATAATGATCATTTATGTTATCTTCAAAATAATGTGATAAAAGATTTAAATATATATATTATTTTCATAATAATAAGATAACACATTTAAATAATAACAGTTATATTTGTTATCTTCACAATAGATTTAAATGATAATAATATTTTTGTTATATTCAGAATAACATGATAACAAATTTAAATATATTTGTGATTTTTAGAATAATATTTTAACAAATTTAAAATATCACACCAGATTTAAATTATAATAATCATTTATGTTATCTTTAGAATAATATGATATCAGATTTAAATATATATGTTAATTTCGTAATAATATGATAGCAAATTTAAATCATAACAATTATATTTTATTATGTTCAAAATAATATCACAAAAGATTTAAATGATAATAATCATTTGTGTTATATTCAAACACATATTAAGCTGAAGTAAAAATGAAGGGAGCGGGGAGCAGCAGAGAGTGGGGAGTTGACGGGAGGCAGGGTCGAAAGAGGTCTCACCAGAAACCACCTCTCCAACCTAGTAACTTTAGCAACTCTACAATGTTTTTCTTTTCAAATTTCCCCAACAGGTTTGGAGTGAAAGACATGCTCAAAATCTTCCAAAGGTGGGCAAGGGTGAAAGATGCTTTTATCTCTCGAAGGCTTAACAAGTGGGGCAAAAGATTTTGGTTTGTGAGGTTGTTCGATGTGAAGAATGTGGGAAATCTAGAGCGGGAACTTGACCAAATATACATTGGGAGTCGAAAGCTTTTTGTGAACCTACCGAAGTACCATCGAGTGGATATGTCAAGGGAGGAAGGAAGGACCAGAAGCTCGGTGGGCACGGGGAGGCGTGAGCAGGGGGTGAAGGAGCGGGTTGAAATGGAGGTAAGTAAGTCATACAAAGGAAAGGAGGTATGGGTGGAGAAGGGGGGAAATCTTTTGTTGATGCAGTTAGAGGACAGGAAAGGTGGGAATGGAAGGAATCAATCCTTACCACAAAGCAACAGTCCCTGCCGTGGATGGAGGGAAGTATGATAGGGCGTTATAGTGATGAGATGGACTTCGAACAGTTGGGAGACGAATTCGTTAGAGGGGGAATGAGCATGGTCAGAGTAAGAGCGATGGGGGACAACTTTGCTCTTTTAACGTCAAGAGGGGGGAGAAGATGGAGGAGTTGATAAACTTAAACAGAGAATGGTTTGATAGTATCTTTGTTAGGATTCAGCCATGGTCAGCAACATTCACGGTGAGCCATAGAGCGGTTTGGGTAAGGTGTTTTGGCCTGCCAATATCCCTATGGAACAGAGAGTGTTTCGCTAGAGTGGTTGGAGACATAGCTACGCTGATTGATATTGACGATGCCACGTTGATGTGGGAAAACCTTGAGTTTGCACGTCTGAAAGTGGGAATTGAGAATAATCGGTTCATAAGGGTGGCAAGGAAGATTAGGATCAATGATCAAAACATAAGGGTTTCTCTTGAGGAGGAACACCCAATGGCAGTAGCAGGCCCATGCAAAGTCTCACATTGCAACTTTGACTCGTCGGACAGTGTCACCTCAACCCAAACCTATGTGGAGGAATCGGCTTTTTCGGTGAAAAGTGATGAGGAGGAGGGAGTTAGAAGGACCATAGAAGAGAGTCAGCCGAAGGGGAAGGTGGTTGGAGGTGGAGAGAAGGAAGGAGGTCAGGCGCAGCGATTGGATGATCGTTTAGGGGAGCTCTCTGCAGAGACCAATACGTGTCAGGGAAAAGGTGTTTATTCTTTCACTAATGAGGATAGTCAAAAGCAAAAGTCATTTGAGGAACCTATTTTTTACAACGCTGCAGTTCAGGCCTGTGAGCGTTCACACATTAGCTATCTTGCACATGCTGAGCTGGCTAGATTAGTAGTGGATATGGAAAGCATGTACACTTAGAACATGTACATGCTAGGTTTGGGCCAGGGTAGGAAGGTAGCCCAAGAAGAAGTGGTGCAGACGGGTATGGGAGTGGGCTTTTCCGGGTCAGGGCTTGGTTTTTCTCTACTGGGTCATGGGTCTGAGCGTGAGACGAGAATTGGGAAGGAAGGAAGACAGGGGGGAGCACGAGGAGAGGAAACGTTTTCTATACAGGAACAGCGGAGCAATTTGAATGTTGTGAAGGATGTTATATATCTGGAGTTGGTTAGTGAGTCGAAGAAGAAGCCGTTGGAGCAAGAAGGGGCGCAAGATGGCAACACCACTTCCGAAACCCAGGACGATGTTATTGGGGTCAGAAATCATCACAGTAGAAGTGAGCAGTTGTTGGGGGGTGGAGAAGGCGATGGGCATGCGGGAAGGGGTGTTATAACCAATCAGCGTCGGAGGAAAATCAAAGGCCTCGTCGATTTGGAAGGCTCTATGTCACACCCAAGGCGATCGGTTAGAATTAGAAACAAATGCCCGCAGAGTGCCTTCTCTTCTCATTCTAGACAAGGTATGCCTGCAGTTTCTCTTTCTGATGGAGATATTGATAACTGTAATCTAAGGTTGCGTGAGTCTGACTCGCCAGAGGAACCTGTTAAGTTGAGGGAGATTAGTAGGAGAGTAGGGATAAGGTGCCGAAAAGACGAACATGAGGTTCTTCAGGAGTATTCGTATCTGGAGGAAAGGGATGTGAAGACCATGAGATGTGCTGAGGAAGGGAAGAAGGGAGGTCTCTTATGATTATTGTCAACTTGAACATAAAAGGTCTAGGGGGTGGTACCAAGTCAAGGTACATGAGGCATATAATAGGAATGGAGGAGGCGGACTTTGTATGTATACAAGAAACAAAGGCTAAGGAAATCTCGGATGCTAGGTGCTTCTCTTTGTGGGGTGAGAATAACGTAGGTTGGATACACAATAAAGGGGAGGAGGGGAGTGGAAGCCTTTTATCCCTGTGGCACAAAGAAGGCTTTAGTTATGAATATCACTTGATGGGGAAAGGTTTTATTGTGGTTGTTGGTCAACATGTAAAATCGTCCGTTAGGTGTGTTGTGGCCAATATTTACTCCCCCTGTGCTTTGAACGCAAAGAGGACTCTGTGGGAGGAGCTCTCCAATGTTAAAGCGGCGTCACAAGAACCAATCTGGTGTTGTTGTGGTGACTTCAATGTTGTGAGAAGCAGATCTGAAAGGAAAGAGAGATATTTGGTTTTAATAGCTTCATTGAATCCATGTCATTGTTAGACTTACCTTTGGTTGGCAAGAATTACACGTGGTTTAGACCGGATGGAACAACTAAAAGTAGAATAGATAGAGGGCTAGTCACCGAAGAATGGCTATTGAAGTGGCCCATGAGCAAACAATATGTTCTTCGAAGGGAAGTATCTGATCATTGTGCTCTAGTGATAAAATCTGTGGAGAAGGATTGGGGTCCTAAACCCTTTAGATCGATTGACGCTTGGTTTCTGGAGAGGGGATTCAACACCATGGTTAAGGATAAATGGAAATCCTTCTCAGTCCAGGGGAACAAAATAACAAGATTTAAAGAGAAAATGAAATTGCTCAAGTCTGATTTGAAAGTGTGGAACAGGAGGTATTTGGTAATCTTCATACTAGTAAGAGTAGGATTCTACAGGAACTGGAGGATCTAGACAGTAGAGACTGTAATGGGGGTCTAGAGGAAAGCGAAAGGCTCAACAGAATGGAGCTGACAAGCCGATTGGTAGAAAATGATAAAAAGCTTGAATCACTTATGTGTCAAAAGGCTAGAGCAAGTTGGTTTAAGAGTGGAGATTCTTGTACTAGGTTTTTCACTCATCTCTGAGGTGGAGAAGACTTGGGAATGAAGTGAAGGGTGTTCAAATGGGGGACCGATGGTGTGAGGAACCGAGTACTGTCCGGTTGGAGGCGAAAAAGTTGTTCGAAGCTAGGTTCAATGCTACGAAAGATCTAGGGGTGAGGTTGGATAAGATTGAGTTTAAGACTCTAACCTTAATGGATAATGAGGGGCTTGTGGCTGGTTTCACCGAGAAAGAGATTAAGGATGCAGTGTGGCAGTGTGAAGGGTCTAAGAGCCCCGGCCCAGATGGGTTCAATTTCAATTTTATCCAGAAAAGCTGGGACTTTGTAAAAGAGGAGTTAATGAAAGCAATGGCTTCGTTTCATGCGACTGGGAACATCCCAAAGGGCTGCAATGCTTCATTTATTGCGCTTTTCCCGAAGGTGAGAGACCCCTCTAAGCTGGAGCAGTATAGACCCATCTCTTTGGTTGGAGTCATCTATAAAATCATTACAAAGGTGTTGGCTGGTAGATTGAAGAAGGTGTTGCCTGCAATTATAGACGAAAGCCAATCAGCATTCCTTAAGGGTAGAGGGATCTTGGACAGTGTCCTGATGGCTAATGAAGTGGTGGAAGATCTTAGGAAAAAGGGGAGAAGCGGTATCTGCCTAAAAGTGGACTTTGAGAAGGCCTACGACTCAGTTCGATGGGATTTCCTTTATGATATGCTACACAAAATGGGTTTCCACACTGTTTGGATTTCAGGGATCAGAGGTTGCCTGGAATCAGCTACAGTATCAGTTTTAGTTAATGGGAGCCCTACGGAGGAGTTTAAGCCTTCTAGAGGGTTGCGACAGGGTGACCCCCTGGCACCCTTTCTGTTTATAGTGGTAGCTGAAGGACTTGCAGGGTTAGTAAGACAAGTTTTGAAGGTTAATATGCTGACGGGCCTTAAGATAGGAAGGAATGAGGTGGAGATGTGTATTCTACAGTTTGCGGACGACACTCTTTTTCTCTGTGAAGATACCTTTGGAAATGTGTTAACCTTCAAGGCCATTATGAGGGGCTTTGAGTTAGCCTCAGGGTTGAAGATCAACTTCCATAAGTCAAGGTTAGAAGGCATTAATGTACAAAGCAGTAATATAGGGTGTTTCACTAAGACGTTGAATTGAATCCAAATGGAAGTACCTTTCAAATATTTGGGATTGGAGGTGGGAGGGAACCCAAGAAAGAAGCATTTATGGGAACCATTTATAAGAAAGTTGAAAGCAAAACTCAGTGTTTGGAAGGGGAGGTTTTTATCCATGGCAGGGAGGATATGCTTAATTAATTCTGTTATAACCGCTATTCCTTTGTTTTACCTCTCTCTGTTTAGAGTACCGGCTTCGGTGTGTAAAAGGATTATTAGCTTTCAAACAAGATTCTTGTGGGGCTGGGGGAAACTAACCAAGCCAATTGCTTGGGTTAGCTGGAAAGATGTATGCAGACCAAAAGAGGAGGGAGGGTTGGGGTGTAGGGATATACGCCTATTTAATCAAGCTCTCCTAGCCAAATGGAGATGGCGGTGTCTTTCGGAAGAGAATGGAAGATGGAAGAAGCTGTTGGACTCTAAATACAACCTGGGGGTAAAAAGCAGTCAAACACCTGTCAAATATCAATCTTGGTGGTGGAGAGATCTCTCTAAAGTGTGCAAGGATGGTGGAGGAAGAGGGTGGTTTCAGGAAGAGTTAGGTTGGAAAATAGGTTGTGGTGACAAAGCAAAGTTCTGGGAGGAAGTATGGATTGGTAGTGTTGATCTCAAGTCTCTGTTCCCACGCCTATACTCTCTATCTTTAAACCAAGGTAAATTAGTGGGTGAGATGGGTGTATGGGTAGATACGAAGTGGAGGTGGGATTTGAGGTGGAGGAGAGGTAGATTTGAATGGGAATCTTCTCTGGAGAGGGACCTTAATAAGCTTCTATCAGGGGTCATTTTGAGAAAGAATGTCCAGGACATCCAGGTATGGGGGAAGGAGGTACCAGGGCTGTTTTCAGTGAGCTCTGCTTATGAGTGTCTATCTAAGCAAGATAGAGGTAACCATGATGAAGTGTATAAGCTCTTGTGGAAGGTGAAGGCTTTTCCAAATGTGTTAGTGACAGCCTGGAGGGTGTTCATGGGAAGACTCCCTACAAGAGTGAGTTTGAGCCGGAGAGGGGTGGTGTTGAACTCAACGGTGTGCCCCTTGTGTCAGCTACAGGAAGAGACTTGTCAACACCTTTTCATGGAGTGTAAATATGCCCAACAGGTATGGTCTCTATGCCTTCAGTGGGTAGGTATTTCATTCGTACAACATTATGATCTTAAGCTGCATTTCCAAAGTTTCCACTTGTTTCAAGTTAGTAACAAGCAGAATAAGATCTGGAAAGGGGTCTGGGCAAATGTCATTAGAAGTATATGGGACCAGAGGAATCTGATTACCTTCCAATAAAGGGTAGTAGATGCAGAGGAGGTATTTCAGAGGGCTCAACTTAAGTCTTGGTTGTGGATGAAGCATAAAGCTCGTTCGTTTTCTTATTCCTTTGTAGATTGGGTTCTCAACCCAATTATCTGCATCAAAGGCTGCTAACGTTTCCTGGAGCTCTTGTGTCTGTGCTGGATATGAAGAAGCTGGTTCTTAAACTCTGGTTGGCCTCATGTGAAGTTTCTGGTTCGGTTGGAACCTATGTTGGTGATGGATTGAGTCCCTCAGGGGCTAGTTAGTTTTCTCTGGGCAGGGGAAACTGGGTTGTTGTTACTCGTTTCGGGGTTGGTCTCTTATCATGTTAATTGCAAGAACCTGAAGCAGATTGATAAAGGAGAGCAAATAGGTAATGGAAGGGAGCATGCTGGTATGGGTGTGATGTTCTAGTACTATACGAGGGGGTGGTTAGTAGGAGTGATACCACGGGAGTAGTTGTTTCTTTGTGGCAGGGTAAAACATTCTACAGGTTCTGGAGCCACGGTGTGTCTTTAGACCAAGGTAGAGTGCTTTGGAGGGGTAGCTGAGGTTGGAATTGAGCCACGCACTTCAAGGGGTCAGAATCAGCTTGGTTTAGGAGCGTGACGTTGTGGTGAAGAGTAAGCAAGGCGTTAAGCTTGTTTTCGTAATACTGTGGCTGTTTGTAGTGGTTGGCAGGTTTGGGAGGTTGCTGGTTGGACTGGTATAATACATAGGTGAAGGACATGGTTGGTGAAGGTATGAAGGTCTGAAGTAGTAAGTGTTGAGCTGATGCGTTTTCTCTTCTTTTGGTGTTGTTATATTGGTTAAGCCGACAAAGAGTGTGTGTGGAGGCACAACACTGGTGGAGCTTTGTATTACGGGGAAAGGCAGGATGTAGAGTCTGTTGGAGTGGGGTACATAGATGGAAGAACGGGATATCCATTTTGGTGTAGAAGGTGTGGTCAGTAGGGTGCAGATTGGGGCGCTGTTTGGAAAACTAGTGTAAAATGTTATGTGAAATTAGGTGTTGCTGTGCTGCTCTTTGGAATGTTGTTGGGTTTCGGGTGCTGCTATAATTTTGTAGGTATTGTCATGTTGGTGCTTTTACGTGTGTTGGTTGGGGTTATAGCATTTCCTTTTGTAGGATAAGTCATACTTTGGTTATCCATTTTTTTTTTTTTGGAGGAGTAACTTTGTGGCTGTTGTATACGGATTGGGATACCCCTTAAGTATCCCTCTTAATTTTATTTATTTATTACTGATCAAAAAAAAAATTGTGTTATATTCAGAATAGCATGATAACAACTTTAAATATATTTGTGATTTTTCAAATAATATGATAAAAATTTTAAAATATCACAACACATTTAAAAAATAATAAACATTTATGTTATCTTCAGAATAATATATTAAAAGATTTAAATATATATATTATTTTCATAATGATATGATAATAGATTTAAATAATAAAAATTATATTTGTTATCTTCAGAATAATATGACAACATATTTAAATGATATAATCATTTTCTTATCATCAGAATAATATGATAAAAGATTTGAATATAATTGTAATTTTCAAAATAATTTAGTAAAAAATTTAAAATATAATAGCTTGCAATTATATTTGTTATCTTCAAAAGAATATCACAACATATTTAAATGATAAAAATGATTTGTTTTATATTCATAATAACATGATAACATATTTAAATATATCTGTAATTTCCAGGACAATATGATTACAAATATAAAATATCATAATAGATTTAAAAGATAATAATCATTTATGTTATCATCAGAAAAATATGAGATCAGATTTAAATATATTTGTTATTTGCATAATTATATGATAACAGATTTAAATAATAAGAATTATATTTGTTATATTCACAATAATATCACAACAAATTTAACTTATAATAATCATTTGTGTTATCTTCAGAAAAATATGAGATCAAATTTAAATATATTTATTATTTGCATAATTATATGATAACATATTTAAATAATAAGAATTATATTTTTTATATTCACAACAATATCACAACAGATTTAAATGATAATAATCATTTGTGTTATCTTGAGAATAACATAATAGCAAATTTAAATATATTTGTGATTTTCATAATAAAATGATAACACATTTATGTAATAAGAATTATATTTGTTATTCTCAGTATAATATCACAACTGATTTAAATGATAATAATCATTATTGTTATCTTTAGAATAACATCATAACAGATTTATATATATATATATATATATGAGATTTTCAAAATAATATGATAACAAATTTAAAATATCACAACAGATTTAAATAATAATAAACATTTATGTTATCTTCAAAGTAATATGATAAAAGATATAAATATATATGTTATTTTCATAACAATATGATAACAAATTTGAATAATAACAATTATATTTCTTATCTTATTAAAGGATACCAGAGTTATAGAAGGATCCTAATATTAATTCGGTGTCTTTTTTAATTATCAATTGTTTCTCTTTATAAAGGAGAATTTATTGGGTGTCTTTTCTAATTATCATTTGTTTCTCTTTATAAAGGTGAATAACCTTTATTTTGTCTTTGTGTGTTATGATTCTAGTATTTAATTATTGATTATTTCCCTCTTTGGTTAAACCTAGAATGAGTGTACTACTTGTATATATTAAGACCATTTGTTTTGATTTTTTTGATTTTAATAACAAGAAAAAAGAGATATTCATTCTCATATCCTTTACCTTCCTTTTACTCATTTGTTCATCTTTGTTCTCTTTTATTCATCTTTGTTCTATTTCATAATATGGTATCAGAGCTCCGATTAGAGCTCTGGTTGCTACATTTATCTATGGGTGAAGTTCTTGATCCCTCACAAGATCTTTGTTCACCTTACCATGTTAGTTCGTCAAATAATTCATCCTTGAATAGAGTTTACTCTCTCATTACACAACAAGAGAGGCAAGTTTTTGGTGATCAATCCAAGGCAATGATTGCTACTAGCAAAGAAGGTTATAAAAACAATGCTACGACCTATGGCATGGGTGGTGGATATGGAAGAGAAAGCTATGAAAGAGAATATACTTCCAAAATATGCAGTTGTTGTGGAAAGACAGGGCATACCATTGATACATGCTATAAAAAGCGTGGTTTTCCATCTCATTTCAAATTTAAAAATCAGAACCATCATCAGAGCCGGTTTTATATATTGGAGATCCCACATCGACTAGAGATTAGGACATTTCATTATATATAAGTGGTTGCAAACCTCACCTCATGAGCCGGTTTTATGGGGTTGAGTTAGGCTTAAAGTCCACTTCATAATATGGTACCAGAGCCATTTAAAGCCTATCCTAGCAAATGTTTGTTAGGCTTATCAGGCCACCCGCTATCGGGTCGTTACCATCATATGTTATCCCACGTACGAGCTGTCACTCTCAGCGTGAGGGGGTGTGTTGGAGATCCCACATTGACTAGAGATGAGGACATTTCATTGTATATAAGTGGGTGCAAGCCTTAACCTCATGAGCCGGTTTTATGGGGTTGAGTTAGACTTAAAGTCCACTTCTTAATATGGTATCAGAGCCATTTTCGAGCCTATCCTAGCGAATGTTTGTTGGGCTTATCATGCCACCCGCTATCGAGCTGTTATCGGACCACCCATAATATGTTATCCCACGCACGAGTTGTCACTCTCGGTGTGAGGGGGTGTGTTGGAGATCCCACATCGGCTAGAGATTAAGACATTTCATTATATATATATATATATAAGTTGGTGCAAACCTCACCTCATGAGCTGGTTTTATGGGGTTGAGTTAGGCTTAAAGTCCACTTCATAATACTTACCAGAAATTTCAAATTAAACCCCTTGAATCTACACACATCATCAATATTGTTAATGTCAGTGCTAGTGATCTATAAACCCTTTGGAATTTTCGATTATGTCATATTTAAAATAAATGTATTGATGTTATGAAGAATAAATTTTCTTTTGTTAAATATAACAAATTTTTTGTTTGTGATGTTTGTCTTTTTGCAAAGCAAAAAAGACTTTCTTTTCCTATTAGTACATCTAAATCAAAAAAATGTTTTGATTTGATGCATGTAGATGTTTGGGGACTATACTCAATACCATCAATTCATGGTCATAAATATTTCTTAACCATAGTTGATGATTATTCGAGGTACACATGGATTTTTCTTTTGAAACAAAAATCTGAAGTTGTTAAGGTTTTGGAAAATTTTGTTATTTTTGTTCAAACACAGTTTGAGACAACAATAAAAATAATAAGAAGTGATAATGGAATTGAATATTTCATGACTAATTCTTTTGTCAGGAAAGGAATAATACATCAAACATCATGTGTCAATACTCCACAACAAAATAGTATAGTTGAAAGGAAACATGGTCATTTATTAGATGTAGCAAGAGCTCTTATGATACAATCTGATTTACCCAAAATATATTTGTCATATTCTGTGATACATGTTGCGCATATTATAGACATGCTTCCCACACCTGTTTTAAACTATTCTTCTCCTCATGAAATGCTTTTCAAAACTTATGCAGATTTTAATGGACTAAAGGTGTTTGGTTCTTTATGTTATGCTAGCACTTTGTCAACAAATAGAAGAAAATTTGATCCAGAGCATCAAAATGTGTTTTTATTGGTTTTCAAACGGAGAAAAAATTATATATTTTGTTGAATATTCAATCAAGAGACATTTTTGTGTCTAGGGATGTTGTCTTTTATGAACATGTTTTTCCATACCAAAGGGTTCAAGATACTAGCAATGAAACTAACAGTCTTGACATTAATGATCATATTTTGTTTGCTGAAGATCAATATGTCTTAAGTCAGCCATCACAAGCGATTCTTTCACCTTGTGATAATGTTGAAAATAGCAATGATAATATTTGAGGTTTCAGAAGAAGATTGTTCCCATATAGACCAAAACCTCAATGAAAGTCATAATATAGAACAAAATTCTGAATCAGATCCATCTGTCCGAATGAGCACAAGAATAAAAAGATCACCTGAATATTTAAAGGATTATCATTGTAATCTTAATGTTTCCAGTACATCTATAAGAGTTAAATATCCTTTGAATTTTGTTTTGTCTTATAACAATTTATCACCTTGTTACAAATCTTTTGTTATGTCTCTTTCTTCACATGTTGAGCCAAACACTTATTCTGAAACTGTGAAACATGACTGTTGGAGAAAAGTTATACAATGTGAGATATCTGCTTTAGAGTCAAATCAAACTTGGGAGACTGCTCTTCTGCCTAAGAACAAAGCTGTCATGGGTTGCAAATGGGTATTCAAAATAAAATATAAGGTTGATGGGACAATTGAAAGGTATAAAGCAAGGTTAGTGGCAAAGGGATATACACAAAGAGAAGGCGTTGACTACCTCGATACTTTCTCTTCAGTAGCAAAGATGACCACCATAAGGTTGTTTCTTACTTTAGCTACTATTTATAATTGGGAATTGAAACAATTAGACATAAACAATCTCTTTTTACATGGAGATTTGAAAGAAGATGTATACATGGTTGCTCCTCTTGGATTGACTTTTATTCTACCAGGAAAAGTTTGTAAACTAAAAAAGGCTTTATATGGCCTTAAGCAAGCCAACAGAGAATGATTTGCCAAACTGTCATCATTTTTGCTTTCTATGGGATATACTCAATCTATGAATGATCATTCCTTGTTCATTAATTCTTCTGAAGGATCTCTTACAACATTATTGGTATATGTGGATGATATAATATTGGCAGGAAATGATAAAGAAGAGATTGCTTGAATCAAACAAACCTTTAATCCGACATTCAAGATTAAAGATCTTGGGAATTTAAGATATTTTCTTGATCTAGAAGTAGCAAGAAGTAAGACAGGAATAATGGTAAATCAAAGGAAATATGCATTGAAATTATTAACAGATGCAGGTCTTTTACCTTGCAAACGTGCACCCACTCCTATTGATAATCATGAGAAATTCTCGTCCACTGGAAGTGTTCCTTTCACAGATATTCAATCCTATAGAAGATTGATTGGAAGACTTATGTATCTCACTAATACCCGACCTGTCATAACATTTTCTGTGCAACAACTTTCTCAGTTTCTTGCTAAGCCTACAATTGCTCACTATAATGCAGTAATTAGAATTCTCAGATATATCAAAGGGGCTCCAAGTTTTGGTTTATTTGTCTCTTCCACTACCTTTGTTCATCTCAAAGCCTTTTTGTGATAGTGATTGGGGCACCTATAGTGATTCAAGACAATTAGTGATTGGTTTTAGTGTGTATCTTGGGAATTCTCTCATATCTTGGAAATCCAAGAAGCAAGGAACAATATCAAAGAGTTCATGTGAAGTTGAATACAGAGCAATGACCACTGTTTCATGTGAAATTCAATGGCTAACTTATCTTCTTCAAGATTTCAAAGTTCCTTTTGAGCAACCATTTCTTTTATACTGTGAAAATGACTCGGCAAGATACATTGCAGCAAATCCAGTGTTTCACGAGCGTACAAAACATATAGAAATAGATTGTCACGTGGTCCGAGAAAAATTAAAGAAGGGTCTCATCCATTTGCTTCCCATTTCCACCACAGAGCAACTGGCTGATATTTATACCAAAGCTTTAAGTCCTTAATCTTTGAAGAATATTTGTTCCAAGTTGGGTCTCATCAATATTTGTTCCCCAGCTTGTAGCGGAGTATTAAAGGATCCAGAGTTAAAGAAGGATCCTAATATTAATTGGGTCTCTTTTTTAATTATCAGTTGTTTCTCTTTATAAATGAGAATTGAGTTTCTTTTCTAATTATCAGTTATTCTTCTTTATAGAGGTGAATAACCTTTATTTTGTCTTTGTGTGTTATGATTCTAGTATTTAATTATTGATTATTTCCCTCTTTAGTTAAATTAAATCGAGAATGAGTGTAACCGAGAATGAGTGTACTACTTGTATATATTTAGACCATTTGTTTTGATTTTAGTAACAAGAAAAAAGATATATTCATCCTCATATCCTTTAGCTTCCTTCTACTTTTGTTCATCTTTGTTCTCTTTTATTCATCTCAGTTCTATTTCATAATATATCTTCATGATAACACCACAATAAATTTAAATGATAATTATGATTTTTTTTATGTTCATAATAACATGATAACATATTTGAATATATCTGTGATTTTCAGGATAATATGATAACAAATATAAAATATCACAACAGATTTAAATGATAATAATCATTTATGTTATTTCCAGAAAAATATGAGATCATATATATGTTATTTTCATAATAATTTGATAACAGATTTAAATAATAAGTATTATATTTGTTATCTTCACAATAATATCACAAAAGATTTAAATGATAATAATCAATTGTGTTATCTTCGGGATAAGATGATAACAGATTTAAATATATTTATGATTTTTCAAATAATACGACAAGAAATTTAAAATATCATAGCAGATTTAAATAATAATAAACATTTATCTTATCTTCAAAATAATATAATAAAATATTTAAATTTATCTTTTATTTTCATAATAATATGATAACAGATTTAAATAATAAATATTATATTTGTTATCTTAATAATAATATCACAACAAATTTAAATGATAATAATCATTTTTTTTATGTTCAAAATATCATGATAACATATTTGAATATACATGTGATTTTCAAAATAAAATGATAAGAAATATAAAATACCATACCAGATTTAAAAAATAATAATCATGTTATCTTCAGAAAAATATAAGATCATATATATGTTATTTGCATAATTATATGATAACACATTTAAATAATAAGTATTATATTTGTTATCTTCAAAATAATATCACAAGAGATTTAAATGATAATAATCATTTGTGTTATAACATGATAACAAATTTAAATATATTTATGATTTTCATAATAATATGATAACACATTTCTATAATAAGAATTATATTTGTTATCCTCAGAATAATATCACAACAGATTTAAATCATAATAATATAATAATCATTTTTGTTATCTTCATAATAACATCATAAAAGATTTAAATATATCTGTGATTTTCAAAATTATATGATAAAAAATTTAAAAGACCACACAGATTTAAATAATAATAAACAGTTATGTTATCCTCAAACTAATATGATAAAAGATTTAAATATATCTGTTATTTTCATAATAATATGATAACATATTTGAATAATAACAATTATATTTGTTATCTTCAAGATAATATCATAACACACTGAAATGATAATAATGATATGTTTTATGTTCATAATAACATGATAACATATTTGAATATATTTGTGATTTTTAAAATAATATGATAAGAAATATAGAATATCACAACATATTTAAATGATAATAATCATTTATGTTATCTTTAGAAAAATATTAGATCATATTTAAATATATCTGTTATTTTTGTAATAATATGATATCATATTTAAATAATAAGAATTATATTTGTTATCTTCACATGAATATCACAACAGATTTAAATGATAATAATCATTTGTGTTATAACATGATAACAAATTTAAATATATTTATGATTTTCATAATAATATGATAACACATTTCTATATTAAGAATTATATTTGTTATCCTCAGAATAATATCACAACAGATTTAAATCATAATAATATAATAATCATTTTTGTTATCTTCATAATAACATCATAAAAGATTTAAATATATCTGTGATTTTCAAAATTATATGATAAAAATTTAAAAGACCACACAGATTTAAATAATAATAAACAGTTATGTTATCCTCAAACTAATATGATAAAAGATTTAAATATATCTGTTATTTTCATAATAATATGATAACATATTTGAATAATAACAATTATATTTGTTATCTTCAAGATAATATCATAACACACTGAAATGATAATAATGATATGTTTTATGTTCATAATAACATGATAACATATTTGAATATATTTGTGATTTTTAAAATAATATGATAAGAAATATAGAATATCACAACATATTTAAATGATAATAATCATTTATGTTATCTTTAGAAAAATATTAGATCATATTTAAATATATCTGTTATTTTTGTAATAATATGATATCATATTTAAATAATAAGAATTATATTTGTTATCTTCACATGAATATCACAACAGATTTAAATGATAATAATCATTTGTGTTATGTAAGAATAGCATGATAACAAATTTAAATATATCTTTGATTTTCCAAATAATATGATAAGAAATTTAAAATATCACAGCAAATTTAAATAATAATAAACATTTATGTTATCTTCAAAATAATATAAAAAAATATTTAAATATATCTGTTATTTTCAAAATAATATAATAACATATTTAAAGAATAACCATTACATTTGTTATCTTCATAATAATATCACAACAGATTTAAATGTTAATAATCATTTGTTTATGTTTAGAATAACCTAATAACATATTTGAATATATTTGTGATTTTCAGAAAAATATGACAACAAATATAAAATATCACAACAGATTTAAAAGATAATAATCATTTATGTTATCTTCAAAAAAATATGAGATCAGATTTAAATATATCTATTATTTGAATAATTATATGATAACATATTTAAATAATAAGAATTATGTTTAATATCTTCACAATAATATTACAACAGATTTAAATGATAATAATCATTTGTGTTATCTTCAGAATAACATGATAACAACTTTAAATATATTTTTTATTTTCATAATAATATGATAACACGTTTATATAATAAGAGTTATATTTGTTATCCTCATAATAATATCACAATAGATTTAAATATGATAATAATCATTTCAATTATCTTCATAATAATATGGTAACAAATTTAAATATATCTGTTATTTTCATAATAATTTTATAACAAGTTTAAATAATAACAATTATATTTGTTCTCTTGAAAATAATATCACAATAGATTTAAATAATAATAATCATTTGTGTTATCCTCAGATTAACATGATAACATATTTAATATATCTGTGATTTTCATAATATGATTAAAAATTTAAAATATCACAGGAGATCTAATTAATAATAATCATTTATGTTATGTTAAAAGTGATATGATATCAAATTTATATATATCTGTTATTTTCATAATAATATGATAATATATTTAAATAATAACAATTATATTTGTTATCTTCAGAATAATATCACAACAGATTTAAATAAAAATAATCATTTATGTTATCTCGAGAATAACATTATAACAACTTTAAATATATATTTCATTTTCATAATAATATGATAATATATTTAAATAATAATAAGCATTTGTGTTATTTTTAGAATAACTTGATAACAACTTTAAATATATATGTGATTTTCTTAATAATTTGATATCTATAGGTATGTAAGCGAAATAAATATATCTTATTTATGTAAGGATTAGGGGTTTTATTTAACTATATGTGTGAAATTATTTAGTATGCATATGTGTTGTTTGAAAACTTAAAATAAGTATAATTTGTTGTGTAAGTTAAAATAAGGAGTGGAATTATTACTTTGGGAAGTGAATTTAGTTGAACAAAAAAAATTTGGTAGTAGGTGTAAATAGGATGTGTGAAGGGTGAGATTAGAAGGTTTCCTCGTTTCCAAATACTCAAAAACAAAACCTTCATTGTACCCCACCATAATTTAGGACTCTCAACTATAAACACAATGGTCTTTTGTTGCATGATCATATCTTTGACATCTATTGCATGTTATATTTGTCATTGGTTGAGAACATGATCTAATAATATGTGGTCCATCACGCCTAAAGTAATTTACACCATACTGTGACTAAGAACTGGGTCCTCCACTCCTATTTCTTTTTATCTTCATTCTTAGCTGTACTTCCAAAAGGTCTTCCTTATTTAACAACTCAACTCCTACTTTTAAGACTCTCCACTATTTTTGCATTATCCATTAGAGCAAGAAATTTTCTAATAGGACTAGTAGCATATTTTAGTAACTCTAAGATTTCCATATTCCAGTTGCATGAACTCAATTTCTTTTGCATATCTAACACTATTAGGAAAATACTCCTTTATAGATCTTACTTTGACGCTCTCCCAAATGACATTTTCTCTTTTACCTTTCATCATCTATTTCATGCCTATCCACCAAAACTCAACTTCTTCAGTGAGCATATAAATGGTATAGGGTAACTTGCTCTCTTAAACACATTGAGTGGCTTCAAAACTCCTCTCAAAATCCCTCACCCACTGATCTAATTAATCGGTCTACTCTCCCATTAAACTTGGGTGGGTTATGCCTCGTGAAATCTTCAAAACTTAAGCAATGATGTTGTTGATCACTACTAGAAAATTGTTGAAAAGCTATCGAAATTAGTGATCGAAAAATATGGTCACTATTAGTGACAAATCTATGACGGAAAAATATGGTCATTATCACTTACCACATCAGTTACCAGAGGTTATTTTTATGATTTAATGACTGAAATAGTTACTACATTTTTAGTCACAAAATCGATCACAAAAAATCGGTCAAAGAAAATTAGTCACAATACTCGTTACCAAATCAGTCACAAAATCGGTCAAAGAAAATTAGTCATAAAATTGGTCACCAAATAACAAAATTCATCATAGGAAATTAGTGACAAAATCGGTCACCAAATAAGCCACAAAATCATCCACAGAAAATTAATCACAAAATCGGTAACTATACTAAGTTTTTACTCCACCAACAATTTATGTATATTTCTCTCCAAATTTTCACGCTCATATTGACATTTTTCAATAATGTTAATATTACAATAATAGTGATAATAATAATAATATTAATAATTATAATAATATTATTAATATTAATATTATTATTAATAATAATAATATCAATAATAATAATAATAATAATAATATTAACATTATTATTAGTAATACAATTATAATATTTATACCTATATATAAAGGGGATTCCCTCTTAATTACCATTTTATTTTATTCCAATTTTATTCTTATATTTATGTTTTATTTTATTATTTTAAAAATATATGAGAGGATATATTTGTCATTTTGTGACTTCTTTATTTTTAAATTTAAAATTTAAAATTTTAATTTATTTCAATTTTATTCTTATATTTATGTTTTATTTTATTATTTTAAAAATATATGAGAGGATATATTTGTCATTTTGTGACTTCTTTATTTTTAAATTTTAAATTTTAAATTTTGAATTATGAATTATGGAGTAATTGTAAACATAATTCAAAATTGTAGCAATTTGATTATGGATTCACGGAGTAGTTTTGAAAGAGTAATCTTTTTTATTATCGCTCTCAACTTCAAAAACTAAGCGAGAGTCACTTCTCTTTTGAGTTATTCAAAACCAAACATTTTCCTTCAAACCCCATTTTTTTGCCTTTCTTCTTCAATGGTTCAGAAAAACCACTTACGTCATCCAAGAACCTCTCTCCGCAACTTCATTAAACATGTAACTTTCTCAATTCACGTTGGATCTAAGATGTGAACCATTTTTGCCAAAAGTGTAATTGTGTGTAATGATGCAGGAAAGAAGAAGAAAAAGAAAGTTTCATGCTTTCAACAAAAAGAACTCTTTCATTTTCATTATTCTTAGGTATGCACATTCTCTTCTCTTAGGTATGCGCATTCTCTTCTTCATTTTATCCAACTTTTTTGTTACACTTTTTATGATTATATATTATTTATCATTATATTTATTCGTCTCTCATTTCTCTTATCTTTTCTCTTTCATTTTCATTATTCTTAGGTATGTACATTCTCTTCTCTTAGGTATGCGCATTCTCTTCTTCATTTTATCCAACTTTTTTGTTACACTTTTTATGATTATATATTATTTATCATTATATTTATTCGTCTCTCATTTCTCTTATCTTTTCTCTGCAAATTTGTTCTTTTCTTTGCAAATTTTTTTTTTGTATCTTCGTGCACTTTTTTTCCTCTATTCTTTATTCTTCCTAGCTGCGTTTTCATGTCAATATTATGCGACTACACATTTGAATATTTTGTGTAATTTATTTTTTATCTATTCTCTTTCATTCTTTTTGAACGTTTACTTTTTTTCTTTTTATAGAGAGAAAATCTAGAGAGAGAGAAAACAATTATTTTTTTGTATAGAATATAAACGTGTTCTTTGATCTGCGGTGATTTATTTTATTTCTTGAAGGGTTCGATTTTTGTTTTTTTTCCAAATTGTGAATGATTGGAAATGTGTTTTTTTTTTTCAGAGTACAAGGTGTACACCTACAACGGAAATGGTCTTTGTGCATTGGGATTTATGAATGAGACATGGTAATTGTGATTATTATGCTTAAGATCTTATAATTGTGTGTGCTCTATTTATTTAATTTGTGGAGATTATCCACTGTGAGAATGTATGTGATGGGTCATGGAGAACTATTGAGGAAGACTCTAACCAAAATAGAGAAGGGAGAATTGTTCTTCCTTTTTCTCCCTACAAAGATTGCTAACAAAACCAATTCACCGTGTTTTTGATGTTGATGAAAGTGGTAAAGTGGTGGTAGCACCACCTATCACTCAAGTGTAACCAAATTTATTTATAAGAGTAATTTTAGCATAACATAAATGTATATTTATTTTTCAATTATACTTTCAAAGATATGTGAGTAAGTAATATTATTTTTAGTGAGGTATTTTTATAAAATATTGTTGGAGGAACATTGAAAAAACACACCATCTCATAAAAGCGTTAATAAAATATTATTAACAGAAATTTATAAAATAATAAATTAGTTTAATTTTCATAAATAAATATTTCTTAACTTATGTATAAAAAATTCAAGCAACCAAACAATAAGATCAAAGTAAGCATGGTAGATTAAAAAAAAGTAATAAATAATATGATAGTATAAAAAGAGAAAAAATTAAGCAAATAAATTTATAAAATAAATGAATACTTTCTGTTTGTAAATAAGATTTTCACTTTTTAGAATTTAAAATTATTAATTATTCTTTTAAAATGAGTGATTTTTTAGTCTTTGTATTTTCTTTTAAATCTTTGTTTGTTCAAAATCTATAAACATTGATTAATTGTTGGATCGAAAAAGAAGAAATAAAATAAACATGTAAGAAAAAATAGTAAATTGAAATTGTTTATATTTAGAATAAAAAGGTAAAAATGAAAAAAAAAATTGTAATGAACATTTTTATTTATTTTTATTTTCATGGAATTACTTTAACTATTAAGTTTATTACAATAAAAAATATGTTAATATTAATTACATAATTAATTATGATTTTAAATATTTTATTAATATTTATGACATAATAAAATATAATGGATTAAACATATTCAAGAATTAAACATAAAACAACATAAAGTGAATGTCTCCCCTTTGTGCTTATTAGGAAACAATTTCCTGTGAAATTAAGTTTTGTCATTATTATAAATAGATCACGGGGGCAAACTATACCTAATGTTGGAATTTACCTTCCATGCCATGTTTTTAATTATGTTTAATTATATGTTGCATTATCAAGAGGTGTTTCTCAAACTGCAGCAAAAATTCTTATTAAAGAATGACACCTTGAAGGAGAAGATGAAAATTTTACCAAAAATATTGTTTATAAAGATATTTTGTTATCTAAAAAATCACGTATTGTTCATTTTATGTGAATATTCTACTTAAACTATTTGTTATTATATATTAAAGGTAACATAATATACAAGGAGCCGTTACAGTTAAATGAAAATATCAACACAAATCATTCACACATTTATCTACACAAATAGGTAATTACCAATATATATATATATATATATATATATATATATATATGTGTGTGTGTGACATTCTTTCGTAGGAAACAAATTTGTAAGAAATGAAACACGTAGAATGATGATCAATCACTCGCATTGGTTAAGCCAATTCACACCAAGATATAATGATTTTACATAATGATGATGATAATGACATTTTTTTATTCATAATGTACTATAAATTTATATTGTTAATAATAAATGAAAATAAACAATGTTACTATTAATAATAAATAAATAAAGATACACATTAATAATAAAAATAAAAAATACAGATATACAGTAATGATTGAAATAAAAAAATCAAATACATGATAATAATAATAATAAATTTATATTGTTAATATTATGTGTGAATAATAACATTGTTTATTCGAATTTTAATATTAAATATAAATGAAAAAATAAAAAATGCGGATACATAGGCACGAGAGCGCCTGTGTTCCCGCTAGTTAATAATAATAACAATAGTAGTAGTCGTAATAACATAAAACAAATTTATTAACAATCCATAAATAATCCAATTTCAACCACACACCAATATAAAAAAAATCATATAAACCACACATGGATGTATACATCAAAGAGAATATCGAATGACTCAATTGGGCTTTCTGAAAGACTCGAATTAAGTATGCCCTATCAGAGACTGACAACTCAAATAAAGGTTCTAGTAAGCATTATAATACAATATAACTCATTTAAATAACAACACAATCTAATCCATCAAAGAGACAAGAAGAAAAAAAAACTTGAGCGAAAATAATTTAGCTTGAGTAAAATATAGTCAAGAGGGAAATGGTTGATTTATAGTGTTATTTTTACTTAAGCAAAAATTGGCTAACTTGAGCGAGATTTGGGTAGCTTGACCGAAAAATCTAGTCAAATCAGAGTTTGAGTTGCAATATTAATTTAGCTTGAGCAAAAATATCATTAATCAATCTCTGCAACATAACAAACTTATTTTCAAACTTTTATCCAAAACCAATTTGACAAATGCATCTCTCAATTACAATAATCTAACACAAATATGATACCACACAACAAATTCCACTCATTCAAACTATACAAATTTCATCTCAAACTCAAACATCAAAAACATGTTGAACAACACAAATAAAACTCAAAATAATGTGACAACATCACATTCACATCCAAATCATATATCCTAAGGTTCTATCAAAACATAAATAGTTTTCCTTAATTGTAATTCCTTTCTTCAAAGAAACTTCAAAATTCAGTCAACAAAATTATTCAAAATCTAGAGACCTAGAGGAAAATATTTAAATATAACAAAATTTTAGTATATGTTTAACAAAGTTGAGATTGTCACGTTTCTCAACTAAGTCACCAAGATTAATGACAATATCATGAGAAAAAAAACACAAAAAAACTAAAGAGTAAATAAAAATTTATTCTGTTTGAAAATTTGATCGAATAGGAATGATCCTTAGTCCCTCGACTACTTTGAGGTGTGATTAGATTTTGAAAGAAATAAAGTATGGAGGGATGAAATTAGAAAAAAAATTAGAAACGGAGAAAATACTTTTGTTAAAGAGTGAGAGAGAAAAATAAATGAAAATGGAAAAGAGAGTGAAGGTGCAGGGGTAACATTGTTAGAAAAGATGGCTTTAAACTAGAGGGGGGTGAATTGTTTAAAGGGGTTTTCGCAAACTTTTCAAAGCTAGAATGAATTTATTTCAGAAACCAATTGATTCAGCAATTCAGTTAGCCAAAACAGCAAGCAAAAACTGTAATACTAGAAAAAACAATCGGTTGTTTCTTCGAAACAATCGGTTGTTTATACCAGCAAACAACAAACAAACTGAAATTAAAGAGTTAGAGATAGAAAGATTGTACACAGTTGTTTATACTGGTTCACTCCAAACCAGAGCTACATCCAGTCTTCTCAGAAACCCTGAGGATATCCACTAAGCAACCACACCTTGATCACTTACACAACAACCAAGAGAATGACCTTGAAAACCTCAAGAAACACACTCTCCTTGGCACACACTAAGATTGCTGATCTTGAACACCTCAAGAACACACAGCCAATCTCAGCAAAAACACACAAACGAATTGTTCAGCAGTTTACAAAGATTACACTTGTTACAGATGAATATCTGAAATCAATACAAGTAGAATCCTATTCCAGCACCTTGATCAATCTCTCAACTCTTTAGCAATCTCAGAATTCTTTGAAAAACTTTTTTTTCAAAACTTTGTCTCAAGATTCTTAAAACTTTAAAAACAGTTTTTCAGAATATATTCAAAGATATAGTTTGTTATCAAATCTTAACAAACTCTTAATTGCATTTAAAATAGATTGGTCAAAGCATTTAATGACTGAAGCGTAATCAGTTAAAGCATTTAAAGCTCAGTCAAAGAAAACAGTTTTTCTGTTATGGTTTCAAAACAAACAATCGATTGTTTCCTCGAATCAATCGGTTGTTTTCTTACTTAACAGATTTCACCATTCAAAAATAGTTTTCAAACTTTCTCAAAACACCTAAGTGTAAACAATCGGTTGTTTCGACAAAACAATCGGTTGTTTCAACTTAGTTTGAAAAACATTTTACTTTGATAAAGATTGAGATGCTAATTGCTTGAGATTTAATCAAAGGATGGATTACAACATTAAACTACCCCAGAACAAAGCTTAAACCAGCACAACAACATCAAGCAAAGCAGAGGCTTCAACATCCTTCAAAGGATTTGGATTCTTCAAAACATTGAACACCACTTGGTTCAACAAACATTACAACTAATAATTATTAAAGAAAATTATTATTATTATGTGAACAAACATTGAACACCACTTGGTTCAACAAACTTCCAGCATGATCAACAGATGGTTCTTGCTCGTAGGAATGATGGATAACATAGCATGAGTGTTCTGCAGCTTGAACCGTGTCATCTTCCATGGGAACAACATCATCTCCATCTTCATTGTTGAGGTTTGAGGCTCCATGTTCTTCTTGAAGATCCTTACCTTTGAGAATCACCCAACTGTCCTCCACTTTATGAAACTCCATTTTTGTGAGAGTTGAGTTATCAATCTCACTCACAACTTTGATGATTTCATTTCGCTCATTAGAAGTGTCAATGCCAAAGTAGTCAATCAATTTTGAAACAAGTATTGTTAGAATGGATGGCTTTAAACTAGAGGGGGTGAATTGTTTAAAGATAGTTTTCGCAATCTTTTAAGCCTTGAATGAAAATATTTCGAGAATACCTTGATTGAGAAATTAGTTTTTCAAAACACAAAGCAAAAAGCACAACAACAGTAAAACAATCGGATGTTTCGCAGAAACAATCGGTTGTTTATACCAGTTTACAAATATAAAAAATGAATTTAAAGAGTTAGGGATAGAGAGAATGCAGACAGATGTTTATACTGGTTCACTCCAAACCCAGAGCTACATCCAGTCTTCTCAGAAACCTCTGAGGAAATCCACTAAGCAACCACACCTTGATCACTTACACCACAACCAAGAAAGTGACCTTGATCCCCTCAAGACACACACTTCTCTTGGCCAACACACCAACACTAAGATTGCTGATCTTGATCCCCTCAAGAACACACAACAAATCTCAGCAAACACACAAACGAAACTTGTTCAACAGAGTACAAGGATCAATCACAAACTCTAAGCAATCTCAACTCTTTGAAAAACTCAAAATCTGTATTCAAAATCTTGTTACTCAAATCTGTTTTTCTGAATATATTCAAAGATGTTGTTTGTTATCAAATCTTAACAAACTCTTTAATTGCATTTAAAGCTTGGTCAAAGCATTTAAAGACTAGAGCGTAAGCAATTAAAACATTTAAAGCTCAGTCAAAGATCAAACAGTTTTTCTGTTATGGTACCAAAATAAACAATCGGTTGTTTCCTCGAATCAATCGGTTGTTTTGGTTTTAACAGCTCAACCATTTGAAAAACAGTTTTCAATCTTTTCTAAAAACATCTAAGTATAAACAATCAGTTGTTTCGACAAAATAATCGGTTGTTTTTAACTTAGTTTGAAAAACATTTTTCTTTCAAAAAGATTGAGAATGCCTATGCTTTGGATTCAATCAAGGGGTGGATTACATATACTCAAACTACCCCATATCCTAACTAAGACAGCACAGCAACAACAATCACAACCAAGTGATGTGATTCCACTAGCACAATTAGAATGATTCTTGACATTCTTAGGAATCATCTTGAGTTGGTTATGAGATAGGCACTTTATCATAGAATTGGATCAAGGTTCTATGAACAAGAACTCACCAAAACTAGTACCAAAACACAAACTCATATGGAAGTTCCAATTATTGTCAAATTGAACCGATTAGAATGGAAGGAAAAGCAATTACACCGATTAAACAACACAAAAACTGAAATGCACCGAACAAAAGACTAGAATTGAAGAAGAAAAGATGAAGAACAGCCAAGAACACAAATGCACCGAAGCAAAACTAAAACTAAAAGAACTGAAAATACCGAACAGAAAATTCAAGAGAATCAAGCTAAGACATGACAATTAAAAGAGAAGGAAGGAAGGAGAAGAGAAAGCTCATGAAGATGGAGGAATGGTTGGATGATCACGCCACTAGGAGGATGAAGACTCCAAGATAAGTGTGCAAGCCGCCACTTGAGGTAACCATTGAACCATCAAGATAAGACTAGTGAAGAAGGCACAAAGCTCTCCAATGCTCTCTCAAAAATTGAGTATAGTTTCTCTAATTAAAATTCAAATCTGAAAAATACAAGGGCAGCACCTTAATTTATAGCCTAGAGGTGTTGAAATGTAAAGCTAATCAAATTCAAAATTTCCCCCAAATTACATGAAAGTGGCGCCAACTATAGACATGAGGAAGGTGTGGCTTACCCTCTCACTTTGGCACCTCCCTATTATTTCTACACCCCCCTTACTAAGCTCACACTCTTTATTTAATATTCATACCTCCTATAACTATCCAAAAAGAAATTCACATGATGCTCTTTTATTTATTGTTTGGCCTTGCCCCTCATGGTTTGGACTTGGGCTTGACTTGGCCTTTTTTGGGCTTGAGCTTTGGGCTTGGGCTTTGCTTGGCCTTTTTGGACTTGGACTTCAACTTTTGCAAAGATTAATAAGAAGAACTTTAAGTGTGAGGGCGAGTGACCTTGTCCTTCATTATTAAAGGCCTCCTTTATGTGATTCTCATCACCAAGGCTTCAACATCCTTCAAAGGGTTTGGATTCTTCAAAGCTTGAACACCACTTGGTTCAACAAGTATAGCATAAGGAAAGCGATAATCAGTTAATCTTTTGGATTTCAACATATGCTCATTGATGATATACACCCAGTCAACCTTGATCAGATTCATGATGAGTATAAAAGGATTAAATCCTCTTCATGTAAAACAACATGATTTGTACCTCTAGGGATGAGCTGCCATGCTATGATGTAGGCAACAAGTCGTGGTGTTAGGTTCAGATTACCTGCATGGAATCTGCTTATGCTCTGGGTAGGGTTCCTCATACAGCTTCTGTAATACTGAAGTTTGTTGAACTCCTGAATTCCACTTGTGTTCCCTTTTCCAACCTTTAGACCAGAATATTTGATTCCAGCCACTGAATTCCAGACTTCACTGGTGACCTTCATTTTGATTCCTTTCACATAGGATACAATGTTCTTTCCATCCAAAGTTAGATTTGTGTAAAACACCTTAACTAAATCAGGGTACACATTACCAGTTAATTCCAGCAGCTTTTTCAGTTTCTGGTGCTTCAGTGCAGACCTTGTTTCAGCCAATTTCTCATATTTCAGCCAGTTGAAATTCGGCACCTTGGGTATGTTAAATGGTGAGAACCGAAAATGGGCAACCAATGTGGGTAGCAGATTTTTACACAGATTTATATTGTAAAATGAATGAGTTGATGGAGCAGTTATGAATGGATATGCACGAAAATTTTATGCTCTGAAATTGTATCTCACTAATACCCGACCTGACATAATCTTTTTTGTGCAACAACTTTCTCAGTTTCTTGTTAAGTCTGCAATTGCTCACTATAATGCAGCAATTAGAATTTTCAGATATATTATAGGAGCACTGAGTTTTGGTTTATTTTTCTCTTCCAACACTTCTACTCATTTAAAAGTCTTTTATGATAGTAAATCTTGACAATCAAACATTGATTTAATGTGTATCTTATGAATTCCCTCATATCCTGGAAATCATAGAAGCAATGAACAATATCAAAGAGTTTTTGTAAAGCTAAATACAGGACAATGACCACTATTACATTTGAAATACAATGGCTAACTTATCTTCTTCCAGATTTCAAAATTCCTTTTGAGCAACCATCTCTTTTATATTGTGACAATGACTCAACAAGATCCATTGTAACAAATCATCCAGTGTTTCACGAGCGTACGAAACACATAGAAATAGATAATCACATTGTTAGGAAAAAAATTAAAGAAATGTCTCATACATTTGTTTCCCATTTCTACCATAGAGTAATTATCTGACATTTATACCAAAGTAGTCTTAAAGTCTTAATCTCTCGAGAGTATTTGTTCCAAGCTGGATCTCATCAATATTTATTTCCCATCTTGCAGTGGGTAACAAAGAATATGGATGGATACAAGGCCTTCTAGAAGGAAATTAATATTAATTTTGTCTTATCTAATTTTTAGTTGTTTTTATTGGTACATATGTCTATCTTTTATTTTGTCTTTTCTAATTTTTAGTTGTTTCTATTTGTACATATGTCTATCTTTTATTTTGTCTTTTCTAATTTTTAGTTGTTTCTATTTGTACATATGTCTATCTTTTATTTTGTCTTTTCTTATTCTAACATTTATTGACTCTTTGTTTTATTTTTTGTCTTTAACTAGATATATTGCTGGTGTATATTTACTATGCTTTGATTTAAATAAGGAATATAAAATAGAAGATATATTCTTTCTCATATCCTTTGTCTTTCTTCTTTTCTTTTGTTCATCTCAAGTTTTTTCATAATAAAGAATAAAATAAGAAATAAAATGTGTAAATAAAAGTATCTCATAAAGTAACATTATTTTATTGTAGAGGCACTATATATCTCCATTGAATCCTTTGAAGTCTTCACACCAGCCTTCTAAGTAAGCATATGCGGTGAAAAAAATTCTGCAGAATGGCTTTTCGCATCAACCAAACTTTTCTTTTGGGGTTTTTATGCATTGCTTTGCTTTTTTCTTCAGGTAAAGAGAAATAATGGCTTTTTATCTCTTAAGTTGCAGTTTCAATCTAACATTCAAGTGAAAAAATGATTTTTTTGTCTTCTCAGTGTTTCTAGTGTGCTAGTGGGAGATAAGCTTCTGGATTTTAGATATGCATGACCCAACAAGTTATTTTTTTCAAATGAATTTTAACTTTTTCTAAGAAATTTATAAAGTTGCTGTTAATTTCTTTTCATTAAGGTATATCAATTTTAGACACATGGGCAATGTATTCTTGAGTTAAATCCTAATTCATATTCTAAGATGGTATAAAATCTTGATATTATTTTTATAACTCCATTATCAGATCCACGTATCAGAAAAGTAATTTATTTTGGTGGAGACATATGTATAACTTTTTTTCCATTTTTAATATATTTGTGGTGAATACAGGATTAGCACAAGATTTTGATCTCCCAGGAACAAAATGCCAAAAAGGGAAATGTGTTAGTAACACACAGTGTGCTCAGAGCTGTGTTAGCAAGGGCTTCAAGCGTGGGGGATCATGTGAAGGAGTGGTTCCTGGGATTATCATATGCTGCTGTTTCACATAACTTAAGTCTTCCGTCAATGAAAATACAATAAACTTTACATCCCAACTTTGCATTCAAACTTCGATTAGTCAGAAATTTGTGTATTGTGCTTGAATTTGATTATCCATATTCAATTTGAGATTAATCTTCGTCATTTCCCTTCTTTCGTATTTTAAAATTATTTAATAACATAATTAAAACTAAGCGTTTTATTTGAAAATTTATATGTGGTCCACAGTTATCATTTTAACTTATTATTATTTCATTAAATTTTTAGATGATATAATTAAGGGTTAAGTGTATTTTTGTCCCTAATACATTATGAATTTCATTTTTAATCTAAACTTTAAATTTTTAAGAAAATTATTGAAATAAATTATTTTTCAGTTTTTTCATGATGAACGAATCTCCCATGTGAACTAGATTATTAAAACATTTCATGTTAAATTATCGTTAATGTAAATATTATAATATTATAACGTTTTTTATGAAAAAATTAAAAATACTCATAAAGTTTTATTTTAATAGTTTATTTACTATAATTACGAGGAGGTTTAACGTTTGATTTGAGAGAAAATCCAATCTTACATTACATAACAGTAGTGGGAACATAGGCGTTATGCACCTGTGCAAACGTATTTTTTTTTATTATATGTATATGTATGAGAGATACAATGAGCATGTTATTAGGTTTTAAGAGATTTGAGAAAAAAGATATATAAAGTGAGAAAGAGCGAAGAGAAAAAAATGGTTATAAAATAAGCAACCAAGAAATTTAGATATAGAAAATTAAATTAAAAAAAATCTTTCTACATTCAAAACTGCTTCTGATAACTGTTTTAATATATTATAGAAAAAATAATAAAAAATGACGCAATATAATACAGTGAAAAAAATTAAATATTGATATAAAGATAAAATAGGAAAAAAATTGAGAGCAGCTAAAAAAGGAATCTCCTTTATATATAAGTATAGATCCTTTATATATAAGTATAGATGAAGGAAAAAATATTTAATTATATAACTAAATGTTATTAAATAATTTATATTGTAATTAAAAATTAATTTATTGAAACTAGAGATTAAGGGTTATCCAATGTTATTTAATAATTTTTTGTTCCATAATTTGTTCACCACTTATTGCGTCTACGGAAAAGTGTAGTTAAATTTGCTAAACACTCCAAATTTGAAGTTCCATAAGAAAATATAAAATAATTAAAAGATGAGGAAAATTAATAGTATACCTTTAGCGAAAAACACGTTTTTTTTTAAAAATTCAGGTAATTATGAGTAACACTAAAAGAGTGCTTAAACTTTTTTAACA